>NW_027125032.1:0-333576 GCF_009768925.1 Cryptosporidium bovis
AAAAATTAATTATTATAAATGATCTACAATGAAGGGGAAACAGAAGAAGAAAAGTATCGATCACACAAACAACCCGGACAAATAATCAAAAATATGATAGTGACGATCATAGTCAAGAATGATCCGGATCTGGTAACAACCAACCAACCAGTGATCCATCAAAAGAAGAGGTAAAACACAAGTTTTGATGAGGATGGTGAAATTGTCTTTACCAAAAAGAAGAGATCCGTAAGTCGTGGATTTAGCAAACTATTTACATGCCTTCACTCATTTAAAGTGGAAGAAGCGTAAAGATAAAGTTGCTCATTTTACTTAAGTATAGAGTAGTTTTTAGAAAGAAAAAGTCTAACAATTTTAGTTAAATTACTGGTGATGAAAAATCTAGCGTGAATGTAAACACTGTCAAAAACAAAAATATACATATATCAGCTAGTTCTGATAAAAGTGGGACTGGTGAATAACTCTCCAAAAAGAAGACAAATCTAGATTTTATAAATTTCAAAGGGGTTTTTCAGAATTTTTCCGCTTAAAAAATAAAAATGAACCAAAACCACCTGACAATATTAGTAAATGGGATGAACCTAATGCAGATAACATTTATAAATGAAAAAAATGAATCAAATAATCCCGGTTGTCCAAATCATAATTGAAATCAAAATGAAAATAATGCTACCACCCAGAATGATGAGAACGAACCGAGCAATTCTAATTAAGAGAATATATAAACCACAAGCTAAAAATCCTGAATAGTATTTACAATTAAAAAAAAGAAATCTACTTAAATTAGAATCAATTTTTTTCAACTTTAGAAGAGAATAATCAACTTCCTATTAAAAATCAAAATTCTACTTCGAGATGAATTTGTGTAATTATATATTTGTTACTTTCTTATTTTGATTTATACTATAGTTGCAGACCTGCTATTTTTGTGTTAAAGCCCAAGTTAGAAAATAGAATAAAACTAAAACGGCGAATGTGATTTTTTTTTGTATGATCTGAAATAATAAGAGTAATAATACCTACACAAATGCATTAATGAACCAAATTAAAAATTTGAAACATCATTTATTGATTAATTTGCTATAATATTAACTGTTTCATATTAATTTAAACAAAGATTATAATTTTCATACCTCATTATCACATGTATATATATAACAACTTAGTCACTTATATTGACATATTTAATTGTCAACAAAATTCTTCCGTCTTCACTGTTAAACAACTATTTAAATTTAATTAAATTTCCATACTTGACAATCTGAAAATATAATTTATTTTTTTTGGACTGAATTTATGAGTTGGGGGACACTAATTAATCAAACTTCATAGTAATAATACCCTTGTTAAATTGTTGTGTAGTGAATTAACTGTTTATAATTACACACAATTGCCAATTTATTCCAGTGATGGGATTTTATACTATGCTAATAGAATAGAAAAAGTTATATATTGATCTTACTTAAGTGAAAAAACTAGTCTTAAGAACAGGCGGTTAAATCTGAGCCCATATGAATGTTTCTAATAAAAAAATATAATCACTATGTCTGAATGATATTTATGGCAAGCTGAACAAAATATTAGAGAAGTTGATACTTAAATTTTATATATTCTGAAATACTCGTTATTATTAAACAAACAAGTGTCTAAATTTCCTTTAAATTCTTAGTTCAGCATATAAACATTATTCAAAAAAAAATCAAGGTTAGAAATATTTGTTTGTATTGCAATTGAATTATCTGTAGATACAGATCAAAATATTACTTTATAGTTACCGCAAAATCTAATGAATATATTGGACATTATAGTTAATGTAATATTTAAGCCCCAAAAGTTGTGAAGTAGAAAACCCCGCCTTCTGTACTGGTAACTAGATATTTTTCACGAGTCGAAAATTGTTTACAATTCTGGAGTTTTATTTTAAATAATTCTTTATTTAAAATAATAAGTTACATATACTACTTATTTTGTCTGGCGAAATGCGAAATTGTTGTTTAAATATAAGTAATATATTCAAATTATTGATTCTGTTTTTCCTTTTTTCGCTTATTGAAATGTCTTCAAATTCAAATTTTAAAAAAGAAATTAAAAGCATTTCTGCTCAAAGGCTTCCTGATTCCTTTGAAATCGAAGGTGAAACTATTTATAATGAATTGTTTCTTGTTTTTGTCAAAGAATCTGGCCCTGGTACAAAAATACCATTCCTGTTGTCAGTATATCTTGAGTATTCTCCGAAACAAATGTCTGGACTAATATTATATGAGAAAAAAAGTGATATATTTTTGGTTTTAGACATAAGTTCTAATGACAAAATAGCCATATCAAATAAAGATGGTCACTTTACCATAATATTTGAAGAGTTTAGCCTATATTTAAATAAATGCAAAGTGATTGAGAAAGGTACTCAAGAAGAGAGTTCTGGAATAAAAATTGCTTCAAAAACATTCGGTAGTTTCACAATTGGTCAGGATTCATCGTTAACTAGTGGAGGAGCACCTTTAGATAAACACCCTATAAGCCATTGTGAAGTTGGAGGAGATGGCACAATTACTAGAGGGCAGACTACATTGACAGTGAAACACTATAAACTGAGTGGAATTCCAAATATACCGACATATCTAAGTAAAAAATATACTTATTTAATACCAGGCAATTTTGATTATAACAGAGATCAAGTTTACACTTATCCAGGATCTAGTTATATACAATTTGTTGGGACTGTAAAAATTTCAAATCCAAAACTAGAGCCTCATAAAGTAGCTGATGACCAACAGTCAATGGAATTGTTTACATTTGAGAGAACATATTTAATATTTAACTCTGAAAATTTTTACTATGGTATTCCAATAAAGATTAATACAAGATGTACTATTGGAATGAGAAATGGGTTAATTAATTGCAAAGGTGAAGAAGTAGATTTTTCATATTCTATTTTTGATGGCTTAATGGGAATTGATGAAATGAAGGCATTCACTACAAATGTTCTTGGTCTTAGGATAATTATTTCAGGTAATGTCGATGAAATCGTTGATATTGCCTTATCAAGGATATCTGATGAGTTCCCTGGAACTGATCGCAAAAAACCATAAATGATATTCTATTTGTGTAATTAAAATTCTTGGCTATGTTGTGTTTGTTTTTTTAAAAGAGAAAACTGTATTTAAACAAAAAATTTGGGCTAACTTGTATGATTTTGTGTGTTTATTTTATCGGGAAGTTTGATTTACCTGCGAAATATATTTAATCCAATATCCATTTTGATGCAAGTACAAATGTATGATGCATTAATGGCGTTTTATTTCATAAATTTGAATCTATTCGACTGAATTTACTGGTTGTAATATATGTCATATTCATGGGGAATAGTATTGGTTTAGATAAAGACAGTAAAGTCAAATTTTTTTAGAAATAATTGGGGTATTTAATTAGGATGTGGTAGTGTGAACAGTGTAGTGCGTTAATATAATTCTTAAGTTATTTTGATCATGTCTGAATATTTTATTAATCTGTCTTGTCTTAATAGTAATACGAGTTTTATGTCATATCTAAATTATTTCACTATATGTATCTATCTAAACACCTATATTGGATAGTTGGCACGCAAAATTCAAGTAGTTCGTAAGTTATTTAGAACGTATGTTCAGTTTGAAACTTTGTTCACTAGTTAGAAATCACCTGTTTAATTAAAAAAATGTGCTTACTCTTCAATGATGTAAAAATAAACACGTAAAATATATATCAAGTAATAATTTATTATTTTCTTACATAGATCGATTTAAAGTCAATTTAATACTAACAAATTTGAATCTAACATTAACGAGAGAACGGAAATCAATAGAGTAGAATAGTATTAAGATGTTCGTATTATTTCTAATAATAGGACATTTATATAAACTTCAAGATCGCCCCAATACTCACAGTAATAAGAGATAATTTATTATTTATTTGATATTATTTCAACCGTATCATTATTTTATTTTTTACTTCAAACCTAAATTTATCAAATATGGAAATACTTCAGATTTCAACAGAAAATAAAATGTTACTGTTGCACATTAAACATTACAAACCAACAAAAAAATAACATTCTGTAGGTTAAATGCCCATCTTCGACGCATAAATATTATAATTCTAAGTGAAAAACGAAGCTAACTTTGTTTTGACTCACTAAAATACTGTTATCGAATTTTTTACAAATTTCAAGAAAAACGTGGCGCTAGGACTCGGGTGTTAATTATATTACATTAAAACAAAAACTTTCTAACACACTATTTGAGACTTAAAATAACAAATTATACCTAAAAGTGGTGTTAATATCCAGTACTAATATCCTTTAGATGTAATGTTAATAAAAGTATACATAGTTATCTATCTTTTGTCTGTTTACCGGGATACTTTTCTGCCTCTGAAATTTTGTTTCAAATAGTGAAAGTAAATTCAATTTTTAACCTCCGTTAAATATGTAAATAATAATTTATACTCCTCAAGAATAAGGAAACAAATTTATATTCATCATGAATAAAAGATTTACAAATGTTTTATTTTCGTCCAGTTTAATCAAATAACATTCTTGATTTATGCTCTTATAGCAAAATCAAAGGAAACGGATTTAGTCCAGATCTATTTCAGTCGGTTGTACTCCATCCTTTTTGGCTATATTAATGCGTTCTTCAAAGT
The DNA here is from genome assembly GCF_009768925.1 of Cryptosporidium bovis. Taxonomy (NCBI): domain Eukaryota; phylum Apicomplexa; class Conoidasida; order Eucoccidiorida; family Cryptosporidiidae; genus Cryptosporidium; species Cryptosporidium bovis. Next base: position 4,678 of record NW_027125032.1, read on the forward strand.
CAGAAAGCCTTCTGTAAACAGAAATGAGTTCGGTGAATCCCCTCCATCTTGCTTGAATAATAAGAAATATCCTAAACATTCTGCTTAAAAATCTCGAAACCGTCGAATAATCTTCAACAGTCATTGATTCGTGAAAGAAAGATGGCCATAGAAAAACGGGTCCCGAAAAGTAACCAAAATCGTTTGTCATGACACTCAAATACAGAAATGGGAATGTAAACTTGAATGTACGGTAATAATTTCTCGTTAATTCACCGTAAACTTTCTCTAATTCTTCCCTCTCAACTGCACCTTCTTCATCCTCATTTAATGCAAGCACTTTCCTGTACCTTGCTTCAAGTTTTTGATTTTCGAAATGCAAATATGGAAGTTTGTAACTTGAAGCTGCGATAATTAACAATTCAACTGCAAGAATAATGAACGGTGGGTAAATTATTCCATTTTTTACCTTTCCAATTATTAAAATTTCTGGAATAGAAGTTGACATCGCAATCAACTCAGGTATGATCTTAAAAAATGTTAACAGGGCATTTAAAATTTCGAATGAACAAAGACGAAGTTCTTTTGCCCACTTAGCAGTGTCCTCTTGAATTCTCTGAGATGCTCCCTCAACTTCGCAAATATAATTCCAACTCTTAATGTAATACTCAGTTAATGCTTGTCTCCAGTAAAATACAAACACATTAACTAAATAACTCGAGAAACATCTCATTCCTGTGATAATGAAAAAACTTGGAAGTAGTCTTGATACTGCAAAATTAATAAAATCATCCAATTTATATTTATGACTACCATATTCACAATCAGAAACCATTTGCTGAATTTCTCCAAGAACTTTTAGTAATTTAATTCCTATGTCCGTTTCATACCATAACAATACAGTGATCACTATTAATGGTGGGTAACACCTAAGAAAATATTTCTTATTCCAGAAAAATGGTCCAATCATCTTATTTTATTTCTGTTCTAAATACAAATGTTCGAATTTATTTATTATTTTATCTCTTTGTTTGATTATAAAGTACTTCAAATTTCAATTACCGATATGGGTTTACTTTCTATTTTAATCAATGACTGAAACTATAGTACTACAGCTTCTTTAATTGAACAATAATGTAACAATACTTTAAATTAATACAAATAACGAGAAGATTATTCTTTTCTTGTTTTTAACTGATTTATTTTGACAATGTTTTGCACACTTTTGATACCCGGCGGGATTGCTTCTGAAAATAGATGCAATCCACAATTTACCCAATATTATATTTAGACCCGTTCCCGGCATGTTTAAATTAATTTTTTTCCCAGAAAACCACTCATTACAATAAAATAGAAATTTAGAATAAAATGGAATCAGTTCAAACTTAATTTAAGAGGAAATTATTTTAATATTTTATTTTTGAGTGTCTTAAAGTTTTTATTATCTGTAAATAGAAAGAGAAGATGTTTAGCCAATTCTTTGCAGACAGAAGGTATGCATTATGGGCATATCTCGGATGGTTTTTAATATTTGTATTTGCATTTGCTGAGTGTTTCTTTGATACATACTCAAACTACTTGTATCAATACTTCACTGATAGTATGCAAAGCTTATTAAATCCAAAGCCAGGAATAAAAAAGGCGACCAGAGAAGACTTTATGAATTTTTTATATTACTTTTTCTTTATCGAAATAGCAGGTGTATCTCTTTGTAATTCAGTAAGATCTTTATTGGGTAACTTTATTGCATTTAAATGGAGAACGGCTTTAAATAATCATTACGTTTCAAAGTGGGAATATTTGAGGAGAATAGAAGGTGCTTCGCAACGTGTACAAGAAGATTGTCAAAGATTCACTGTAATATTAGAATCAATAGCTCTTGAAGCATTTTACTGGCTTTGCAGAGCAATTGCCTTTTCCCGTTTGATTATTATTTATGGAAGAGAATTACCATATGTTCCTTTTTTTGGTTCTCACACTTTCTCACTTTTATTTGCATCAATAAGTTTTGAATTATTATGTTACATTCCACTGTTGATTGCAGGTATTAAACTCCCAAGTATAGAGTATGAGAACCAAGTTTTAGAGGCATCTTATAGGAAGAGATTAATTTACTCGGAAAGTACGAGTGTAAGCAATGAAGATTTACTTACAATAAGGAAACTTTTTATTAATGTAAGAGAAAACAGTTTCAGAATGTACAAACATATTATGTTTGTCGATTCAATTTCAAGTGTAACTCGCTATTTCAGTTACTATCTCATTGATTTCTTAGTTATACCTGGATATCTTGATGGAAATATGGGTTATGGAAGATTTACGGGTATAACAGAAGTTGTTTCGCATTTCCTAAGAATTTTAAGTTATATTAGAGATCAATGGAGCAATTTAATTGAGCTTTTGTCAGTTAAACAAAGGTTAGATGGATTTGAGGCTTATTTAACCGAATGCTGCAACTCTGAAGCCCTACTAGAGGCCCAAGAATAAAAGTAAATTAACCAAAATTTCTGTTTCTGTTCAAGATGAATTCATCTAAATTTCATTCAGAATTTGTCAGTTTAACATGGAATTTTTTTTGTCTCGTATTTGTAAAAATATAATGTACCCTGTAAGCGTAATATAATTTGCGTCTTCAATATTAATAACCAAATGACATACTTTCTTGTTCTATTCAAAAATTAGTGAGGAAACGAGAAGATGTTTATTATACAAATATTGAGAATTATCTGAAGACCGTAAAATATTAATTCGAGTAGGCATTTGTTTCTTAATTGATATATTTTGGAGTACAGTATTGTAACTTTTAGTTTGGATTACATATTTAAATCCTGTTTATATTGGGAAGACAAGATTGAAGCATAAATAAAATCGTGAAAAAAACAAATAAATGTGATTTTGATTAAATATTAAAAAATAATAATAAACATTGATAAAACAAACGCCTATTTTAGATAAATAGTTAATATTTATTGTTTTGATACATTTTTAGTCAAAACATTTTAGAGGAAAGTGTTGCTGATAATTGTATTATTCTGACTGTTTGTTGAATTTTTTGTAGGTCCCCAAACTAAGTAATTGCTGTTAATAGAATATAGTTTCTTAGTGTTTGATATATCGTATAGTTTCTGAGTCTCATTAATACCCCATTCAATCCCGAATGAATTTTTTTCTTCTCTTCCCTCTTGGGTATATGTTCCCCTGAGTCCCTTATTGTTTCCAAGAATAGAGAAGTCAACTTTATCAGCACTTATTCCATCTGCTTCATCAAATATTGATACAAATCCAGAGTAAGAAGAGTTAACTATATCAAATATAAGTGTCACATTACTTCCAAGGCTTTCGAGAGAATTATCAAAACCTCCCCAAGGTTTATTAATAGAAGGTGAAAATGGATCATATGCTCCATCTGAGTTATTGTATTTGACTAGTTTTGGGATTCCAATAAGAGCATAATCTGAAATGGCATTACAGGAACATTGGAACTTTGTTACTTCTTTTGAATTCTGCCCCGAAATTGCATATGTTGTTCTACATGAGCTTGTTTCCCATGATTTATTTATATTTGCAGCACAAAGCATTTGAGTAAGGTCAAGCTCATCTTTTGTAGGTATTTCAAAAGAAAATTCGACCTGCTGAAGCATGTTGTAGGCACGATAATCAACTGAACACCACATTAAAGCTGAAGAACCAACGTAAACTCCTGGTTCTAAGAGTAATGAGCTAAGATCCATTTGAGCAATAGCATATAATGAGGAATACAATTTCTCTGATCCAATTAATGTAGAAGAGAGAGTAAAAACAGAATTTGAACAATTTGAAATAACCTCTTGTGTGTTGTAATAATACTTTCGATTTAATTTCATATAATAAGAATCAATTAAATGCAGTTCTCTAAAATCCAATTTTGTCAAATACTTAAATTTAAAGGATCCCAAATCGATTCCGGAATAAGCTGAGAAGAATGAGGTTGATTTTATATTAACCTCAATCTTAGAATGTTCTCCAATATAAGAAAGAGACTCATTTTGCCCATTGTTCCAAAAAGAGAATCTATTTGCTACAGCTTCTATTCCCCTTAGTAAAGTGGACATAAGTTCATTACTTGGATTTAGTGTGGAGCCTATTTCGCTATTAGTAGATAAAAGAAGATCAATTATATCAAGGAGAAGATACTTTGTGCCTATGTTATTAGAGCATTCTGCATTTAAAGTGGAATTTGGGAGTATATCTATGGGTGACAATGTGTCAATTTCCAAAGATGGTGTTTCATTAGCAACTTGCAGAATTCTTTTTAAAATGAACAATTGTTGTAGCCTGGATGCGGAAAAATCCAAGGAATATGGAACTTGAAGTTGTGGATCAAGGATTTTTTCGTAAAGTAATTTGAAATAGTCGTTCCAAACGAGTTTTTGGGTGACGGGTTGATAAAATAAACCAGTTATAAGCTGAAAAGCTTCATTTAATGAATAGTATGTTATATTATTAAGGACGGTGGCAATTGCATCCATTATAACATCCTCACTATCACCGTCTGACATATTTATAACTTGTTTAGGGCAAATTTGTGCTTCTATCGACCCATTAGTACACCAATGTGCAAAAAATGATGGTTTAAGTTTCATTTCTGAACTACACGGAATACTACAACCACTATTTGAAAATGTCTGTGCTCTGAAGTAAATGTACCACATTTTAGATGTTGATGGAAGTCTTATAACTTGAGGTAGAGATTGGAGAGAGTCTCCCAATAGCAGAACGGTTGAATTTGTATCCAAAATAATTGAAGAGGAGGCTATTATTCCTACTGTTGGAAAAACTCCAGACTGAGATTCAGATTGATATAAAATCTTTTCTATTGAAAAGAATATGGCATCAGTGAGAACTGACTTTGAAGGATCTGGTGGAAAAGTGTTAATAGTACCAATATAAGGAGGTGTATCAACTACCACATAATAAGAAAACATAGTAACACCACTTACAGGCGAAGCAGGAGCAGCCCCACCAAAACTGCTGAATGTTCCTATTTTTGAATTATATGGCTGATTAAAACTGGCATAAAAATTAACATAGCAGTCAACATTACTTCTTAGATTGATTCCTATTGGAGGAACTTCAGCTGTAACAGGTATTGAGCCATACATATTTATGTTTGATAGAGCGACTTTATCTGGAAATACCTTTAGCTGTATAGTTTGTAGATTCTGACAGAGAGCAAATGCGGTCAGGTATATTTGTGTTGAAGTAGAAAGTGAAGTATCTGATTCCAATGACATTTCAACTGATATAGAAGTATTCCCATTTGTAGATATGTATCTTGAATAAATAGAATCTTGAAAATGATCCCAAGGTTGAATAGTTGATGACAACTTGATAATTTGTGGAATTGATATTGGTACAATTGGTAGTATTGGAATAACATTACAAAAACTATATGGATACCATGTTTCGTTGTATGGATTGTCGTTTAAAACAGTAATTCTGAACCAGGATCCAGCATCTGAATATGATTTAAATGCTTTGGGGAAATTAATATCTGTAACATTTTGCACAATCATTGCTATTTTTGTTTTATCATAGGCTGTGTTTGGTAGGTTAAGGGACCATGTTTCACTTGTTATTGGATTACTATTACAAGCTTCTATCTTAGTATCATCAATTTTACAGCTTCCAGTGACTGCATTTTTTATTTCCGTTGCTGCCTGCTGTTGGGTTACGGTTTTTTTTGGTTTAAAACAAAGCCAATTAACCTTAATTCCTTCAACATCTTGACTTCTCGGAACGAATCTTGGTGATCTACAACTCATTGCTGTTCCAGAATTTCCATATTGCCCAAACATTCTGAGAACATAGGGTTCACCTAATGAAAAATAGTTAAACGATATATTAATATCTGAATTTTCATACACATTAAATGGAGCAGTTACTAAAAATCTTGGTCCTGCATGATATATATTGTAAATTATTGATTGAGAAATTCCAATACCTGGATATTTCAAATTATATGGTTTAAGACTAGTTGGTGAATTTTGCGATAATTTACCATTAACTGAGTACCTTATAAATTGACTTATAGACGTAATTGTTCCAACCATATGCTCTGGCTGTGTTAGGGATCCGGAGTATTTTAGAGGAGGTGGATAAAAAGGACTATTAGAGGTAGGATAAGTTTCTGTAGAATCTACATGGCAGAGAGATCCAGCTTTGAATCCTATCCCGAGCTCATTTGAAACTAAAGGAAACGTCCCGTTATAGAAACAACCACCAATAAAATTTGTTTCTAGAAATTTATATGGAGGAATTACATTAGCGAGCTGATCATTTACATTTTCACCGAGAGAGTATGGTACTTTGTTAAAGAAGAAAGTGCCTTGTAAAGTATTTAAGAAGTATCTATTTGTTTCGGAAGTATTTTTAATAAGTTCGAGAGATTCCCTGAAATTAGATTGGTTGTAATTCGAACCAAATGGTTTAGGATAGTAAAACTCAAAATTGCTTCTACAATCACTATTGTTTCCATTGTAATTTGAACTTGACTTTGGAAGATTTGATGGTGGTAAAATTCTGAGTGGAGAGAATCCAATTGGTATATTGCTTGCTCCCCACCATGGAACAATTCTATTTTCATCCTTTTTCCAATCCTGATAAATTGTAATAGGTAAAATTGCCACTGTTGGAACAACTATAGGAAGATAGCCAGATAAATGTGAACTTAAGTGAGTTTCAGGTTCAATAATGTCGTTTAACACTTCATTTTGTGTTGTATAGTTTCCATGAGTGAGGGTTATATTAAATTGATCTAAAAATAATCTAGAAATATTATCACCCCTTACTGTTACTCCAGGTAATACATCATCAGGGAGAAAGATTTTATAATTTATTGGGAGAGTAAAAGTTCCGTCAAAATCAGCTGCTAAATTCAAATATGCTGGAAGATCATATGTCCTTCTTCCATAAAGGTGGCCGTTTATCCAATTTATTTTTGGTATTGTCCCTAAAATTGCATTTGAAGTTGGAACTAGTGAAAGAGTATGTGAGACTATTGAGGCTGGAATTAAATATGTAATGTTCACAAACGAATTAGTTTGGAAAACTGAAGAAGTTGCCATATTCAAATAGGAAGCAAAGTATGTACACGCTCCTTCAAGTATTGCAGTTGAATTAATTTTTAAATCAGAGTAACTACCTCTCAAAACCACTGAATCTTTTAAAAAATCGGTATTGCATGAAAATTCCACCGAAAACCCACTTGTGCTTTTTGTATTCCCTATTAAAATACTTAACGGATACATATGGCTACACGGTGTCAAAAGTTGGGGATACTGAGGATATGCATATAAAGAGCTGAAGTAATCAGGTCCTTGTTTTCCCGTAACAACTACAGTACTGTATGGTTGTCTAAAATGGGAAGCAAACTGATTGGTATAGTCATGGGTCGAATATTCTGCAGGTTGTGTTTGTGAAAGACATTCTATTATTCTTTTAAATGCAATAATTAGTATTAAAAATTTCATTTCTACTGGATTACCAAATTTTATATCCCTTAATGTTAGATAAAAGTATTTATTCGCTTCGCTTATTATACTAATAAATCGAAATTTGATTTATAATATACAAATATAGTTACATGAGATCAACTACCCTTGAGTTTTGTTATACTTGACTAATTTCATTGAGAACTAGTGACTTAGATAGCAGTTAAATTAAAAAAAACTTTTTCCAGCGTGAACAAATATTTTCATCAATATTTAACAACCCATTTTCCATATTGTTTGTGGAAGAATGTAAACAAAAAGTTTTGTAAAAATGAGTGTGGGACAATAATAATAATATAGGTGTGGAACTTTTATAATATCATTGTTACTGTTCCACACTCATTTTTAGAGAATAAATTGTGATCTAAAAATGATTTGTAAGATTTTAAAATTAAAAATTTATATATCTAACCTTTATAAATCTTAAATACAATTCCAAAGAAGTTCAAATTAAAATTCGTATGATGTTTTGTCAAATATATATATTTTTAAAAATAACGAGTCCTTATTAGTGTTTTGTTTTTATTTTGTCTAAAACGAAGCTTAATTTCAAGAAATAGCCAAAAAGCTGATAGAGAGTGTTTGTCTAAACCTAAGTAAAAAAAGACCCTGGAAACAATTTGGTTGAAACGTTCTTATAGCGGTTGAACTATAGAACATTAGTTTACGAATGAGTAAGTAAACTTAGAGTAGGATTACAAAGAGGTGCAAATAGTTTTTTGAGTGTGTTTAATAATTATTCATATTCATTATTAATACATATGTTTTTATAATTCAGTCAATATTGTTGAACCACAAGACTGGCGCCAGTAATAATTGTCAAAGAGGCCATTTAAAAGGCAGATCCTAATAATTTAATAATTAATAATCTATTTGTAAATTTTGTCACCAGAGAACATGACTGTATGTGGATATTCAAATTTGGTCAGAGAAAGTAAAGCTTTTGAGAACTATTATCGAACACAAAAAATAGTTCTTGATGAAGAATGGAGTGAATTTATTGAATGCCTCAAGACAGATCTTCCTTCAACATTCAGAATAGTGGATGCAAGTCCCTATTCAGAATCTGTTAAAGAGCTTATGAAGGAGATGGAAAAAGTTGATATCAATGATAATGGAGAGAAATCTGCCGATAACGAGAAAGAGTTTTTATTGAAAAAAATACATTGGTATCCAAAAAGTTTGGCTTATCAAATAGTTAAATCCAGGGATAAATTGAGGAGATCTTCAGGTATTTCGAAGGAATTTCACTCTAAGTTGGTTTTAATGAGCGATGGAGGAAGTATTTTACGTCAAGAAGCAGTTAGCATGCTTCCGGTTTTGTTTTTAGATATAAAGCCAATACATACCGTTTTGGACATGTGTTCAGCTCCAGGGAGTAAAACTTCTCAAATAATTGAAATATTTCAGACAGAGAATTGTTATAATGAAAATAAATTTCCTAAGGGTATTATTATTGCAAACGACTTAGATACGAGACGAGCACATATGCTTATTCATCATACGAGACACTTGAATTCACCTTCCTTAATTGTAACAACACATTCTGCAGATCATTTCCCAGATTTGTATTTAGATGACAAACCTATGAGTAGTGAGCTTGGTAACTTAGAAGAAAGCACAAGTGAAGAAAGTCAAGTAAAAGTTTTAAAAAAGTTTTATTTCGATAGAATACTTTGTGACGTTCCCTGTAGCAGTGATGGTACCCTGAGAAAAAATCCTAATTTGTTCCCAAAGTGGTCGGCTAGTTTTTCGATTGGTTTGCATAGGCTTCAAAGAAATATACTTTTAAGAGCTCTTAGTTTACTTAAGCCCGAAGACGGTATCTTGGTTTATTGTACATGTTCTTTAAATCCATTGGAAAACGAGGCAGTAGTTGCTTCTGCAATTAGTTCTTTGGAAGGGAAGATCAAGGTTGAGATACTAGATCCGGAGAAAATTTCTGAAGTTTCAAGAGACGTTATTTTAAAAACAAGATTTGGAAGAGGTTTATCTATGTGGAAGGTGCCTGTACCAAAAAAACAGATTAAAAAGGAAAAATATAAACAGAAAAAGAATAGAAAAGAAGCACAAAGTGATAATTCTAATTACTTGAAAAGTGATGAGGATAATTCAGATACAACAAAAGAATTTTTTGATGATTATGAGCAAGTGCCTTTTCATTCTAGGGAAACGATATTTCCTTCTATGTTTCCACCAAAATGTGAACAAATAAAAACTGAACTTAGGAAGTGTTTAAGAATATCTCCTCATCAAGAGAACACCGGTGGTTTTTTTATTTGTGCAATGAAGACAACAAGAATAAACAAATCTGATGTTGATATCAAGACAGTTAGTTATCAAGATTATACAAAAATGAAGGTTCAGGATGATTATTTAACTTTATCAGTGAATCCAAACAAGGATAGTATAATGAAGACATTGTTTAACTCATATGGAATTTGTGGATATGATGAAAATAAAATTACTAATACCCTTTTATATAGAAACCCAAAAGGTGATTTTAATAGAGCAGCCAGGGGAAAGAAAAAAGTTGGAGAAGACTTGGAAACTGTTAATAATGGAGAGGAATATGTGGAATATACAGAGGTAAACAACATGGAAGATGAAATTAGATTTCCAAGGAAAATGTGGCAAATTTCGAACAGCGTTAAAGATTTTCTTTTTTCAGTAAGATCTAGGAACCCTTTGAGAGTTATTCATGCGGGATTCCCCGGAGTTGAGCTTTCTCGCTATAGAAAGGGTCCAATAATCTTGGATAATGAGGTTATAGATGAGAATTTTCCACCAATATATAGATTTAATTGTGCTTACAGTAATTATCTTTACTTGCTACATAAATTACCATTGAACGATACTATAAGATGTAGAGAGTTTTCCATAAAGACGGTATGCATGCTGCTTCAATCATTGGAAAGACCTTCTGATTTAGAAGAGGGGAAAGAATTTCACCCGTTTAGAATTCCAAGACACATGCTAAATGAGAACGAGTTTCCTGATTTAAAGGGGATATTTGATCATCCAGGCTCGATAATAATTCGTCTGAATTTGGATATGAATGTTAAAGGGGAGAAAGAGGAAAAAGCTAAATCATCTCACAACTCTTTTGCGGGCTCATTACGACCAATATTTCTCCCTGCTCATGTAGGTCGTCATCACGTTGAATTGCTTTTAGACAAATTCTTGAGATACTGCGTTAAGTTCCATATTGAAAACATACACAAAAAGATGAGCAAGTAAAACAAAAATTACAAATCCGGACTAGTTAAAAATATAGGTTACTTGTTCGTTACATAATTAATCTAGGTTATTAATATAAACAACAATCTTTGTAGGATAATTATTATTATAATTCGATTGAATAATATACACTAAAAGATATGAATTTGGTAGAAATACGTAGATAGTAGGTACTTCATTCTGCTTTTCATTTTTTAAACAACATGTTTAATGTTGCAATTATATTTGTCCAAAAGAAAATCTATATGGGAGATACAAGGTCTTGAGATATATATTAATTCTTTAAGAGCGTTAATTCCTGTTTCTATATCTGAAAATCCAAGATTATTAATTAACTCTGTTTTGTTGGGAACTAATTTAATTGCCATCATCGCAATTGTGTACTTTGTAAATCCATGATAAGGCCTAAGAGAACGGTTATAGGCATCTAAAATTGATTCATAGAGATCTTCCCCCGATACAAAAATAATATTTTCAATAAAATTAAAGATGAAGTTGATAGACCTTACTACCCACAGGAATTTAACAACTCCATTGCCATTATTTGATTCAATTCCATTTAGTGTATGAATTTCAATTTGAGATCTTAAAAATTCTTCCACTGTTTTAGCACCGCTTGATTCATTCGTCCAAACATTGAGAGAGTCCCTAGTGTTGTTCAGTATATCATTCTTTAAAATTGTACATATGAAATTCTTTCCAAGTACTACGTGGTACAAATTTGAAAGTTGTATTGCACTGATACAAAATTCCTCAAATAATGGAATAGTTATAGGTACCGAACTGTTCTTTATATCATATCGAATTAAATATGAGTTCTTAAAGTGTTCAGATATAGCACTTATAGTGTTACAGCTACTATTATCCCTGTCAAATTGTCCCTTTTTGCAATTAATTTCTTTCAAGTGTGAAGGTATTGCATCTTTAAATGCATCCGAATACTCGGTCATCTTAATTGCTATTTGTCTACGCTAACTTTTATCTCACTAAATAAACAATTTTTCGAGGAAAATTCTAACAATAGAATTACGTTACTTCCAAAATTAAACGATTACTAGCTATATAGAACAGTGTTCCCTCATGTCCTTTTTAGATTCGTAAAATAAATTAGGTTTGAAAGGTCATTCCCGCCTTCGGCGGGTTGTCCTTGGGATTGAAACATTGCGAATTTATATTCGCATGCAAAAGTAATAATAATTAAGAAATGAAATAATAAAATGTTATACTTTAATTAAATAATGAATATAATTATACGAACTTAAGTGGTTTTGATTTTTTTCATGAGCAGTCGGTCTAATAAAGGAAATTAAACAAACGTTGTGGATGTGACGGTAGAGCTTAAACAAGATTAATATTAAACTTTTAATATTTAAAAAACGGTAAAAAGTTTTGATAATGTATCTGAATTTACATGTTTAGTTGCACCCGGACTTGTTTTTTTCAAAGCCATCAGGACACTTTCAATGGCATTACCAGGTTGCAATTTTTGCATCTTAGATGATTCCTTACTTTGAGTGTCTTTCTTTCGTTTCTTAGATACAGGTAGGTTTGTTTTATCTTTTTCATCATCTGAAAAATCAGACATAGATATTCTAGTAATGCTAGTTTCATCTTGATTACTATTTCCAACCATAGGTTCGGTATTCACCTTAATATCAATAGCCAAATCTGTTTTCATATTATTTAAAGTTTTGATTATTTCATTCTTGTTAGTGTTTTCTTTTACACTATCTCCTTTGCTAATTTTTCTAAGCCAGGAAGGAGGTAAGGTTTCCATGGTTATTTCGTCCCAAAGAAGCCTTTTTGCCTCCTTCTCATCTTCATCTAGTAATAAATCATTAATTTCCGAGTCGCTTATTTCACTTAAATCATCAGAACTAGATAAGCTTTCTTGGGGGTTACAATAACCATCATCTAAATTTAGTGACTTTCTGAAATCGACATATTTGTTCAAATTATCTTCAATATCACCATAGCCACCATCATTATCACAATCTTTATCTAGCTCATCCATATCATCTCTGTTTCCATTGCTAGTTGACGAAATGGTTGTAGAAACATCTGATACTGAAAAGATATCTCGTGAATTATTTTCAGCGAAAATAAAACTCTTTTGAGAAGAGTAATCTTCAGATCCGTTACTTGATAATTTATATTCACTTAAATCTTTGAATAAAAAATGCAAAGGGTCAATAATAAGATTGTCCTCAACATCTTCATCTGAATTTCTGTTTTTACAACTATCCTGTTTTTCATTATTATTAGTACATTTGAACTCATTGTCATATTCATTACCATTGCTTATTTTGTTCTTCGTGTTTAAAGTGGATTTAGTAGCGCTTTCCTTTGCCTTGTCAAAAGCGTTTATTAATTTTGAAGCAATAACTGTAATATCTCGAGATGTTGGTTCATCTTCACATAATTTATCTTGATTAATGTCTAGTTCAATTCCTCCTAAAAATTTTGGAAAGGAAAGTTTTTCTTTAGAAAATTCCTCAAATCCACCCTCAATTGCATGACCATCAGAACCATCCCTTACATATCCAACTTTTCCTTCTTTATCAATTTCATCAAGATTTTCATCATCATATTGGGGATATTCAAAGCTCGTATTATCAATATTTGCGAAATCACTACCATTTTGCTTTCGGAAAATATCATCTACAAGTTCGTTTTCAACTGCTTTTTCTCCGCGTTCGTTCTTTTCTTCAGTAATAGCCAATTTTTCTTCTTCAGAAATAGCCTGTAACTTATTTTTGTTCTTGAGACGGTGTTTTTCAAAACAAGGAGGACCTCTCATTATAGGAAGCGAAAGAAGATCAACATTTTCAAATTCATCTGCAGTTAGTTGAGCTGTTGATGTGTGTTTGAACTCAGCCAAACGTTTTAGAAGAGTAGGAGATGATATCCTAACTATCTGGGAAATTTCTGTAGAACTAACTGGTATTCCATGGTATCTGGCTGAAATTAACAGTGCCGCTCCACAAAGACCTGTAGGTCTTCTTCCTGTTGTAATCCAATTTCTTGTTAATGCCTGCACTATTCTAACTCCAGTTGCAGCAACCATATGTGTTTTATCACCAAGATTCATTTGAGCTGCAAATCTTTCCATAAACATGGAAGGATCTATATTTGGAACATGCAATCTGAGAAGTCTTAATAATTTCATAAAAACCTGTCCTAGAACTTTAACAGGAGTTTGTAGGACATCGCTGAAATCAATTAACATATGTGGAGTCTTTTCTCTTCTGCATATTGCGTATAAACAAGCGGAAGCAACATGTAAATTGTTTCTTCCAATTGTAAAACTTCTTTGAACTGCCATTAAAAATACTCTTTGTGCAGATTCAATGTGACTACTTGACAATCTAAGTTGGTCAGCTATTCTCTGTAAATTATGGTATCCTCTTTGTAATACATGTTCTCTACTTTCTCTGCTACCATATACAAGGGCAAAACCTCTCACCCCTGATGATGGTACAAAGTGCCCAACCATTTGCATTGAACCATTTGAACATTCACTGAACTGAAGTCCCTCCACCATCGTGCTCTCCTCCAAAACAGTCCCACAGTTAGTACATATTGTCTCACCCCTTCCTTCATGAACTTCAATACTAGTGCTCGAACACTGAGGACATGTTCTCTGACTCATCTTTCACTAGCGCTTAAATCTTTAGATGAATTTAATACCTTTGGGTTACATAGGCGTATGTTTCAAATAAATTCAAGAAAAGCTAGATATACCTTCTATGTAGAGGAGAATATATAAGTTAATTTCTTTTAATATTTTTTTTCAATATTATTATTTTTTTCCTCAACTTCTCTAGCTATCCTCTTATTCTGATTCAACATCAGATTATCAATTATGCAGACCAAACCGCTCCCGCCTAAACTATTGGACTATCTACTACAAGGAACTTTACTAACAGTAACAACTGTATTTTTAACTACTTATTTATTGTTTACTTGTTTCATTCCAACGAATAATGAGTGGGAAAGCACATTGCAGAAAAACAGTTAGAGACTGTATCAATAAGATGACGGAGAATATGAATAGGATCATTGAACATAGTCAAATCTCTACTTTAGAAGGAACTGCGTATGACTCATTTTTGTCTTCTTTTTCAATGAAAATTCAAATTAACAAGATAGTAAGTTTTATAGTTTTAATTTGTTACAATTAATATTACTTCTTTACTTGTTTTATTAAATCTGGTATTATATATAATGTTACTCTAAGATTCAATGTTGTCAAAGTATCCAACAGGTAGTAGCTGAAATCACTTTAAATGACATTTTAAATGATCCAAAACTTAAATATGATGCGGTTCAGAGCTACAAAAATGATTATATACTTAAGAAGCTTAAAATAGATAATTACAAGATTTGAAATAAAGCTAATTAGTTTACATGTGTTTTCTGAACTTGTTATTGTATTTAATTAGTTCGTTGGATCTCTAAAATAAAGTCTAAATTCGTGACCTTCCTACTTTATCACTTGGTTTGTAAAAAAAAGTGAAATAAGGGAGAATAAGTGATATCAATGTTATATTAATAAAGAAACAGAAATAAAACTGTTCTTTATACTCCGGAAAGTGAGAGCATTAACATTCAATTTGAAAAAAAAGAAAAAACCACATAATTTACATTATAAAGATCATGGAACGACAAATATATGAAAGTAAATTTATATTAGTTATGCTTTGAGAAAAAAAGATGAAAAAGCGTTACTATTGGCCATTTCAAATAAAATAGGTAAATATATATATTTTTAGTTAATTAATTAATTGACTTTTATTTTCATTTTTTTCATTCAAATAGTGTATGCAATTAATTGGTTACTGTATTCAGTAATAATCCCTTTTTTCATTGCAAATTAATTCTTTTGCTTCATTTACTTTTGAAGCAATATAATTAGAACCACCATTATCTGGATGGTTTCTTAGCATAAGCTGCCTATGTGATTCCCTTATTTTCGAAATCGATGAAATAGGAGTAACATTTAATATTTTATATGCCTCTAATATTGTCATAGGGTTCTCAAATCCTTTAGTTTTAAATAGCAGTTTGTTTTTTATTCTTCTCCTCAAAATTTTATTCAAAGAAACGGAGGTTGCGAGCTTTTCATTGTTAAGAAGGAATCTTGATGCCTGTCCAAGTACTAGAAAACCAGTAACACTAGTTGTCAAAAAAATAGTTAATGGCCAGATCATTTATTTTCATTTCTAAACTTAATAAGTGTTCCAACAAAGCAGATTATAATTGAAATGTTTATTTAATAACTAATAATAATATATTGCTTCCTTTCAAAATGAATGACACAATACATTTCGCTTCTTTTTGTCTATAAACGACTTTACGGCTAGTTTGAATTTACAGGTTAATATTATCCGCGGTAAATATTTGTGTTTGAAAACAGTCAATTATTTTTTCTGTATAATTACTCAATTAATCTGAATTTAAAGTTTAATTTGAACACGTGATTTTAACATTGCCAAAAAATTATTTTGTTCCGCTGGAATTTCATTTGTTTTATTAGGGCAGGATTTTGTTCAGTAAAATATGTAAGTATATTATTATTTCCAATTTTTAGTTGTATGATGAGAAATATGTAGATTAAAATGACTTAATGTTGAGAAATTATTAGACTAAAATACATAAATAGATGTAATATGCCGGATAATCTGACAACGATACCATTAATACTATTTATTCTTTACGGTGCCGACTTTTGCAGCCCTTAAAACTCGATCCTTAATTTTATATCCAGGTTGAAGTTCCTCACATATAAGTCCCCTAGGTCTTGACGAATCTATTACTTCAAAAATAGCTTCATGTTCCTTAGGATTGAATTGCTTCCCTAGGGAGCTAAATTTAACTACGCCATTTGCCTCTAAAACCTTATTTAAAGTGAGCGATGTTATACTTATTCCATTATAAAGGCTAGCAAGTTGTGAATTTTTATCTACCTTGTCAATTTCAATTAAAGAAAGAGCTTTAGAAAGATTGTCTGCTACTTCCAAAAGTCCTTTAGCAAAGTTGCTTATTGCATATAACTTAGCCGATTCAACATCCTTTTTATGTCTTTGTCTTAAATTTTCATTTTCTGCAAGAGAACGAATATACTTTCCCTTGCACTCTTCAACCTGGTTTATATACTTTTCGACATCATCCTCCAGAACCTTTATTCTCTCTTGTAATAACGATATTTTAGAGAATTTATCCTCACAGTCTTCTAAATCAGATATGCCGTTTTTGAATTCTTTTCCACTGTAATAATTCACTCGATTTTTATATTTATATTTTATAAAGAAAATGTTTCTTAATAAGAAATGATTTGACGCTCCTCTGCTTGCTAAGTTTCTAAAAAGTACTTTCTCACCAACTGGTAAAAGAAAGCTGTGAGTTATTCCTCTAAATACAGGATAGTCTCTCGCTAAAACCATTTCAATCCCCTTAAATAAATACATGCTTAATTGTATTTCGGTGTTATTCACCTTATATAAATATTATGAATGTGCTAATGTAGTTTAAAAATCACACAAATCAGAATTAAAGAATTGTGAAAAAGTTTGAAGAGCCTTAAGTTTTCAAATTATATGGTATTTAAAAGATATCAAAGATAAATTACTTATGAATAATATACCATTTTCGTGTTTACTATATTTTACAATACGTTTGGCGCCAATATTGCATTTAATGTAATTCTTTGTGATAAGTTCAAGTAAAATGAAAGTATGGATGGTGTGATTATTTGAGAGGATAGAAGTGGAATATGTAAAATGATAATAATATGAATGCATTTATGCAATTTATATTTAAACTTGTTTTGTGTTCAGGTTATTATTCCTATTTAAAGTTAGATCTTGACATATAAAAAAATTCATTTGAAACTTCTTTTGGTATTAGTGATTCGTTATGAAGGTTTGACTGTAACAAATTATATTACTTATTGTTCGTTTCTTGCAAATCATTGATATTTAATACTGATGGGAAAAGTGTGATATGTTGATTATTTTTCAATGGTTGATTAATTGTAGTTATAAACAACAAAAAAAAATACGAAGATTTATATTGTACATTATTCAAAATATCTTAGTATGCTAAAATCACTCTTGCTTTAAATCAATATACAATATTATTTCACATTATTTAATACATTTTTACATGAAACCTTCACCCGATTCAGAAACTGTATAGGATTTGTTTAATTCTAACTTAGTAGTTTACTACTGTTCCTTCTTAGGCAAAGACATTTAAGCAGTGAATAAATTTCTTCTTTTAATAAATAGGAGATAGCTTTTACATGTTTTTTGTATATTTATTTTCAATAATAAAACTTACCTAAAATATTAAATTTTGGGCAATATTGCTCTTAGCAGTGTATGAAGCAAATCAAAAGGCATTTTTTTACTCATAACTTGTCATTCTAATTCGAGTTGATATTATCTACGTTTATGTTAATATAGACATAACACTTAAATAGGTACCAAATTTTCCGCTTAAAGAATCACACCTATCGTAAGTTATTATAGTAAATTGCCACAAGAGACTAATGTTATGCTTATACGGTTACAATAAAAGAATTTCACGTTTACACAATATCTTAACGAGAGTAGAAAACAGAAACTATATATTTCAACCTATTTTGTAGTAGCAAAATAGATATAAAGAGTCCATTACACTTTTGTAGATATTATATAATACACTTTTCGTTTATTCCATATGCGCTACATCATCAAATACGAATGCTTCCAAATATTTCATAAGGATGAGACAACTAGGTTAAATATATACAAAACATTCCTGATGGGCTGAAATACAAAGCAAAAAGAACATATTTATGAACAAGTTAACAATGGTAATACCCTATTTTAGTCATTTTGATATTCTCAAGTTGGTAAATTAAATCTAAAAGTGACCCGCCTAAATAAATAGTATTGAAAATATAATAATATAGTAAATTGCCATAAAAATCTATTAATAAGAAAAGTTAAATTAAGACCTGAATAAATTGCAAAAAAAGAAAAAAACAGGAGGGAAAATTGCCAACTGAAAAAAAGCAATATAGATAAAAAATAATATTATAGTAAAAAAAGACATTATACACTTAAAATTTATACTTTTAATTTAAATATAAATTATTTTTATCGAACTTCAAGTTTATTATCGAAACAAAATAAAGGAGGAAGTACTTTTTTTATTATTATTGATTGCTTGTACACAAAAATACATATTGATTTAATTTAACAATAACAGTAATTAAAGTTATTCCAGTGAAATTCTTTTTAAAATGGGGAATGTTAAAAAAGATTTGGAATCAAAACCATTGATTTTAGAAAAGGACAACACATCAAAGACAGCTATTGTAATGATAATAATGGCGTCCTTTCAAATGCTTGTTAGTTCAGGCATAATGTTAGGTTGGCAATCCTTAGCGAATGTAATAAAGTCATCAGGTACATACAGATTTTTATGTGAGGATCCATCACTACCTTGTATGAAGGAAGAGGTTTATTTAGCAAATTTGATGTCAACAGTGATTTCAATACAAATGTTTTTAGTTATATTTTTGGGAATATTAATGGATTTGTTTGGACCAAAATTTGTGGGTATTTGCCAAACATTTTCAGCATTAGGAACATTTATGATAGCCTACGGTAATCCACAAGGGAATATAGATTATGTTTGGTATGGTGCTTTATTGCAAAATATATGTGGTTGTGTATATATTCCGTCATTTATTCATTTAGCAAATTTATTCCCAAATAGAAGGGCAGTAGTTGCATCAACACTATCAACATTGTATGGTTTTTCGTCATTAACATTCTTAGTTGTTCAAATTGCCTATGACAATTTGTCAGTTTCAATGAGTAATGTGTTATTACCGTTGGGAATAATTCAAGGATTGTTTATAATTTATAGCTTCCTATTGCCAAACAATACGATACAAATTGGTGATAAGTGTAGTTTTTCACTTAAAAAATTTGGTTTTTACATTATTCAAAGAAATAATCCTAGTGAAAAAATCGAAAATAACTTAAATGTTCCCACTTACGAAGTTGATAATTCTGATTCAAAATCAATGTTAACATCAAAGATTATTCCATTATATAATAAAATTTTCTCAAAATTATTTGTTGTCCAATTTTTACTCGAATTGTTCCTTGTTGTATCAGTTAATTTCTACGTATCTACACTATCCTTACAAATAGAAGAAATATCTGGTTTAATTATTGAAAAAGAAAGGAAAAGTGTTGGGCATTTCTGGTCAACTATATTTACATTCATAGCTCCGTTCGGTTCAATATTGGGAATATTAGAGGGTTTCTTGGTAGATAATTTTGGACTTTGGAAATCAGCATTAGTTCCAAGTGCCCTACTCATTTCTTGTGCGCTACTTAAATTAGTGCCTGCTGTACCGTATCAAGTATTAACTTTCATTGCATATACAACGAGCCAAGAAGCATTCTTTAGCGCAGCTTATTCACTATTTGCTGTTGCAATTCCAACTAAAGTTATATGTACTTTTGTTGGTATTAATTTAATTCTACAATCATTCCCTGTTGGTTACCTTACGAAAACCTTGGTATCTCTTGTAAGTGATAAGGGATGGTCATTTAGAGATGTAAATACGATGCTTGTTTTTCCAGCAATTATTGTAAGTGTGACCTACGTTAAATTTTTGTACTCTTTTGAGAAAAATAATAGAAAAAATAAATCAAAAGAGATTAATGATCAAACTGTTGTATGAGTGGGTGAATTTAAAAATATAATAATAATATACTTGTTATATTAATATTACACACTCAATATGTACAATTCATTTTTGTATTATTACATGTCGCACAAATACGTCATTCCATTTCATTTCATCTCTATTTTCTGATTTTAAGTTTGCTCTCTACGAGATAAATAAATAAAAGAAGACAACTGGGGGACTAGTAAAGTAAAATAAGGATAAAAAACATATACTAAAGTTCTGTATTGGTTTTTTTCTTTTGTAAACATTAGATTTTTGAATTACAGTTTTAAAGGAATATATATGTTGGCAATAGTTTTTTTATATAAGAAAACGTTATAATAATATTAGTAAACAGCATTGAATATTGAAGAATCCATGTTATCGCTGTTCTGAATATTATTTACTATTTTTTTGGTCGCAAATATTAGTTTTTGTTTTGGTGATTATTCACTAATATATATAAAATTGATATTTAATAAGGGGTTTGAATTTGGCAGATTTTTTTAATAATAATAGTGGGGATTACTGAGAAATTTTTGGGTTTCTCGGAGTGGGTTATATTGATTTTATGCAGTAAATGGACAACTTTTTATCATATTTGCAATAATTTTTTTCAACCTAAATGTCAGAGGAAAGTGTATAGATAGTACAGAACAATAAAGGTCAATATGGATAAAATAGAAAATAATTATTCCATAAAACTGATTAAAAAAATTGGTATGTGAAGTGCTTGTATGTGTATTTTTTCTCGTTTTGACTGGGTCTCTGTTGGTGGAATTTTTAATACTCATTAGGGAAAAGTACTTGTTAGATTACTTATTTATTTGTCAGTTTTTTCATTTTTATCTTTTTAATTATTTGAAGGAATATCTAAGATAAAGAGGGAATATAAGTTTAACTTCACTTTCCATTTATGGAGGAAATTGTTGTCTTCTATTCCAATTGTTTTTTTTTTTTCAAATACCTGAATTTGTTGACATCACCATTGTGTATTAACTCGTGTAAGCCACTGCACTCTACCAATTCCGTTTTTCTTTCTTTTCATTTAAGCCTGTAATTAATGACCTGTATGTAGAGAACTCGAAACCTACTAGCATTAAACAAGTACAAGTTTAGGAGGCCAAATATTGCAATATGCAAATGCCCTCGTAATTTCAAGACATCGAATCAAACCTCAATTTCCCTGGAAAAAAGAGCTTCAATAATGAGAGAAACAAAGTAACTTGAGTGGAACAAATCACTACTTGTTCATCTCGTAGTGAAAATTTCATACATGAAAACACTGGGGATAACTTCAAACATAAAATTGTGTCAAAAATGCAGCAATTAAAGTGGACGTAAAACTCATTCCGTTGGACCCCTGTATTCATAACCAACACCGAGCCCATTGTGATACGCTATTTCTCAGATAAACGAAACACCGCATGTAACCCCGTTTATTTGAGTGAAGAAGTTTGGCCAACCGGAACCGCAATAACAGAACATGAAAACTTCTTTCCTTTATATATCGAAAAGTCTCAAAAGATAATCTGAAAAATAAGAGCTGAATCACGAGTCCCTTAAAGGAACGCAAACGCCAACAACGAACTTAAAGAGTTCTCGAATTGCTTCTAATTCTGTTTTCAAAATCAAAACCTCATGTAGGTACGGCATATCAAAACACACGTACTGAGCTCGTTCAGACACTTTAAAAGAAAGATCAGTGACCAACGATGCGTGACAGTACATGCACAAATCTTTGAAAATAAATAATTTAAGAACTTAAAGGGAAGATCATACACTGTTGTATGTTGCGTAAATTCAGATGCATTGTCTGAGATAACAAAACTTCTCTAAAACAATACCTCCATTCAAGTCCAAAAAAGGTTTATTTCAAAAGCCATACTTGTTTCAGTCATATTTTGAAGCAGACTTTACCGTTTTTGTCCCTCAGTAATAACCTACTATCAATTCTTCAATAGTAGGAAACTCCAGTCAATAGCTAAAATGAATATTACCAAACTCAAGAATGTAGATGCCGAATTTTAAAAAATGCTGATATTCCTTACTTATTGGCCATTAAGATGAGTCCAAGGAGGAAACCGTAAATAGAGGATTTGTAAATGGGCATTTCTGAGAGGGCATCATGAACATTTCTGAGATGTTCAGACTCTTGAATCTCATCCAATAATGCACCAATAAACGACTTGTTCTGGTCAATGTAAACACCTGACAAAATTGCTGCACCATTTCCATGTTTACATGCAACTATAACTGCCTCTGGGTCTGCAGATTCATTGAATTCAATAGTAACTTCAGAATCAGGATTTGGGGTAATTGTTGCCAATACAATACAGTTTTCCTTTTGACTTGCTTCCTTGAAGTAGAAACCACCATAAACAAACACATTGTTCGTTTCCTCCCTGCCGGAAATTTTGATAGTTGCGGCTCTGGAGTCTTTGTGGAATGGACCAGTTTCTGTGAGTGGACCAATGCATTGACCTTCATAGATAAAAGGTGAGTTCGTCGTAGTTTCACCATTGTAAATGAATTCTTCGCAGAGAATTGAAGAAGAACTCATTTGAGAGAAGAGGAGTGAACCCTTCTCAACAAAACCTGCAAGGATAGCCATACCTTGTCCAACAATATGAGAGGCACCTGGAGCTGGGTCTGAGGGAGCAGCAAATAATTTGACATCATCAAGCTGGCCAGATTGCAAATCACTTAATAAAAGTTCAAGAATTTCGGCACCTTCAAGTCCAACAGAAATGATCGTTTTTGTTCTTTTGATGGATTCAGCTGTAAATCCTTCAACAAAAAGACCTACTTTATCGATCTTTGGAATATCAGCAGATGGTGCTGAACCACGTCTAAGTTGTCGTTGACCTAATTCATCTGCAGACGAAACAAAGAATAATAGTGCAAGTGATAAAACTAAATATAAAAACCTCATCTTTCTCTGTCTAAAAACAATAACTAATAAATAAAAGCTTGTATATCTTTAAATAAGATGTTATCGATGATTGAAAAAACAAATTTCACTGGAAAACGGTGAAGTGGATTTGCAAACAAATCTTCAGAACTAAATTAAAGGGTGAGGCAAAGATAAAATATACCAAAAATATACATTAATTACTATTGTTTTCTAATTAAAATAAACAAATAAAAAAGGTAGTGAGGGGTTGGAAGCCAATAATTAAAATTTATATAGTAATAATGTTTATTATTTAATATAAAAAGAAAATACTACTAACATGGCGTTATACCGCCTATGTATATGTAATGGTAACTAGTTAGTCAAAAGAAGTAACTGTAAATAAACATATGATAGTAAAATAGTAAAAGGTGGATTATTTTTATACACTTTAATTTAAATCGAGTCAAAATTTAAATAGTGAATAGAATAAGTGTGTTAAGAATTAACTAACGATTAAAATTGTACATTGGTAATATTTTTTTTATAGAATACTGATATATTTGTGTGTTGCGATAAGGGTAGGAATATAAGTGGAATGTACTTGGGATCCTCTAGTTTTAATTCACTATTTTTTTTACATTCTCAATTCTCACTGTAATATGGAATTTCGTCTGTAAAAGCTTTTGTGTACTTATTTTGGTAGTTTTGTCTTAGTACTAATATTCAAAGTATTAATTGTTACTCCGCCAACTTATTCTGAGTTCTACACCTTTCTGTTAATTGCGTAAGTATTATTTAAATAGGGTTTTATCTACAAAGTGCGGTGATGTGGAGACAATGAGGAATTAGTAGAGGCATTTAAAAACACATGGTGTTTTAATATTTAGTGAATTGCAGTGTTTTTCGCACATTATTGTGTATTTGAACTAGGTGTTATTTCGGATTATTCAATTGGGATTAAACAATGATCTCTAAACACCAATAACATTGTTAAAATTTCGAGGCAAGTTACTAGATACCTTTAATTTTTTTTCGCACCAATCAACCATTAGACGGGATCTCACACACAGTATTGGGCATTCTAAGGATTAATTTTTGTGCTTAAAACAAGAAATTAATTGAAATAATCAGGAATGCAATAAACTAATTCAAATTCTCATAAAAAAATAAGCTACACTAACAACAGTATGATAAAACAATATTTGCTTAGTATCGTCTAAGATTAAAGAGATATTTTGTTTTTACTCGAAAGAATAAGTGAAAGTACGTTCTGTACTTATTTATATAATCATTCTATCTTCCCTTTTCCTACATAATGAAATTAAGAGGAAAAATTAAACAATTCAAGTCACTTCATTCTATCTGAAATATCAACAAAAATAGCTTCGGATGAAATAAGTAGTTCACGGTTAATATCATATATTTCTGAAACAAGCGTTGCTCTGTTTCCTCTAATAGGACTTTCGCCATTTTCTGTGTCCTTAAGTTTTGAAATAACAATAATAGTTGAGCTTGGTTGAATTGGCTTTTTGTATGATAAGTTCAATGTTTTAGTTACAGGAAATTTAAAAATTTGATGGGCAAGTATTCCAAAACAATTATCAACAATAGTTGCAGAAAATCCACCATGAACAACATTGGGGTGGCTTTCAATATTAGATCCCAAATTTATAACTGATAAAAGTTCTGGAATATTATTCTTATCTTTAGACAAATAGAATTTATTCGATAGAATACATTTACTTTTGTAAAATGTACTTATTAATTTACTCCCAATATTTGTAATTGATAGTATTTTTTCACTTATATCTTGAGTATTATCATCATTAACGATCTTGCTCAACCATTCAACATTTGCAGCAAGCTCAACATTTAAACCATCTAAATCAATTGAATCTAAAGATGTAGAAATCGTACTTTGGTTACTTAAGTTTCCACCAAGTTCCATGATATTTTTTTCCATTTTATCTCAACAAAAAACTTAATAGCTAATCTAAAATTGAATTTACTTATATTTTATCGCTATTAACAATATTCCATTAACGGAATTTACTAATTTTTTCAGTCGCAACAACTTGCCGATAAATACTATAATTTCTATTTTTAAAAGAATAAAAAAATGTAGACCAGAGAAGAAATATATAGAATAATTTATTTTTTATCCTTAAATCACATTATATATACAGTATATCACAAAACTCAATTTTCCTTTTCAAAACGTTAATCATGTTAATTCCAATGACTATATTACTTTACATCGAGACACCGTCTAATGAAGTTATAATAAAATCAACTAATAAAAAAATTGAGGAATGAAGGTTTTTTTTCGAAGAAGTAAATTAGTAATACGCAATTATTGTGTGCAAATGTATCAGAAATTTCGGTATTAATGAAATTGAAGCATCAGATTTTTCTGAAAATGTTAAAATTAATTCAGCGTTTTTTATCACTTATACATTTTGTTTGCAATAAATCTACCTCTATAAATGGAGAGAAGTAAAAATTATAGTGAACCTTGAGATCTATACAAATTGTTTAAGAATGAACATAATTATTTAATTAAACGTTTCAAATCAAACATAAATAACTGGGATATGGAGTAACATAACATAAATTTACCGGCGTTTGGTACTTACATGGCGGGAAACTTCTAATTAGTATATATAATATTGACAAATGTAGGTATATATTAGATAAAAATGAGTGTAAGAGTGTGAAAAAGGTAACAAAAGAATAGATAAATATATGGGTGGATTGATATATAACATTTCGAATCAATTTTTTTTTGTTTTGGCCATTAAGACTATTATGCTAACTTAAGATAGACAAACAGTTTAATACAATATATTACAGCTTAATGAATTAGTATTTAATAAATGGATAACAATTGACGCAGAAACTGAATACTGAAGTGGGAATAGTATTGCAAAAAGTAGAATAAGTTGCTGATTCAATATATTAAATAAAAAAGAAAAGCTTTGAATACGCATATTTAGGGTTATATAACATCAAAGTGTTATATATAGTGAAAATAGAGATTGCAGTGTTTTTTTGTAAGATTAAAGGAAAATAGAGGGAATGGAAGGTCTCATTGATTTCTTAAACATTAATGAGAAATTAAGTTCCATATCACTTGAAGATGTGAGTCCAGGAGAGCGGTACTCGTTAGTGGTCAAGAACAGACTTGCAAGATCTATGAATGAGTTACAGCAGAAGGAGTTAAAAGCTAGTAAATTTGTAAAGTGCAAAAACTGCTTTTTGGTAAAGGATCCATATTGTATATGTTCTGATCTGCTGAATTTATCAGAGAAAGCAAATAAAATCGAAATACTTCCAAAAATAAAGTTTTTAATATTGATGAATGACAGGGAACTATTTAAATCTTCAAATACTGGTAAACTAATAAAAATGTTAATTCCGGACTCTGAAATATTTATACATGGAATTCCAGAAGACAATGATAGACTTTTTGAAAGAGTTTCAAGTAATTTAGAAAAATACAATGAAACAATAATACTTTTCCCAGACAATAAATCATCTGTAAGCCTGCATGCTTGTTTGGATGGTTTTTATTTGAATCATCTAAAACTTATCAGCAAAGGACTCGATATTAATGAGAACGAGTTACCAAAGGATAGCAAAGAGTCAAATTTTGTAAATAAACATGAATATTATAGTAATTTATGTTTAAAAGTAATATTAATAGATGGGACGTGGTCACAAGCAAAAACTATAAATAAATTTCTTCCTGCGAATATTCCACGTGTAGTTATAAGAAGCAAAAAAATATCAGATTTTGGCCCCTTAAGAAAACAAAATAAAGAAAGTAATATATCTACAATTGAAGCTGCATCTTTGTTGTTAATTGACATAGGTAATTATATTGAACTAATAGGAAATGCTATTAGTGAAAAATATAATAAAGATCTTATAGAAAACAAATTTAATTACAAAAATTTCGAGATTATTTCTAATTTACTTGACGAGTCATTAAATGTATTAATAATAAATGTAATTTCACAATGTAAGAGGGAGTATTTGAGAGACATACTTAACGAGAGAAACAAAAAAAGATTTCAAAGATAAATGTAACTTGTTCATAAAAAGATTAGTCTACCCTTTCAAGCCCAGATTCGACGACTGGATCAGGAGAATTTCCGACTCTAATGATTCTACCTTCCCTTTCAACTTGAACCATGAACGTTGAACATGAATCAGATTCGGGTTCATACGATTCATTGTGATTTTCTTGATTATATAACAGTGTATCAGAATGTTTGAGAGCAAAATTATTATTTCTTGAAGTAATTTTACTTAATCCAGTCATTGTTAATTGTGGATTTAATAAGAACGTTTTTAGTTTTTTTGCAGTAGAGAGATTGTGAGGTTTTCTGTAGCCATTTGCCATTGCAGCTAAAGAGAAGACGTTTCTTACAAGAGTAGGGAGAGGAGGCATGTCTTCTGGATTACTTAATAATTCGCATTTTGTAAAACTGTCAAATCCATCTTTTCCAGTATATAAAAATTCTTTGGTCGCTACGGTATATACTCTATTTAAGTCTAAAGGAGTATATTCGTTTGAATTATTTATATCTTTAACATAAACTGATCCAGGAACAATTCTATTTCCAGGTTCAAGATCTCCATTAAATTGAAATTTAATACCGGAAACCTGCAAAAATCTCCCCTCCTTACTTGGCCATTTACTAACGCCATTTTCAAGTATTTCTAACAATAAATTACCTGGAACAGCTAATTTGACAATATTGTCAACCATTGGAAGCATGAGAAGTATATCTTTATTCTTAATAGGTCCGATATTAAATACGCAATCAGATCTAATTGTGCCTGAATTTAATAAAGCAATATCTGTCTTAGCGGCCGATCTCATTATATCTGTTAACCAATTACCTAAATTGGATTCTGATACTCTTATAATTGCAAATCTAGTTTCTAGTTTAACTGCAGATTCACCTATTACTTTGTCCATTTGAGATTGAAGGTCTCTCAAATACTTTTCAACCATTTTATTTACATGTTTATTTGGTCGAAACATTCCAACATCTATATAAGCCCACGATATTATAGAACCACCAGAAAAATTCTTTAAATATAATTCACCTCTCCCTTTGTTATTTGGAATAAGTTTATTGTTTTTAGAATTTGAAGAAAGAACTAGTTCATTATATAATTTATCATTATTATAGTATTTACAATCACTTAAATGTAATTTACTTTCTGATTTAGGACATTTTAAGCAATGTAAACCAGGTTTAATTACAATCATTGTTAAGTCTCTAAAATCTGTACCACTTTTAGCTACTATTGTACCACCTATTTTTTTAACCCCATAATATTCATGATCATGACCACCTAATATAAGATCTATATCTTCAGCACCTATTGCAAGTAATTCGTCATTAGGAGCTCTCATGTGAGTTAGTGCTATTATAAGTTCCGCGTCTTTTTCTCTCAACAATTTTGATATTCGATTAGCCTCTTCCACAAAGTCCTTATATACAACATCTTCTTCTGTAATCGTAGGTAATGTTTTAAGCCATTCTTTTTCAACCAAACCCATTATACCTATTTTTCTTCCTTGCCACTCAAATAGTCTATATGTTCTAGCATTAGCAAGTGGTTCACCTGTATATGCGTCATAGACATTTGATAATATCCATTGAAAATTGCATGAACCAGTTAAGTATTCTAAATGATCAATACCAAAATCAAAATCATGATTTCCGAAACAAGCCGTATGTACTCTCATCATATTTAAAAAAGGTACCATATGACGTCCTTTTGTTGTAACCGACATTATCGATGGGTTAAAAACATCACCAGAAAATAACAATAACGGATTTGCAGAATGAAACGACTTGAGTGCTTCTACAAATCTAGATACTCCACCACACCCATCACTGTCTTCTTCTATATTATATACATCATTAAAGTGCAATATACATATATCGTCCTCCGGACCAAATGGTGAGTCATAATCATAAAATGTTTCTCCTGTAAGCCCAATTGACTTACATTTCTGAACCCTGTTTGGTGTTCCTTCTCCTATCATTGTATTGAATTTTACATATGTCTCTCTAAGACGATTACTATTATTTAAATCATAATTTGGAGACAACCCATTATTTTTTTCTCTTTCATCTGAAGATGCCATTGAATCGGAATGAGTCAAAGGTGAAAGTGGATCTTTGTCTCCCATTTTACTTTTTGTTTACACCCAATAAAAAAACAATAACTTCTGTAAAGTATGAATATATATTATCTATATTTACCACAACAATTAACTATATACTGACTTGCCAATATTTTATGTATTATATCGTATTGTTACCTTGAATATATGGTTATATACATATGTATTTGTATTTATATTTATGTTTAGAATTATTCAATATTATGTCTTGTCCCAACTTGGTTTTTATTTTTCTATTATCTTTATATCTAAACCCTTAGATTTTATTATTATTTGTTTGTCCCACAACCTTTATTCTATGAAAAATAGTTTTTTGACTCAACTTAACATCAAAAATTCACCATACACCTAACTTTTGTTTACACCTCCATATCTATTCACTCTTTTAATATGAACTAACTCCCTATGGTTAAAAGTGAGAGTAAATTTTAATCCAAAATTTATAATAAAGTCTAATAATATTTCTATTCACAGATTTGTTTGGGTATTCACAGCTTTGAGTTTTAATGTGGCTCTAGTTGCTAATAAATATCACAAAGGCGCCAAAGTTGCATTTAATAAAATACTAA
The DNA here is from genome assembly GCF_009768925.1 of Cryptosporidium bovis. NCBI lineage: Eukaryota > Apicomplexa > Conoidasida > Eucoccidiorida > Cryptosporidiidae > Cryptosporidium > Cryptosporidium bovis. The sequence goes on from NW_027125032.1 coordinate 34,853, forward strand.
TTTAAGATCTAGAATAATATAAAAATGACCAAAAAACAATACAAATATTAAAGGGAAAGCTTTCTAAACTTGTGAATTATTTGTCGATCCTGTTTTATGTGTTTAAATTTAATTATAATTCACATAGATACACGTGTGTAAAGTCATAAATTAAGCTTAATGTAGTTTTTTTTGTTTAGGAATGTGAATTATGCACTGACATGTCACACTATTCGGAGTCCTCTTTTAGATAAACTTTAAAAGGTAACCATGAAAAAAGGAAGACATCTGCAGTATATCTAGATATATAAAATGTGAAACAGGTTATATTTGGTATTCATAAGTTAGACGTTAACAGGGGCGGAACAAAAAATAACTTGAAAATAGCGGAAAATTTCAAATCTGGAGTGATTTACAACAATAACTCACTTTTATGGAATTAAAGAAAGAAAAAACGATAGTAAGAAATAATTAAATAATTAAACTATGGTGAAAGGTATAAAATAGCTTCAACTACATCGTGGTTATTGAGTTTCAAAGCCTGAACTGCTTTCGACCTTGAACATCCCGTTTGACTAACTACCAAATCAATATTTGCCGGATCAACATCCGACTCATCAATGTCCTCATGAGATTCATCTTTATTGCCTGATGGAAATATTGAAGCTGTATGATCAGTATGTTCATTGTGGATAGAGGCTGTGTGGGAAGATGAAGATGATTGTTTATTGTTCTCCTGCGATGTTTTCATTGCAGCCAACTTTTGTTCAAGTTGAGACGTTGCATTTGCCAGAGCTGCAGCTTGTGATGTCGCATTACGGTCTTCGAGTTTAGCATCTCCGAAAATGATATAGTTTCTATTTCCAGGAACTACATACACTTCTGGATTAACTATTTGGAAAGAAAGTCCTCTTGCTCCCCTAATAACAATTTTCTCAAAGTCAGTCATTGGTTTTAGACCAAGTTTTTGAATAAGCTTCCTGTTCTTCCTCTCACCCTTGTTATTTCTATGACGAACTGTTCCACCTTCAACTTCGTTTCCCGTTACTTCCTCATCTTCCGAAGACACTCCTGCACTGCTTATTTGATCCTGATCTTGTACTTCAACTATTTTTGGTTCGTTGTCACCTGCCATTGTTATTTAAAGTATATTGTATTCAAGACGAACAATCTTTAGTCAAACTTATACTTAACAGTATATCTTACTCTTTTTTCACGAATACACCAAGAAAGGTAAATTTAGGTTGAAAAAAACGATATGTGATGTTTTTGTCTCGTTATGTTAGGTTTAGTAATTGTTTTAAAGAGACGTTTAAGCACAGAAAAGAAATGTACAAAACAATTATAGTTTGCTTATTATAGACCCTTAATATAGATAGAGTAAATATATTCACCTTACTCTCCCGTTACCTATTAATTATAATACTATTTTTACTAACAATAGTAACAATATATTTTTTGTTCTATTTTTATTTTGCCTTTATATACCGTGTCTTGACTTGGACTTTAGTAACTGTTTCTCTATTTGACCCTTGATTTGTTTACGTTTTTTATGTGTCTTAATACTCAAAGTTATTATTTATAATTAATCTTTAAATAATGACTCGCCTCAAATATATTGGTACCATTATGATCATGGAAATATATTAATAATTAGGCGGTATATTGTAAATCAAAATTAAAATAGGCGCTATATTATTGATTTATATGGCCGAAAATAACGGTTGTAAAAGGTACAAAAAGAACTTTGGGGATTTCCCGCAAAAGGATTATTTCAAAGGCTGAAAATAAAATTACGATAAGAGACGTGAAAAAGTATTAATAAGATATCATTAAGGTAGGGAAATAGGCAGTGTGTACCCACTTCATTGGTTTTGTTTGAGCAAATACTATTTTTTGGTTCTAAATAAGGAAATACAAAAAAAAGCAGATACCATTTCTATTAAAAGTTAACAACACATATTGATGTCTATACAAGTGGGACAGCAAAGCTATTTGAGAAAATAGTGCGGACTTTTTAATTTTAGTTATATTGTAGTTTCTTTACGCAATATATAAAATTACAGTTTGTTCACATTGAATAATTGAAAGTTATATGCATGAAGGTGGTATAGTGTGAGAGTAGGTATAAATACGGTTTAATATTTAAATAAACAATTACTATTTTGAAAAACATGTGTATTTATGTCTTCTTATATTTTGTTTAGGTTAATGCACACAAACAAAAACTAGTAATTAGGTACTGGTAAAGGAGTATTTATAGTAAAATGGATAGCAATAAGGAAGAAGCCGACAGATGTCAAAAATTGGCAAAAAAAGCAATTCAAAATGGGGATTTACACAAAGCAAGAAGACTTTTAGAGAAGGCAAATAGAATGTTCCCAAGTGATTCTGTAACTAAGTTATTAAATAGTTTGGAAAGTGAAAGTTATAGTAATAGTAATGATAATAATTTTAACAGTAAAAATAATAGTACTGAGTCATTCAAATCCAGGAATGACTTGACTGATAGTGGTAAAAAGGATAATGATGGAGGACTAAGAAATAGTAGAACAGATACAGGGTCTGATGAATCTGAAAGACTTTGCAAGAAAATATTAAAAGCAAAAAATTATTACGACACGTTGGGAATAACAAAAAATGCCGATGACTCGACAATCAAAAAGGCATATAAAAAACTAGCACTTCAATTACATCCAGACAAGTGTAAGGCTCCAAGTGCTGAAGAAGCCTTTAAAAAAATAGCTCTTGCATTTCAAACACTTTCTGACTCTGAAAAAAGAGAAAATTACGATGCATTTGGCGAAGACGGCCCTCCTTTATCTTACTCTTCGTCAGAAAATGTTAGATATTATCAATACGGAGCAAGTGGTGACGGGTTCTTAACTCCAGAAGATTTATTTAGAATGTTCTTTGGTGGTGTTCCAGTCGATGTTAGTTTTCAAAGGCATAGGGCTAATACAAGAGGTAATGGTAACAGAACTAGAGCTTCTAACTATGCATCCTATTCATCTTCCTCATCTAATTCCAATAACATTAGAGAGGGAACACCATTGGGTAGAATTGCTGGTCTAATTCAAGCATTTCCTGTATTGCTTATGATTATATTTGCCTTATTTGGTAATTTTATACCATCTTTTTTTCACGATGAAAGTCCAATATTTAGTCTAAATAGAACTAGTGAATATAGTGGAGAAAAATGGACTGGAATACACAATGTACCTTTTTATATCAACCCTAAAGGAAAATTTGATAGTTTATTTCCTCCAAATTCGACGAAATTACAAGAATTGGAAGTACAAATTGAAATGTTACATTTTACCAGAGAATGTGGATTTGAAGAAAGAAAAATACTTCAAGATATCGCTTACGCAAAATATTACCAAAGCAGAAGTAAACTTGAGGAAATTCAAAAGAGAAAGAAGCCAAATTGTGATAAACTAAAATGGCTTATAGATAACTATCCCTCAATTTATAAGCAGACAATGAGAGGATAATTAAAATATAATACTATATATTCATTATTCATTTCACCCTATAATTTAGTATTGGAAACATTATTTATATTATATAGCTAAGTATTGCATTTCTTTAGATAGATATTAACGTAAATGGAAAAAGACATAAGTGATTTACTCTTTTTATTCATTTCTTGTCTAATTAATTACGTTGAATTGTGTTTAAGACTCATTACATACGAAAACATGATAACTAATAAATTTTCACATTTATGACTGCTTAATTAGCTATTAGAGTGTGTGACAACACTTATTACCAGTATTTTACGTTTGTTATTACGTTCATGTTAAATTATATGTAAATCGTTAAGAAGTTATCAAAAAAAATAATTTTGATGAATATTTCAATTCCAATTTACTCGAAATAATTGATTGCAATTACAAAATGTATTATAGTGGATGCGTTCAGATTAATTTAAAAGATAAATTTAATATAGTTATTTTTATGAATTAATTTGATTTGCTGTAGCAATATTACTGTTATTTGAATCTTATGAGGATTATAAATTGCCACTAGTGTTATTATTACCACTAGAGATTATTCTTGAATTTGAATAGTAATCATTGTTAATATTGCTGTTACTATTATTGCTACTATTATTATTCATATCGGAATTCAATGTAGTTCTCTCAAAAGTATCATTATTTGAATACTCAACACCAGATATTTGTAATAATATTCTTCTTGCATTATCTACTCTTTGATATTGGTCATAGTCATACATGTCAGTAAGTTTTTTATACCTAATTACCCATGCACACCAAATACCAATAATAATAAATAATATAATAGAAACTATAATAATACAAGCAATTAATGTCTTAATTGAGAATATATGAGTAATAGTAACTTCAATACCTCTTTTCATATTACTATAATCAGTCAATGTGCCTTTTACACAAACTAGTGGTTCCGATTCCCATGTTCCATTATTGCAATTTAATATTAAATATCCTTTTTTTATGGAATCATCAATTCCTTTCATGTCATATACAGATATAAATGATGATTTATATTCAGAATGCTTATTATTTATTGAATTAATACCTGATTTTGGTGATAGGTAATGATTCTTATTGCAATAAACTTTTCTATAATCTTGGTGCCTATACTCACTTCCAGTAACTATATGACTAGTTCCCAAACTATCCGTATTTATATTTGAACAATACTTCATACACTTTAAATAAGGCTTTTTCCATTTACCATCTATACATTCATAGTAATCATTGAATAGTGGAGTTGTGCTTTTATATTCATCCATACATTCTACAGCTATTTTTGTTCCATGTAAGATGTATTGATTTTCATTAAAATTATATGGATCTATTAGTTTAATTCCATTTGGCATAAAGTTAATTCTATTACATTTCTTATTGCATTTTAAATTAGTTAATGTTTCCCATCTTCCGTTATTGCATATTAATGTATCCGGTGAATTTCCACTTGTAGCCGTATATAAGTAACCATTAGAACAAGATATTGAAAATCTTGTACCATGGCTATATGTCTTACTAGAGATTATATTTGATGATAAATCTATATTATTGTACTCGGTTTCGAATTTAGGTGGTAAATGTTTTGTATTAGACTTCAATACAATTTTATATCTTTCTGTGTCCTTAATATAGGAGTTGTTTTCAGAGCACGGTTCCGGCTGTAAATCTTTATTTGATAACGGAAAACCTAATGTATTCATCCAAGGTACATTTGGTGCAGTTGAATTTGTTACACCTAATGTTGTTATTTTTTCAAATGTTATATCCAATATATTAATATTACATTTATTATTCTTACTAGATAATATTTTTTTTGCTAATTTTTCATTATCATCTATTCTTATGTATTTATTTAATTCATATAACATACATAACTCATCACTCCAAATATCTTCTAAACTACTTATCGTTGATTCTCTTTTTTTATTATTTTCCAATTCAATAATACCATTATTATTTAACTTGTCTTCATATTCGATACTTTTTAGTATATTATCTATAAATTTTAATTTCGTTAGTATTTCAACTGAATTATCATCATTGCCAGTATCTATTAAAATGTCAACTAAATAATTATAATTATTGCTATTATTATTCGATATAAATACTTTTTTAACATCTGATTCCAATATATTAAAGCTTTTGCTTATTATTCTTGAAATGAATTGCCCAAAATAGGAATCATTTGATAATCCGTCTTCAGGAAAATTTAAACCCATCAATATTCTTGTTTGAGTTCTCATATTACCATTCGAGCATGTTCTATCTAAACTCATGCCACATATTTGTTCTAATCTTGAAATAGACCATTGATTGTAGTTTATTATTGAAGATGATAGTGAAAATAATGAATTATTTTTATGCTTAGATAATATTTTTTCATCTAAATATGTTAATGATTGATATAAATCTATTGCTACTGAATTACAACATCCCAGTGCTTCTGTTAGTATTGAATATCTTGCTCTACATGTTGATGAACAACCATTACTTATTCTACCACCTGACATTTTTCCTCTTTTTTTGATATTGTCACTTAAAGATGACAATTGTGGTGGATCTAATATGCACTCTTTAAAAAGATCCTCCAGTGGTGAATATATTTCTGGATACATAGATGACGTCAAGCAATCTCCTTCGTCCCAGTTACACGATTCAGTGAAGCATTGTAAATCACACATCCCATCTCCAATATATTGATAAAAACATCCGGGGCTACAATAATTACTACCGCTTTTACTATGTGATTGAAATCCTTTAATTGAGTATTCATTACTGTTTAAATTTAATTTTGACCCTTTGTTTAAGCTAAATTCTGTACCAACATCATTATTCTTGTTATTACCATTATTATTGTTACTTTTATTGCTATATTTATGCATCATGGAAGCTTCCAAGGCTAATGAAGCACCTGCAAATAATAGTGGACCACATAATTGACCTTTAGAATTTTTCATACAGAAATGTCTTGAATAATGCCTTAGTAATAACCCAAGTGATTCCGATTGAGGATCATTGGCTATTTCACCAAATTTTTGTAATGAAGAACCAAGTTTGCCTGCAACCTTAAGGAAACATTTAGAATGGCATGGATTTAATAATAATGTTCTGCTTTTAATTGGATTTCTCTCTAACAATATAGAAAGTGATTCTTGGCAATGTGTTCCGGACGATGTTGATGTACACATTAAATTTATCCATCTTTCATTTGTCTCTTCCAGTATTATTTCTAAAATACTGCCACCTAAATTATTATCAGTGTTTATGTAACCATTATTGGGATTAATACTGTTAATTCTATTATTTAACTTTATCTTATTTAATGGTGAACTAGGTAAAGGGAACCCCCATGAAGCATGTAACTGTGTAACCGAATCAAAATATTTCAAATGTGATCTGAAACAACTACTATACTTGCATCTTGATTGAAATAATTTAAATGGTGCCGATACAAATTCTTGTGAATCCATTCCTATATTAATAGTCTCCTTAATACTACTGAAACAATACCTTTCATCATTTTTTGGATTTTCATCCAATATATATGATTCTGGCGATATATAACACCATGAATCTATTAATTGTTTTGCGTACTTTATTGTATTACACAATGCACCCTTTCTATGTTCGTATTTCACTATTAAATCATTAAATAATTGATAACATGAACGCCTAGATACACTTGTCCCTCTACAAAATAAATCCATCTGTATTCCATTCGGCTCTCTATCATATATAAGTGAACCACAACCACCTTTTAATAATATATATCTAAATTCATGTGGAAAATTACAGCAATTATTGTTTAACTCACTCTTTCTTTCATTATATATATATGTAACATCATCATGTTCATTTATCTCTTTCGTAAATTTATTACTATTAATACTTCTATTATTTATATTGCATTTTAAATATGAATTTTGTAAATATTGCAATGGTCTTTTTAAAAAAATTGATTCTTTAATACCAAAACGTGAATTTTTTATAAATGGCATAGATATACCACTTGTATAAAATAAATTTCTAGCATCTTCATCAATGTTGTTCTTTTGGCCATTATAAAAACGATCCCATTCTGACTTTCTTATCTTTACAATCTTATATGATTTAAATTTACTTTTCATTTCTCTTCCTTCTATATCCTCAGAAGCTAATTTTGAATTTGATATCGTTAATTTTTGTGAATCCCATCTGCTCTGTTCGAATTCCTTTGGAGCTAATCTAATTCCTTTCGTTATAAATTGTGTTTTTAAATTAGTTATAAATCTTTTTGACGTCATTGGATCCTTTAAGGCATTCTCAAAATCTTTTTCTCTACCTTTTGATGATGATAAAAAGAATCCAACATTAAATAATACAAATAATGGTCCTATTTTATCTTTATTATCATTTTTGTTGTTATCTTCAATATCTATATCTTCGTTTATTTGTTCATCCTGTTTTTTTAAATGATCCACTACCGCTAAAAACTCTTTACAATTATCACATGTTATTGGACATGCCAATGATACCTTAATATCTGCGGATACTCCTTCTGGTATTTCTCTATTAAATTGTTTAGCTAGTTGTTCCAATTTCATATTACAAAATGGCTTGAGCATTGAACAATTTATTCCAAATGATTTTAATTGATGATTCTGATCAATACATTCATTCATTGCATTATTATTAATCTTACCATTATTACTTGACTGATTTTCACTTACTAATAAATGTTCGAAATCTCTCGTATCTATTGCTTCTATTTTCAAACCATTTGGCTGATATATTGGTAATGAAGAATATAATGCAATGTATATTGACGATACACTTGTAAAATCCAAATCTGATGCTTCTTCTATTTTTAGTATTACCTTCATTACATTTATATGCGACTCTTGACATTTCAATGTTTCTGGCAATAAATAAATGTTGCTTTTTGCGTCACATACAACTTCTACTGCATTATTTTCTCTATAATCATTATTATTATCAGTTTCATATGATAAATTTGAAGGTGAGTAACCTGGACTACATGATACATATAATTTTTTATCTACTAAATTCATTCTTTTTTCTATGCCATTAGGGAAAGATGATGAATATTGATTATCATTATTATTATTATTTGTCACTGGTTTATATTCCAGTTGATATCCTAGACCCCAATGTTTTGTGGACTTAATTGAGCATTGTGAATTATTCTTCATCTTATTTTCATTGATTTTAACATCGCTAAAATCTGGATTGCAATAATTACAGGATCTTGTACATACATCACTTAGTAGTAAATATTCACTATCCTCTTCCAATCCATCAAATCTATCTAATAACGAGGGACTTACTTGAACGAGTGGAAAATCACATCCAAATCCTTGTAAATTTGCTGTTTCGATTGCAACTCTACATTCACCAGGAAGCATTCTAGAATCATCATCACATTCACTTGTACATCTACCACATGATCTTGGACAATGATCATACACTTTTTTGTTCATATTAAATTTTATACTATTTGCAGTTTTTTTACTATTCTTTAAACTCGTTCTTTCAAATAATGGTTCATTACATACTTCATTTATATTCACTGAAAAATTCATTATGTCTCTACATCTACCATTTACATATGAAATATATACGTCGTCTTTACACATTTTCACATCTATTTCTTTGCTGATATTATTATTACTATTATCTTTTATCATTGAACTACATAATCCACATGAATATGCACATGCATGTTTTAGTAATGCATTTTTTGGTACACTATGTGGTATTCTTGAACCTGGAAGATCTTTTAATGGTGTTAGGCAATCAAATACTGATGTTATTTGTTCACAACTAAAACCAGATAACTCTTCTACTTTTGGATCATCCTTACATTTTTCACCTTTTTCTTTTAATAATTCAAAATACTTATTATCATCCAAATACTTATTTTTCTCTATTTTATTATTGTCCTCCACCTCATTTTCATTATTATTGTCGCTATTATTTATATTAAGATTCTCCTCATTTAAGTTATTATTTATGCAATCACCATGATCATATTCGCACTCCTTGTTGTTGCATGATTCATCACAAACAGTGTTACCTAAGAACCATTCTGGACATCCTTTGGAACATTCATTGCATTTATTGCACGTTTTTGGACAAACTCTCCAAATAGGTGTTGAATCAGGAAGTCCATATGATTTGGCACCTGGGATACTAACATTACAGATCGATGAAAGCGTTTTACAACTCATTCCTTTTTGGGATACTTCTGGTTGGTCTTCACAATATCTTTTTTCACCCATTAAAAATGTAAATGGCTTCCCATAATAGTTAGAATTATCGTCACTAGCTTTATTATCAATATTATCTTTACTATAATTATTAATATTGCTAGTATTGTCAGTATGTTTAACATTATTTTTATTGTCATCAATTCTATCATTCATTAATGCATTATTAACACAATTATTACACGTCAATTTACATACATCCTTCAATCTAGTTCCAATATTAACGTTTTCTAATAGTTTAAATGATTTCTTATTAATATTGTAGTTATTTCTGATTTTATCAAGTTTTATATTACAATCGTATAAATCTTTTAGTTCATCACAACCTCTGTCAAAAATGTCTTCGACCAATTTAGTGTCATCTTTACACATATTACTGTCTGTATTGATAATATTAATGTTATTATCTGCGTTACAATCGTTTCCATCATAATTACATTCTGGATTTTGACAATTAATATCGCAATAACCATTATTTACGAACCATTTAGGACAACCAGGAGAACATTCTTCACATATTCCACATGTTTGTGGGCATACTTGGCTTATTGTAGCAGAATTAGATAATCCTGCCTCTAGTGATGATGATGAAAGAGGTAATTTTAATTTGCATGCTTGCTTCAATGCTTTGCAACTTGCCAATGAATCTATTAATTCCGGTATATCTGTACAATTTCTAAATTTTCCTGCGAAGAACGTTATTGGTCCTTGGGAAATACTGTCGTTTATTTTGTTCTCGAAATCATTAACCTTTTTTTCGTGACCACCATTTATATATTCATTAATATGATTGTCACTACTATCATTGCCATTGTTATAATCATCATCGTCAATATCTCCTTCATCTTCACCATTATTTATGCAATCACCATGATCATATTCGCACTCCTTGTTGTTGCATGATTCATCACAAACAGTGTTACCTAAGAACCATTCTGGACATCCTTTGGAACATTCATTGCATTTGTTACATGTTTTTGGACAAACCTGCCAGACAAAACTGTTTTCTGGCAATCCATAATTTTGAGGACTCGGTATATTTAAATCACACATATTTGATAGTGTATCACATGATATACCTTGTTCCTTAACTTCTGACTGATCTTCGCAATATCTCTTTTTACCCATTACAAAAGTATAAGGTTTATTTAATGGATTGTCATAATTATATTCATCCAAGTTTCTTAACATTTCTATCTCACCGTTTTTATTAATATTAACTTTATTATTATTTTCAATTATTTGTGAGAGAAATCTAAATGATCTTTTTAAATTATTATTGGTATTACTTTTTGCATTTGGCAATGAATTTACAAAATTATTACTGTTTTCTGATGTAATATTAGAGCCTAGTAAATTGTTATTTTCATTATCTTGTTTGGGATTTGATTCGTTTTTGTTAATAACATTTGGATTTTTTAAACAAACTAGTTTTAATTCGACAAATTCTTGTAATATTTTCTGTTCTGCTATATCAACGAGACTCCATAAGGTATATTTTTCAAATAATGGATCATTGTATTCTGGATAAAATGATTCTATAGATATTAGGTATAATGTACCAACAGGACCTAATATTACTCTTTGCTGATCACCTGTGATATATATAGGCTCACCTATATCTCTATACATAATATATGTATATGAATGTCTATTATCTCTTTTATATAGTGTATTTACGGATCCAATTAATTGTGGTGCTTCCTGTATCATTACATATGGACATTCATCTTCTTCGCAATTTGGAATTCTAGGTACTCCATCACCATCTACATGTAATAATGGTGCTCCTTTAGGTTCTATTTTTTGTATAAACCCACCTTCGTTACATTGATATTTAAAATAAGGTATACCTGTATATTTTCTAAATCTCATACCTTCTTTGCAACTAATACTAATAACGTCACCTTTATTATATTCATTCTCACTATTTTGGCTCTGATTATTGTCTAAATTACCAACATTGGTATTAATAGTATTACTTTCAGAAGGAATTATTTTTTGATATATGATATCATTAGATGGCTTGGGGAGAGTACATGAGACTTTAAAAACAATATTTTCTTCGCAATCACCATCATCAAATCTACATTCTGAATTATTACATGCTTGATCGCAATATAAATTACCAATATCTCTAAGCTGACATCCAGGCGAACATTCTGTACACATACCACATGTTGAAGGACAACCATCCATTATTCTAGCTTCCGTAGGCTTATCATCAGGGTATGATACACCATTTGCTTTTGCAACATCTATTAATCTCTTTTGGCAACCAAACATCGCTTTCAATATAGAGCATGGCACAACTTCCTGAGCTTCCGGTCGATCTATACATGGCTCATCTGGGCATCTAAAGCCATTACAGCCAACTTTTTGTTTAAGATCGTATTCACATCTACCACCTCCTGTGGCAGGTACTTGTATTTCTCTTTCTCTTCTTTTTACACCACCACCACATGTTGCTGTACAAGGTGACCAAGCTGACCATTGCCCAACCTCACAGTCTCTTGTAGCAATGCATTGAAATTCATTACATGGCTCAAATTCTTTTAATATACCACATTCAGCACCTTCATTTGGTGCCGATACAATATTCCTACTTCTTGTTCTTGAACCACCACCACATGATTTGCTGCATTGTTCCCATTCTGACCATTCACTTAATATGCAATCTGATTTACATGACTTTCTTGCACATGGTCTAAAGTCTTCTAATGGTGGACATGAAGCACCTCCCTCAGTTCCTCTATTTTTTATATTTCTCCTTCTTCTTTGTATACCTATGCCACAGTTTACGTCACATTCTGACCAGCCACTCCATGGTCCTGCTTCACAATCTATTGGACAATTTTCAATTTTTGGACATAATAAATCACTATTGTTGTCATCACTTAAATTGACAGCTAACATTATTTCATCGTTGTTCTTTATTTCTACTAAATTTGGGCATTCTTGATTTAAAGTTGGTGGTTCCAATATCATTCTTTCTCTTCTTCTAAACGGTTTTTCATCGCATCCACCCAAACAACCACTCCATTCTGACCATGGTGACACTATGCATGAGCTCGGACATACCGATTCATTGCATTTTCTTATCTCTTCAGTAGCTAATTCACATTTTTTACCGTAAGACGGAACTTGTAATATTCTATTTCTACTTTGATATCCGTCTCCGCATGTTGCACTGCAATTAGACCAATTACTCCATTGCCCAACTTGGCATCCAAAACTACATTCCTCGTCCAATATTCTAACACACTTTAGCGTGTCAGATAATGGACCACATGTCTTTATTATTTTATCTTTTTCAGTACTGGACAAATAATTAAAATCTTTCCCTTCCTCTTCTGTTATGATTTCTCTCACTCTTTCTACAATACCTATGCCACATTTTTTTGAACAACCTTGTACAATATCACCACCATATCCAATGTTATCCTCATTATTTGAATATAAAGATGATTTTATCGCTTTTTTATTTTTCCATGGTCCCAATTCACATTTTATTGAGCATGGTATTGTATTACATTTCTCTACTTCTAATAAGGATGGACAATAATTATTTCCATTACTATTATTACTAACACCAATTCCTCTTGACAACAATGGTCTTCCTATGTTCTTATTTAAATGCAGTGGCATACCAGACGTAGAAGAATATTGTGATGACAATGGTGAAGATGTGTTATTATTATATAATGATGATGCCATTGTTTTTAAAGACTGATTATTCAATGAATAGTACGATGATGAATAGGAATATGAATTTATTCTCTCTCTTATTCTTCTTCTAGTTCCACCATCACAACTAGCACTGCAATCACTCCATGAACCCCATTCCGTTACTTGACAATATTCATTTAATTGTGATTCATCACATTCTTCACTGCAATTTTCACTTTCCATATATTCTCTTTCTTTAGAACAATCTGTTATCCCATTGTTAGTTATTCCCTTTGAATTTGATAATATCATTCTATGTCTGTGTTTTTTTGGTTTCAACTTTCCATTGTTTGTAGCTGAAGATAATGGTGAAATGTTTTCTGATTTATTCGTGTAACAATCATCTAAGCAACTGGTCCAAGCTGACCATTCACCTAATACACAATTATCATTGTTGCTACCTCTTATCTCACCAGACCCACATTTCCCTCTGCAATCTTTACTTTCTTCTAGTATGGGACAATATCCAGTTTTGGGGAGTGATATTATATTTCTGTATCTTTTAGATAAACCAGGTAAGTTACACTCTTTGGAAGAACACTCTGACCATTGGCTCCATTCTGATACTTTACACATATCACTTATACATGATCTGTCATTACATTCTTTTGTCTGGAATAACGGTCCACATACATTTTCCGTATTGTTTATTAAGTTATCTGACAATAGCAAATCGTTATCTTTTTCTGGGCCACTTAATAACCATCTTGCTCTTAATCTTGAACCAATTCCGCAACTTGTTGAACAAGAAGACCAAGAAGACCAATCACCCATATTACATTTAACTAGTGCTTCTACTTCAAGTCTTTCATTATGATCACATTCTTTATATTCAATCTCATCTTTACATTTACTATATTCCAATTTTCTTTTTGACACTTTCGTTCTTTTTTTTAATAATTTATATATCAATTTGTTACTTAAACTAATGATTTTATTGTTGTCATCTCCATCGTTTTCTATTTTTTCTGGATAATATGAGCAACTGGACCAATTAGACCATTCTGAGTATTCACATTGATTTGGACATTCCTCATAAAAACCAAAACAACTTATTTCTCTTTCTTCTACTTGACATAATTCATCAGCATCATTGGGTTTATATGAAGGTGTTAGTATTTCTTTTCTTTCAATACAACCATTACTACTTAAGGCATTACTTTTACATGGATTTCTTGATATAACAGACTTAAATTTGTATTCACCAAGTGTGCATTTATTTGTGCATGAATCTTTAAAACACTCTCTTATTTGTCTTGTTTCCGGACATTGAAATAAGTTCTGATCTTTTGGGGCTTTAATTATTGATCTTTCTCTCATTTGATGACCAATACCACATGATGATGAACATGCTGACCAAGAGCCCCATTCTGAAACATTACAACTTAATGGGCAAGTTATGTGTGAATTACAACCTGTTTCCTCTGCTATCAATGCACCACATGGATCGCCACCATTTCTAGGATTTACTATTATTTGCCTTGTTCTTGTTATTCTTCCGCCTGGGCCACATGTAACCGAACAACTTGACCAGGAAGACCAATTTGATAATTTACAATCAACCTTCCAACAATCACCACCGTCAAACTGACAATATACATTGTCACATTCTGGATCACAAACTCCGTTACCAATAAACCAAAATGCGCATCCTGATGAACATTCTCTACACATGTTACATGAGGAGGGACAAGCATCCACTACTCTTGTATTACCCGGTATACCTGGAGGTAAACTATCTTGTGATAAGTCTTTTAGTAATTTCTCACAACCTAAAAGCCCTCCGAATCTTCTCGCTAAGAATGAGCATGAATACCCACTTTCTGATACTGATGGATTATCTTCACATACTAAACCTGATGAACTTATTATTGCACTTTTCTTATTCCCCCCTTCTATTAACCCAAATAACAATATCAGTGATAATAATGAGGTGTATATTAGGTTACTCTTAAATAATATTGCAAAAAAATAATATTCTCTTCCCTTTCTTTTTTTTATTGCCATTTCTTTTACTATTTAATGTTAATTTCTTATTCATTTACATATTTTAACTTTATCATCAATATATTTCATCTATAAATTATATTATCGCTACTTTATATTATTTGATCAAGGTTATATATTTGAACAAAATGAAATTTAAATATATTTTAATGAAAAAAGAAAAAACAAATTTACTCCAATTGCTTGTTTGTAATTTCTATCGTTACTATTATTCCTTTTAATCTTTTTAAGCCAAATTAATATTTTGAGATTTATTCACGTTTTTACGAGGATAACACCCCTAAAACATAATTTAATGTGATCACCTCTTTTTTATTTAATAAGGCTTTACATAAATTGATATTTAAAATAACACTAAATTTTTACTTTTCTCTTACATGTTTACAATAAAAAACGATTATTGCTTCTATTAGAAACTAAAATAAAAGTTGATTTCCAAATAGTAATCTAAATTTACTATACTCTGAATCAACTCTAGAGTTGCTATTGAAATTACTTCTATTGAAATTACTATTTCTTGGATTAGTGTTATTGTGAATACTAGTAATGTTTCTGTTATCATTATTATGAGTATTGTTACTACTGCTACTGTTATTATTGTTATACAAGTCATTGTAATTATTATTATAGTATTTTTCATATTTACTATTTGCTTCATTTCCATAATTTAAATCAATTAAATCATTCTGCGAAGCATTGTAGTTCATTGAAAACGAATGAATATTACTACTGCTGTAACCACTTTGATTGTCGTTATAAAGATAATTATAGTGCGTGTTATAATTGCTATTTCTTTTGAGTGATTTAAAATGTTTTGGTAATAATGATTGTTTTATTTGCTTAAATGTGTATGAAATAACAGGTCTTGCTGCTTGACGTCTTAAAAAAGACAAATATTTATCTATCATTCCTTTAAATGTTCTACATTTTCTTCTTTGTGTAAATGAACTTAATTCGAACAATACCTTGTTTAAAGATACAGAACCTCTATATGTTACTTCAGCTAGTATTGACGATATTCTTAAATAATTAAAATATAATATCTTTTTTTCTGTTATGTCATTATTCATAAACAAAGATGTTGAACCATTATTTATATCACCAATTAAAACATGATTAATATTATAATTACCGTTGTTGGTGTTAGCATTGTTAAAATTGGTATTATTATCGTTATTATCACTGTTATTGTTTGTTTCAATATAAATATTATCATAATTATTACCAACATTGCAGTTGCTAACATAATTATTATTGTCGGTGTAAAATTCGATATTACAACCATTATTATTATTTGGGTTATTCACATTTGTATTACTAATATTATTTAATGCAATGCTAGTATTTGTTACATTAGTCTGAGTTTTAAAAAATATGTCATAATAACATGATGTTAGGTATTGCGTTATATTAACTTTGATCGGATTTACTCTTATTATTACACTTTCCAATATTCTTATGTTAAATAATTCCAACAATTTAATTTGCCTCATATTTATTCTTACTGACAAAACATGGCCATGACCTTGACTTGTATGACCATCAATATACATTGGACATATTATTGGAACTTTTTCTTCAATACTCACATTATCACTATTAATATTATTATGTAAATTAGTGTTTACATTACAATTATTTTGCATTGAATTGTGACCTTCATTGTAAAAAAAATCTTTATTTGCAACCAAATTGATAGATGAAGCATCGAACTCTATTATAGTTGATTTGTCTTTTTGTTTATTTGATAATAAAACAATGTTTATTTCTGTTGATCGGAAGTTAGAAAACATTCTTCTATCAATAAACATATCTATATTTAATTTATCAATTATAAACTCTACTTGTATATTATTATTTATTACTTGCATATTGTCACCATCAAAACTTTGTTGATTTTGTATATTATCTATCATTGTATATGATAACGGATTATTCATCAGATATTTGTCTATCTCGTACTTTAATATATTGTTGATATTTTTATTATTTAAATCCTCAATGTTTTGTGATTTATTATTATTTATGCTCATTCTTTTGTTGTGTTTACTTATGTTATCATTCTGCTTCTCAAAGTCAATACTTAACATATTCAATATGCTTAGTCTATGATAGTTATTAATAGCAATATTATTATTATTATTACAATTATTAAAGTCATTGTAGTTATTGCAAATGTCATCATTATTAATACTGTTATTTGTCTTAATGTTCTCGTTAAAGTAACTTGAAAATGAAATTGAAGATGGAGTTCTAAAGGTAGAATGTATATTATTATTCACATAATATATGTCGCTATTGTTATCTAAGTTATTGGTATTGCCAATATTGTAACAATTAGTATTGTCATGATGAATAATGGTATTTGTCGAATTGTTATTGGAATAATATATTGATGGAGGAAGTGATGTATTGTTTATTCCATTTAAATTAGAAAATGCAACAGGTGTTAGATTATTGTTTGAAAATGTAACATTCGAGCTTGCTATTGAAGACAATAAATTAGAATTATTGCAATTACTTATAACAGAAACGTTACTTTGTTTTAATAATGTTGTTCTATAATCGAATGAATTTAAAACTTCGTTTATTGTTTGTACTCTATTCGAATCTATTGACAAAAATAACGAATTACAATACATTCTTATATTTTGGTTGTATTTTAGCACATTCATGCAGAAGTTAATGAAAATTGGTGTCGTTTTTAATAATTCATATGTGTTATCATTATTTTCGTTTTCGTAAAAATCATTAATTATTAGCTTATCCTCGTATTCGTCAGTTTCACTAACTATAAATGCATTTTTATTATCTAAATAATACTCCGTTGATTTTTCCTCCATATTTTTATTGCTAATATTATTTAAATAATAGTCTTCATTATATTCTATTAAATGAATTTTATTATCACTGTTTATAATCTCATGCTCAGATAAGTTCCATAATAAATTGTTTGATATGGCTATATGTATTGATAAAGGTAACATTTTTAATAACAATTCTAGTTTATTATTTTCTTTAAACAGTAATATTAAATCGATATTATTTACATTTAATATTATCTGTTTAAATGTATTCATAAAATTCTCCTGGTCATAATGATAATTATGGTAACAATGATTATCGCTATTATTATCTTCAAACAAACTTTCCGTGAATATACCATATTCTATTAGATTATTGTTATGAGTTTCATTGTATATGTTAATCTTTTTATATTCATTATATATACTAAATGTGGATTTATTACGGTTGTTAGTGTATTTTCTCATATAGTTATTTATATATATTGAATTATTCTTGCAGTGATCTATTTTTATGTATGACGAATATAATAAAACGCCGTTGACTCTGTATTTACATTCAATGCAATCCATTTTATCTATATTAAATATTTTCATTGTTTCATTGCAATTATTGTATTCATCAACCACTTTTATTGTATTATAAATTGGATTTTTATTTAGTATTGTCGACAATAAATCATCAATATCGTTAATATTCGACGTTAAATTCAAATTATTACAATCCTCATAAATATTATTATTTGTTTGTCTTGAATGTATATCTCTACTATTGATAATATATGTATTAACAAACAGATTATTTATTTGTACGTTTAATTTTAGATTATTGAGTATTTGTATATTCAAGTTGCTACTATTGCTGCTATTATTGCAATTATTATTATATTTAATTATTTTTAAAAAGGCTTCAAAATATATTAGTAATAGCATATTTAACGATAATTTTATTGAATCTATTACTATTATATCATCATCTTCCTTTGTGTTTTTAGTTAAATTAATATTAAACAGTGCCTTTCCAATATGTAGAAAATTTATTATTTTTGTTTTACTATTGAAACTAGAAATTAATTTGATGTTATTTACAGTGTTACCACTTTTTTTAGCTTCATTTATCAATATCAAAGTATTGTATTTCAATGGATATGCTTCGACAAATAAAAACATGTCATTAATATTAAACTTAAATTTTCTAGTTACATGATGATGATTATTACTGTTTTGTAGATTTAACATTGCTTTGTTTATTATTAATCCAAAAAATTCATATTTGATGTGTATATCACTGAGTGTTGCATTCAATTTATAGTGTAACTTACCAAATAATATATCCATTATTCCATTCTCTCCTTTTTTCACTTGTTTTATTTCATTTTTATATTTATATTCCATACAAGTTACACAATAATACATTTTAATATTATGAAAATTGTCATAATCAAAAAATAATTCCATTATTTGTGTTATTGTGTTTGCTTTCTCATTATTTATATTTACAGTCAATATATTATTACTCATATGCATCTTCGTTTTTAAATTCCTATTAATATATAAATCCCTTTCTATTCCATTTAACAATAAATCTATATTGATTTCAGAGTTAACATGATTGTTATATTTTAAAGCTAGCTTTGATGTGTTAACTAGATTGTGTATAATTGAATATTTTTTGTCGAATTTACCGTGTATATTATTAAAAATTACCGAGTTTAAATTAATATTAAGACCATCTTGAATATTTAATGCACCCTTTATTTTTTTAATATTTGATTTATCTCCATATTCGATATTTAATAGATAATCTATTTTTCCAAGTATAATGTCTATTGATTGATTATCATAAATATATCTATTCTTATCATTACTACCTTTTGTGTATGGCGATATTGATATTTTCATCTTATTATCAACATTGAGTGATATTTTAACTACTTTTTCATTTATAAAAGTATTATTGTTAATGCTATTATTACCGTATTCATTCCTTTTATTGTTCCTATACTTAAATCTGCTCCCTCTTTTTATTATTTCCATTAATGGTAGTAATTTTTTATATGATTCATATGAATTAATATTGCTTATTTTCATTTCTAACTTATTATTTGAATATATTGATATACTTAAATCACTATTAATTGTTTTGTTTCCTTCAATAGTTCTATTTATATTATTATATATTCTTCTTACATCAAAAAACAGACATTTAATATCCATAATTAGTTCATTTCTTGAATATATTACATTATTATAAATATTATTCACTGAATTATGCATATTTAACGCAAAATTATGAGTATATCCAAATATGTTAAATGGATTATAATCTGGATTTATTAGTAGTTTAGAATTATCAAACCTATAAAGTAAATAATTCGGCAAATTATAACATTCTTTATCGTCACAATTTGACTTTACATTACTTATATGTTTTGTACGTATGTGTATTCTCAATAAATCAAAATTAATATCAATAATTGGTACATTAAATTTATTATTTACATCTATTATCCTTTTCCAATTCATATCCTCACTAGGTGATACATCATTATTACTACTCACTTTGAAACTGTGTATATAGGAATCATCTTTTGAAAATAAGATACAATTGTTTTGAGTTGAAACAGTGTTTTTGTCGTTTAGTAGTATATTATTTAATTCGTAAAAATGTATTGAACAGTTCCTGATGTCGAAATCAAATATATTGTTACATGAAAACACTATTGGATGTTTTCTAGAATAAGACAATAATTTTCCTAAACGAATGGTTATCGGTGGGTGAAATAACTGATAATATGATATATAAACGTATTTATATATATATTCAAAAAGTGATTCCATGTAATGAATATTATTGAGTATTAACATTTTCAAACAATCAACTTCTAAAATAAATCTTTTTGAATCAAAGTATATCAGGCCATTGTTAATATTTTCTAAATTATTTTTTACATTATTTTGATCACCTAATATATGTAACAACAATAAATCACCATTTATAGATAAATCTAGTAATCTTCTTAGTTGCTTTTTTAAACATATCGGTGACTCAATTTTAATTGATTTAAATGGAATGTCAGATCTTAGTCTAATTTTATTTGAGCTAATGATGTTATTGCTTTTAGAATCAATAACATCCATATTATTGATAACAATGTCATAATTACCATATTCATTACATCTATATAAACTTAAATATTTTATGATTAGCTTAAAATTATTATAGAAATTAACATTTATGTCCTCAAAGTTGAAATACCAAGTGTACTTTTTCCCAGATTTTGATATTATTATATCAGGAATAGTCCAATTTTCAATATTCCTATTTAATACCTCTAAAGGACTAATGTCTGTTACTAACTTTGTTAGTTTATTCTTCAAAATACTAAACTCATTGTAGTAATTGGTTCTCTTTTCAATATAATAATCGATATTTCCCTCAAATTTATTATTTACACCATAATATATTTTATGCAGACTACTATTTTTCAGTGAAATTGAATCAACCGTAAAACATGAAAACAAATATAAATATATCGGAATATAACTCAAACTCAAATCTCCATCTACTTTGGATACTCTCAATGAAATTTTTTTATAATCCCAAGGAATATTTATTAATACTTCCTTTCCCTTAACTAAAAATAGTTTGGACTCTTTAATGAAATCAACTTTTTGGTATCTAAAGGATTTAATTTGTTGATTAAAACAACCATATTTATGAATGCAAGTGGTATCAGAATCATGTTTGTCATTAATGTCACCTGATCTAATTAAATAATTAAATGATATATCCTCCAAATCAACAAAGTCTTTCATAGAGAACAATTTCAAGTCTTTAAACAGCATTGAACAATTTCGATTTAATGAAGTATTACACAATTTTAAATGTTTTACAATTAATGTAAAATATCTATTATCATTATTTAAATTATAGTCACAACAGTTTTCAACAATTATTCTCCAGTCATACCTTTCATTTGGGCCAAAAGAATCAATAAAACAGCTTTCACAATGATTATTTGTAGTATCATGTTTATTTTTTAAGTCAAATAACTCATTATTTGAGAGACTAATATTTCTTGTTTGAATAATCAAATCTTTAATGTCAAAGTAAAACAATAAATTAGTATCGATATTTGGATTGTTTTTTATTTCTAATAGTTTACTATTATTTTCAATTGTGAAATAACTATTTATAATATCATTCTCATCAGGTTCTGTCCTCAGAGGTATATTTAAAATTTCATTTGTGAACTCAACCCTGTAATTGTCTATGTATGTTGAAGAGTTTTCACTATCGATTTTCAATAAATACTTTCTAAATCTAATTAACTGTAAAAATAAGGACAAATTTTGATAAAATCCATTTTCCTTCCAAAATCCAAATACCTTTTGTATACTATTGCGGAAGTACAATTTAATTGAATTATTACTTGATGACTCAAATAGTGACTTGTACCTATCAACTATAAACATTCTATCGAAAATAATATGCCCATCTTTTATTTCATTTAAATCCGAAGTTTTTGTAAAAACTGAGAAACCACTATTTTTATCCGGGTTTGAGTATATGATAGAATTACCTGTTACCATTCTACTTAACGACAATAACTTAAAGCTTTTAATAATTCTTTCTGATTTTTTACTTTCGGCCCTATACTTGCTGCTTTTTTTCTTAAAATCTAACTCATTATAGGAAAAATTTTCGAATTCCCCAGAAGAATCATCATCAAATATATCCGAGTAACCACCAGTAATTTCATTC
This sequence comes from Cryptosporidium bovis, assembly GCF_009768925.1. Lineage (NCBI taxonomy): Eukaryota > Apicomplexa > Conoidasida > Eucoccidiorida > Cryptosporidiidae > Cryptosporidium > Cryptosporidium bovis. The sequence goes on from NW_027125032.1 coordinate 57,927, forward strand.
TTCACAAAATATTCTTTGTAGTATTGAATCATCAAGTTTGACTCAAATTCATCAAATATTAGCTCAAATCCAGAGCTTGTTTTTGTATTATCACAAAATATTATAACTGGGTTCAGTATATTACAGTTAACCTTTATTTGCTCATGAAAATTATAGTTATAATTATTATCACTATTGACATCAAATCTATTTGAATTCGTTATTTGAGTATCTGGAGAAAAATCATTAATATTCATTGAATTTTCTTCTCTTTTATGAATTTTAGTGCGATTCCTGTTATTTTTAATATATATGTGATATATATATATAAGCTCACAAATTACTTCTACAACTAGTGTAAACCAAAGCCTGTTTGTGTGAATATTCAGATTCTCAAGCTTAAAAATGTTTATATTAGAACAATAAATTGAGTGCATTAATTTTATATCCACATTTAATTCATCTTTAATGTATAGTAAAGGTGGGAATCCAAAACTAGTGTTAGGAATATCATCGCAGATACCTGATTTAAATTGATTAATTATGTACTTTAATACGCTATCATTGCTTTTTACTTCATTATAATCAATTTCCCCTTTAGAGTTCATGTAATCTGCGTAACACCTTTTATATGAAATAGTATTTTCGGTTGGATATACAATAAAATAGGCGTTATTTAATTTTAAATTAAACATCACTCCGCCAATATGTGTTTTAGCACTCATAAAAAGTGAATTAATAACTAATTTAAGTACGACACCATACCTTATGCTTCTTTCACAACGTCTACATATATTATCACTTATTTTCTGTTGATCATTGCAACTGCAATCTGTGAGCATTGAATTAAATTCAATATTGTGAAATTCGATTTGAAATGTTCTTGATATTATTTGTATTATTACAATTAATATTAAATTTCTAATTATTCCAATGTCATTGTTTATGATATCGTTTTTATCCTCAACATAATTACTTGATTTTTGATTCCCAATATTTTTTACATTAACACCAATATTATTTCCAAACTCATTGTTATTTATATAAAATTTCAATTTGCAGCTACTGAGAACTAATTTAAGCTTCCATGATCTAATTTTTAATGAAACATCTGTAAGAAGTATCTCTAAGTCACTAATGCTGTAGTTCTGCAAATATCTATTGTCTATATTTATTTTTAAATATTTAAGCGAGAAAAGACCAGAGGCTGAAAACAACACATTCAAACCTTTTTTCTTTAGTGCCTTGTTTATTAATACACCCAAAATAAATATAATTGAACATATTAATAATAAAATTGTAATTAAAAATTTTATTACATTCATTATTCTTACTTATTTTAAAAGATTGTCGTTCATCCAGTGTTTATTTTTTGGTATATATATATAGAACATCAAACTTCCATAATGCTATATACCACACATGTATTTCACACAACTTTTAAGATGTTTATTTAATACACTTTTTTTCCACTCAGTACCTTTAAAGGCCTTTCAGGAAGAGCATATTCCTGGCGCGCTGGTATTGGCGGTAATGTCACAAAAGACTTGATTCTAAACTGTTGATAATATTTCTTGATATAAAAAAATACCTAAACAATGGGTCTTGGACAGAGGAGATCAAGAAAAACTGGAAAGTCAAGTAAAAAGGCTTTGGGTAAATACGTTAAAACAAAAAGAAGGACAAAAGATTTCGAAACAGGTGCGTTTGTAGATATTTTTTAAGACTTTTTAAATTATACACTACTTAGTTCAAAAAGACTACTATAAAGGTGTTGAATTGCCATTTGATCCTGATTTGCCTGGAAATGGTAAGTGGAATTTTTATCCGCTCATTCTTATTCCGCAAATTTATTGTTATTTACACCCTTTTAGGACAATTTTACTGTATTACTTGTGCAAGATACTTCATAAATTCCTCGTCACTGCTTTCACATAACAAGAGTAAAGATCATAAAAGGCTGTAAGTTTTCAGTTAAATTCACATACTATAATTAATGCTATTTTTTCAAATCTAAAGCCTGAACAGAATTAAGACTGAGGAGGCTTGGACTGAGAACCATGCAATGTTGGCAGCAGAAATGACAATGTGAATTGCATAAGTTTCAAAATTAGATAAATATGCCAATTCGAAAAGGAGTATCAAACTATTTCTAATTTTTAATGTATATACATTACATTATATAATAAATATCTTAAAATATTATGTACGTATTAATTAAAAGCTAGTACATTTGTCTTTTTAGTTAAAATATAAACACATTTTACCCAGTATATTTTTTAATTTATATTTTCGTTTACTTTCTAAACCTTGTGTCACTTTTAATTCTAATTCCTATACTAAACTATGATTCTATCACATAAAATAACAAGGAGGCATAAAATAAATGTTTAATGCTCGTAACGTATTGCTCAATTCTATTGTTTTAATTCACTGGTATTGGGTTTGAATGCAATTTAAAAAAAACTAAATGTATTTATGCAACGAATCAAAAAAGAATCAAAGAATGTCTATATTCGGACATTTGATTGCGTTTGATGTGGTTAGCAATTATTTAATGATTATATAAACTAAACAATGAAAATAAACGCGTGATAAAGTCAAAAATAGAAAAGATATTGCAACCAAAAAGTGTGGAGGGCCATTTGAAACAAAACACAGATACCCTTTCTTTATCGAAACAAATAATATTTGAATGTTGTACAAAAGTACTGCCACTACACCATCCCAAGTCCTTTCATAAATGTTTATTTTAATTTCACCTGTTCATCCTCAAGGCTAAAAGAAGTCTTGGCGGTAAAAAGATTGTCTCATGGCGGATAAAGATAATAAATTGTATGTTGGTATTTTTTTCCTGCAAAAATAAGGTGGAAAGTGAGAGAAAACGTAAAATAGAAAAAAATAATTTAGGGATTTTTATCTGAAGAGAATAGAAGATAAAACAATACGATTTTACTATCATAATATATACGTATTAGTCATTCGAAGGCAAAACAACTTCTTATTTTTGAGAAAAGGTAACCATAAGTTTTGAAAAAATTGAAATATACATTAAGTTTATATTCTAATAAAAATGGCACCATTATGCACTCCAACGGCAACTTTATTTGGAATGTTGGGTTCAACACTTGCCACAGCACTAGCTAATTTAGGTGCAGCTTACGGAACGGCAAAATCAGGTTTAGCTATTGCCTCTAGTGGTGTAATGAGGCCAGATTTAGTTATGAGATCTATCATCCCAGCTGTTATGGCAGGTATATTGGGTGTATATGGTTTGATAGTTGGTGTAATAATATGTTCTCAACTAAGGACTGATTACTCACTATATCAAGGTTATTGCCATCTCGCGGCAGGTATTATTTCTGGATTCAGCTGTGCTGCAAGTGGATTTACTATAGGAGTTGCAGGTGATGCAGGAATTCGTGGTACTGCTCAACAATCCAAGTTATTTGTTGCATCCATGCTCGTGTTAATTTTTGGCGAGGCTCTTGCCATTTATGGTATTATTGTTTCTTTAGTTCTTATTTCAAGTCCAAACGGTGCAAATCTTTGCATTCCTATTCAATAATAATATTAAATGAATCATTGTTATTAATATTAGGATAGATAATATAATTTTACATTAGTCTTTTCTCTTTAAATTTTGTTCCACTTACATTGACTACCTCAAACATTTATGTATGAAGATTGTCTTTGATTGTACGGTCGTTAAACCAATGTATTTCAGTAATCACGAAGAAAAGGAGAAACTAACGCTTAATTTATAATAATTACGAAACCTAATTGAAGATTCCTACCTGTACCCTATCTATTAATATCAAACTTATTATGGATATTTTCGTTTGCATATTTATCCCATTGAACGACGTAATGTTAAAAAGTTAATGTACAGTTAAATTTAGACCTTTTTATCTTTATTTAATACCTTACATCAAGTAAAATGATTTATTCTCCATAATTTGACATTGCTTCAGTTATTTTTTCGCTGAGTAGGTAACAAACCAAATCTCTTCTTGCATGCTATTCTTTGAGAAGAGTAAAGATCATCTGGTGAGAACTTCGCAGGATGAGCAGATAATGTTGCTTCACCTTCATTATTAGTACCCTAATATTTAAAAAATGAAACACCCAGTTTAAATAATCCGCAATTGTGGCATGAGTTATTGTACATTTCCAGGTTTACTAGTAATTTGTCTAGTCCCTGAAAAGAGGAGAAAAAACATATATATGATATCAAATAAACTTACAGATAACGTATAAACTCTCTCACCTTTTTCGTTCTTATAATAACGTAGCAACATAGCTACCTGAAACTAATATATTTGAATTCTTTATTTACTCTCGATTTAATTTTTTCTTACAAATTGTTTCTACACAAAAAAGAATATACCGCCGAATTAAAGACAATATTGGCGCCTCTAGATACTTTAAACATTCTAGTAAAGGCCATTTTCAAGGGAAATAAAAGATTTAAATAAAAAGGGGACAATAACCCCCAAAAGTTTTGATATTATCGTTTTTACTCTGTATTATTTTCTGTTAATTTTTCTTAACTTTGTGATCATATCTTTTGTTTTTTTTCAATACATGGATAAACTACTTCTAAAGTTAGGGCTTAATATCTTCTAGAGATAAAAATGCAGTGTTATAATATTAAAATGGGTAGAGATGCTATGTGCAAAGATGATGCAGAATGTACAGCAAAATAATTTTCAATTAGAATATCATTTTTCGTGTTTCTTTTTTTTTGTCCAAGTTACTATTGTTATCATTACTAATGAAATTTGCCTCTTGCACCAAAATTATCCGCCCCATGTATGTTTACAATATGCTCAAAAAATATTATTAATACCGCCAATCATTGGCGGTAATATTATCTATTCTGTTCCCCAAAGAGACAAATATATATATTGTGTTTACTAAATTGAGATAAATTATTTTATTTTTTTTGTAACTTTTCGATAGAGGGAGATTTCACTTCCATCTATATTTGAATCGTTTATAAATTGCATTGGACAATTGTATTTAATATTGTAGTTAGACATAAGTGTTTATTATAATTTACAGGAGAAGATGATTACTTGTGACCCAAATAGTTTGTTTTTTGGCTTTATGGGAATTGCAGGATGCTTAATATTCGCAAATTTAGGAGCAGCCTATGGGATTGCTAAGTCAGGTGTTGGTATTTCATCAATGGCTGTTATGAGACCAGATTTAATTATGAGATCTATTATTCCAGCAGTTATGGCAGGTATTTTGGGTATTTACGGTTTAATAGGTTCTCTAGTTATTTTCTTCCAAATGGGTGAGCCAAACCTTTACTCCGCTTACGTTGCTTATGCTCAAATGAGTGCCGGTTTGGTAATTGGTCTTAGCAGTTTAGCTGCCGGTCTCTCAATTGGTATTGTTGGTGATGCAGGTGTAAGAGCTGCAGCTCAACAACCGAGGTTACTTACCGGTATGATTTTAATTCTTGTTTTTGGCGAAGCTTTGGCTATTTATGGTGTCATTATTGGTATCATTATGGGCACAACTAAACCAAGTGGACAATTATGTGCATCATACATTTAAGTATAAATTATTGTTGAATTAGTAGTAAGACTTTTATCTATTATAGATTAGATTAAATAGAGATTCTAAAGAAAAGAGTATACCTTTCTTTTAGCAATAGGTAAAAAGACGTTAGGTTAAATTTAGCTTCAACCGTTTAATTCTCTTTTTTAGTCTAGCTATACTTTTCCGTTTAATCTCCTAGTCCTTCTACGGTAGTTATTCCTCCATGTTTCTAGAGACTAGGTGGTGATGGTAAGTTGATTTTGTACTGGGAATAAGTGTGTCTCGCTCCTAAATGGCAGAGTAGGGGGTGGTCTTATCGTTTTTGAACCGAGAACAAAGGCTTCTAAATACAGATTACTTTTTTTTCATTCCAAGTGGGACCTTAACAAGCCACCTTTGAATGATAAAGTTTAGAACAGGTTGAGAGACTCCTGTAACAGAGTGATACTTATAATCATTAATGCATATTGTTAAGGAGTATGAATCAGAGGTGTTTCCCGTAGCAGGTAGTAGTCTTGACGGCCACATTTCGAAAAATAATGAAACATTATCCGATATTTGTATGCATTTATCATTATTGTAAATTCCAACATCATCAGCCTCATTTTCTTTAGTGCTGGTTTTATTTTTAAGTTTTTCTTTATTATTTCTAATGAAAGACGAATTGTTTGATCTCATTGCTAAAGGTATGGGGCAAGGAAGCTGAATTTTTCTAAACTGATTCGCCATTTCATTTTTCTCAAGTTCGCAATCTCCAACGCAATACCAAAGTCTAGAATCACCTATCATTTTGGGCATACATGAAAACCTTCTCAATAAGGGCACTATTTGGTCGCCATTTTCTTCCAGTATGCATGAGAACATAAATATATGATATGGATGTATAGATTCAGGTGAGTTTTTTGTAAAAATGTATACAGACTTTTCATTAGTTTTTTCTTGTTGAATATAACTGTGATAATGGTCAACCACTTCTTGAGTTCCATCAGATAGAACAGAATTCCAGTAAGATAACTTAACGTGAAAAGGGATAACAGAATTAATAGCACCAACATCTAATTTTGAGATAAATTCTTCCAACATTTTAATAACTCTTTTGCAATCGGGTTCTAGGTTAATATTTGATAATCTTCTTATAAAGTCACGATTTACAGCAGCTTTAAATGCAGGATCTAAGTTGTTAAAGTCGCCTGTCTCTCTTCTAGGAGCATTCACGACTTTAGAGTGTGTGTTTTTAAAATACCTTTCCAAAGCATGTTTTCTGGATATATAAGATATTGTTGATCTAGGTTTATGCAAAACCAACAAATCCTCAATCTCATTTTCTATATCAACTTCTGGAACTGGATCTCTACCCATGACACCAACTGGAACAGACGATTTGTTTATCTTAATTTCACTTTTCCTCGTCTTATTATCCTGAACTATTACATCTATTGGAATGTAATCCCTTACTTCTGATTTAGTACTGCCATTTCCAAACTTAACACCAACTTTAATACTGTTTAGGTAAAGTCTTGCATATCTTCTTCCGACTTTAAGACAAGGTGAAACATATTCTATTATCGTGTCATTTAATTTTCCCATACAAAGTTGATCACCAAATTTCACCCCAACTACGGTATCTTGTGGTAATGGATTTAATAGTGAAATATAACACAATTGTGGTCTATCCGATGCCAAAACATTTGTATATGAATCAACCAAAACATATTTTTCACATAGATTTGGAATTATATTAATGTTATTGTCGTCTATAAAAGGTCTTAATGAGTTAATTATCCCACTTTTGTCTGTCTCATTGTTTGAAGGCCATATTAAACTTGAATCACGTCTATAGGGAGAACTAGATTCAATTATACAATTTTTTTTGCCATTACCATCAATATTTAAATCCTTTATTTTACTATTTATTTGGATTTCGTATTCACTTATTATTTCACTGCATTTTTTGGACAATATCAAGCTGCTTCTTTTATCCATTTTCTTTTCTTCTAGTTTTACCCTTTTTCTCCTAGAAAAACATTATTTTTAAAGTTGTTTTCATTTATAATACAACTTGTTAATCTAATGTTATTACTTTAATTATTTCAAATAATAATTCAACCTTGTGTGTATAAAACAAAAAAAAGCCCCCTGTACACACACTAATAAAAACACAATTCAATAATATATTATTATTTTCACGTTTCAGCCTCCAAACCTTTAAGCAAAATTAAATCAAGCTCGTTTTGTCTGTTCTGTTGTATGTATTTTTCCTTCTCATCCTCCGGTAAAGGGCAGGAATTGCAGTATTCTATTACATTGCAAAATTTACATTTCCAGGACTCTGAAACTCTAATGGTTTCAGTGTCTCTATAGCCCAGCCACCAGTTTAATAAGTACTCTAATTCTGTATCAATAGTCTCATCTGGTGATCTGTACCATTTAGTTGCAAATGTTTTTCCCTGACAGTCATACTCGACTTTCATTTCTGTTTGTATCTCAGGAAGTTTAGAGAGATTGTACAACATATGAAATCCAATCTGAAGAGCGTTCTCATATGATCCAAGAGCCTCCAAACCGTCAATACCTACTTCGGCCCTGTCTATTTTATCATCCGATTCACCATTTAAATTATCATTATTTTCACTATTTTGAACAGATTCAAGAACAACCTCTTTTTTATCACTGTTCATTTCTAATTCCAAATTCTTTTCATTTATTTCTCTATATTCTTTAAATTTAATGTATGGATCTATGCCATAAATATTAAATATTTTATGTAGGTAATTGCAACCCAAACAACAGTTTTCTAAATTATGTGTATCCTTGCTATATAAATGGCATTTATCTATCATTAAGTCATAATTTGTAATATCACTATGATTCTCAGCCCAATCTCTTCCAAAATTTATCATCTCACCAAGTATCTTCTTATATAAACCTAATTGTATTACTGTTGTTTTTTGTTGTAAATTGCTTGGAAGTGTATTGTTTCTCCTTGTTTTTGTGTCGGTTATTAGTATTTTGTATTTATCTACATTTTCATAATTATATCTAATCAAGTCGTTGCCAAATTTTGGTTTTAACTTTATTGAGTCTATTATTCCTCTCAACATTATTCCGTTAAAAAAACCTGTTATTGGAAGTTCTCTAACGTATCCTCTTTCTAATACTGCATTCAAAAGATTGACTGTGCTTAACATATCGACGGCTATTCCTTCATATTCATTTTCTACAAGTACATCTAATACATTGTGATCTTCAAGTTCTAATTCTTCGTGATGTTTCAAACCCTCTTCTATTGCTTTGCTCGTAATTTTAATGTTCCTCTCAAGACATATTTCTAGGCTCTGTTCACACCACATTTGTCTTGAAAAGGTGGTTACACCTATTGCAGGTTTGCTTTTGTACTTTTGTATTGGAGAAATTCCTTCCAGAATGCATTCCGATATGCACGTACTTTGTTCCTCATTTTCCAATTCGTGTTCCTTCTTCCTTCTTTTTATCTTAAATGAAGATATGCTCATTCCTATTTATTATATAGGCGATTCCACCCAAATATGAACACATATAAATTTACATAAATAGATAGTATTTTTATTTACACCTTTTTTCATTCATCTATCTCATTTGATATTTAATTAAATAATTTTATGCCTTTTTTTTGTTCATTTTTACCCACTAGGTTTTTTATTGCCGGCATTAAATTCTGAGTCGTTACATTGCATGTATTTTTTATGACCCTTCAAATTTAATTTCCCTATTTATAATGTTTTGTTATAAAAATGGATAATGGAAAACCAGAATTGACTGCAATAAAAGAGCAAATGTATCTAAACCAGACTCTAATTTCGTGACAATTTTGCTCGTGTTTGTAATGCGAACTCAATGTAATACGAATATCAGTAAACAACAAATAAAATACAAGAGAAAATTATGTACTAATAATTAATTGTATCAGAGGCTAAATATTCTATGGAAGAACAAAAAGGAGCGAAAGTATGACAATTTGTTTTTTATGATTATTTCGAACACTATGTACAAATTAATCAGTGTGATGTAAATTTACTATGTAATTCGCTGCAATATAATCTGTTGTATTTTAAATTTACTTTTTTATTTGTTTTTACTTGGATCCGCATGCATGTAAAAATTAATATATTTTCAGATTGGAATTTACTTATTTCCTTTAATTACTCTGTAGAAAACATATTACTCTTTTTTTGTAACGCGGTAGTAAATATTTATATCATGTCAGATTTTGAGCATTGTTTAAATTAACATTTAAAATACCAAACAGGATTATGGATTTGTTTCGTGCCATTTTTTATATATTTCAGTAATAGCAGTTGTAACTACAAGGATTGAAACTGAAACTGTAATTGTTTATTGAATTTAAGATTTCTTTTGACTATAGGGATTTTTACATCGATGTGAATAAGTGTCTTGAATTAAATCCGGGATTATTATTTAAAATTGAAAATAACGATGAATATTTATATTTCAGCGGAAAATATAAGGAAATATAGATCATTTGCATTAGTGCTCCATGTTGAATACGGATTTTTGTTGTTGGAGTCAAATAAACACGAAAATAAATTAAAAAAAGGTGAACATTATCAATTGCCAGGTGGAAGACTTGACATATCAGATTTTAATATTATTAATGAATCACTTAAAAAATCGAATTTACCTAGTACAAATTTAATTAATATAGAAGAAATAGTATTTAAATCATGTGCAGCTAGAGAATTATATGAGGAAACAGGACTAGACTACAGAAGAAAACTAGATAAATTTGAAAGATTAAATTTCAATTATTCGGCTAAATTTAATTTTTTTTTATTAAAAATATCTAACCAAGATAATTTGTTGTTAGACACTTGCTCAAACTACAATTATAAATGGGACTGGAATTTAATTAACAGAATATATAATAATTGTTATATCAAAGTTTATAATTATATTTTTTTAATGACGGGAGTATTAGCCAAATGTTCAGGAGATGTAGAATTTTACCTAAAGCTATCAAATGAACACAAATCTTTCTTATTTGAGAATAAGTACGAAAAAATACCCGTAATGATCAAAAATCACAGCAAAGGAATTTGCTCAAAAGCTTTTGAATGTTATTTGTCATATATTAATAATAGTAAGGATGAACTTCAGTCCTCCACCATCGCAAGGACTGACAGATCCACGGGGAAAGAAATAAGGCAAGGAAAAGGCCGAGAGAAATATGAGTAATGATGAACAGAAATAAAAAAATATACAGGGACTGTTAGATAACAAATACAAATAAAATGAAACATCAAATAATACATGAGAATAAACAAATGAATAGAATTTACTAATATATTAACTATTTACTCTAATTGAAAGAAAATATATACACTCGATTTACCATTACTCAATATAAACACCAGATTAATTAAATTATAATGGTTTAATTAATGACTGTTTACCAAGTAAATTTATAAAAAAGTGAATAGCAATGAAATATAGATAAAACTTTAATTACTCTGGCGTTTAATGTTTTTAATTAATTTATCTAAATTAGCAGTTGCTTCACCAAAATTATCTTCACTTTTAATATTTTCGACATTCGCAGATGGCACTGTAGAATTTTGCATCAAATTTAAATTACTTGTATTGTCAATAATTTTAATTTTGCCAGGAGGCGATTTAATATGAGATGAGGACAAATCGTAGTTTGAATCGATATTCTCAGTAATAAATGAATCGATGACTCTTCTTTTTCTTGCAATTTCATCACCACTTAATTGATTTATGTCATTATTAGAAAAAATATTATTTCCTGAAACAATATTGGTCCTTGCTCTTGCAGTAGCTGTTGCTGCTGCAACAGCAGCTGCTGAAGCAGCAGCAGCAATTGTTGGATTAGGAACACCAAAAAATAGCGGATTTGCAGAAGCAATCATTCCATAGGGATGGGTTTGAACAATTGGAAATGGGAGTATAGGTTGTGGATGCCTAAACCCAACAACAGTTGCGGCAGCTGCAGCTGCAGCATATCTTGCTCTTGCAAGTGATATGGCAGCATCGTTCATCCTTTGCTGAATTGCTGCAGCTGCTGAGCTCATGGAGGACGATGTTGGTATCGTACATCCGGAAAAAGGAATTCCCTGCTCACGTGAGCCCGGTTTTTTAAATCCTCCACAAGAAGTCCTGGAAAGATGTCCAGAAACAGATACACCACCAATTTCCGAATTAATGCCAGACATGGCTGGCATTCCCCCCAGACCATGTTCACCTTGCATAATTATTTGATTTGATGATGAGTTACTGCCAGAAATACCCGTCACAGAATTTCCAATACCTGTTATAATTGTAGTATTTTGATTATTAGTATTTCTAGCAACGTTTTGACGCCCAATATAGGCAGTACCAGATGGAGTAATTATATGATGAAGATTACATGCAAGAAAACAGTCTTTTAGAAACTCTTCAGCAATTTTTTGTGCCGTTTTCCTATAACTTTCCCAACCACCAACAACTTTGTCTTCATCAATGAGTTCTAGTGGGTATTCTACAGGATAAGAATTTAAAACTTTGATAAAATTTTCTAACACTAGCTGCCTTTGTTCATACTCCTGTTCGGCTTCATCCGGTAGAAGTGGACAACTTCTTCTAGTGTGCATTCTTCCAGAAAGGCCACAAAGGGAACAGTACGAACGCGTTTGAAACTTTGAGTCAACTCCACCATTTTTTGTGAGGATTGAAAACTCTTCCATTGATTTAATCTTAGTCCCATCCGCCAATTGCAATGGTTGTCCTGTTTGCACATCTATCTGAGTGACACCAGAAGGGACCGAAACTTTAACAACCTCCAAAGGATACGGACATCCAGAAACATCATGAAAGGGAAGAATGCAGTTATCACAAAGTCTAAGCCATTCTCCAGGAGGTCTCATCCATGGACTCTTTCTGAGTCCACCAATTTGTTTCTCCAGATCAGTATCATTATCCGCAGTACTCCCATTATTACTTGCAGCAGCTAATATAGCAGCCTCGTGTTTTGCATTCTCCTTTATATATTCTTGTTGAAGTTTGTACAATAATGGTGGAAATAAACGCTCAAATCCTTTTCTAATTGAGGATTCTGTGTGTTTCCAAGCAGCCTCTATATTTCTTCTTCTACCTGAGATATATAGACTATTCTTACCACTAGTACCTGAACCAAGTGCAGAAAATTGGTCAAAAGATTTTTGTCCTGATTTAAGGACATCAGACTTAAGTTGTTCATTCATTTTTCTTCTTCTTTGCTGCTCTTCTAATAGCTGTTGTCTAGACAACTTCTTTCTAACTTCTTGTTGTTGCAAAGCTTTGCATTTTGAGCATAAAAACAAAATCATAGAATCCCTAGATACATTCCAACCTCTTTTGTTCAAATTCTCGAAAAAGCTATCTAATACTTGATGTCTTTGATATTCCGGTGGAAAGCAATCAATGCAAAAAGTTGTTGGGCACTCACTGCAATGTATTAAGAGTCCTCCAGCTTGTGTTGCTCTCCTGAAACAAAGACAGCATTCATGCCATGGACATATCCATGTCCTCGGTGGAACTTTGTCTAAACCAAGACATTGAGACCAGTGATATGATTTAGGGCAACGATTGCAATTTATAAGCCCCATTTTCCTCATATACTCGTCCATCTGTGCTACTGAACCACTAGGTTTGCTGTTATTAATATTATTGCCACCACTTGCAGCACTATTAGTTGAAGAGGAGTTGTCATTAGTACTAGCTGTCACACCACTGTTTCCTCCAGTATTGCTATTAGTGGTACCACCCGTGTTATTGTTATAATCACCTTCATTGTTAGATGTCTGATTAGTATTGCTTTCCTTACTTACAGTGTCAATCTTGCTTTGGCCACAACGGAAGCAACTTCTCTCATGCTTTAAGGTTGGCTTTTTGTCATCATTGCTTTTCGTTTTGATATCCCAATGGTGAGGATTGTAAACAGGAGGTGGTGGCTTCCTAGTTCTTTTAGATCTCCACAAAATATCGTCATCACCAACAGTACCAGTAACATTATTATTATTGCCAGTTGTTTGAGATGAGGTGTTTGATGAAGATCCAGCAGAAACAATAGCAGCGCCAGTAGTAGTATCTGAAGCATCTTCGCAAGGAGAGGTGTTAATAGTAGATACATTACTACTTAGTGGTTGTGTTTTTCCACTTGAAACATTTACACCATCAGTAGTTTCACCGATTTCATCACAAAGTATGTCTGTAATGTCAACTTCTTCGTCTGCTTTGGTATCAGTAGCTCCTTCAATAACGACATGTTGCTGCTCGCCACACTTTTCTTCTTCTTTTTGCATTAAAACATCCTCATCAGGAATAGGCACGCGTTTTCTTTCCATAAGTTCTTCTAAATTCAGTTTAAAAATATCAGATGTGTCGCCCAAATGTAATAGTGCTCTTCTGCCATATCTAATTAATTTGGTAACTTCTTCAGCGGATAATTTTTCTTCAGCAACAAAGTGGTCATTTTCAAACACTTTGTTTTGGTTGTTATCTACAATATCATTAGAATCATCATTATCCCTAGAAGAACCTTTTATAATCATCTTGTCCAATTTAAGTTTTTGTTCACGCCCAAAAACCATTCTTTCCTCAACGCTCCATTCAGTAACAAGTTTCCATATACAGACATCTCTTGTTTGACCTATTCTGTGAGCTCTGTCTACAGCCTGTAAATCAACGAAAGGATTCCAGTCTTCATCGTACATAACTACGTGATTAGCACTTACTAAATTGATTCCCAGTCCACCTGCCCTTGTACATATTAAATATACCAATACATAGTTGTCTGGCAGTCCAAATTCCCTAATATCTAATTCCCTAATGAGTTTGTTCGTACTTCCATCTAGTCTCATGTACTGCCATCCTCTCCATAAACAGTAGTTTTCCAATTCATCCAAAATAAGCTGAAATTGTGTGAATATAAGTATTTTGTGCATTCTACATTTTTTGTCTATTTTAGCTGATAAAAATTCAGATGTGGAACTGGCATCAGAAACTAATTTTAAATTATCACCATTAACCTTTTCTTTTTTAACCTCCTTTTTAATAGCAGAGTGATCGCCGTTTTGATTTTTTAGTAAGTCAATATCACCACCATTATCATCAGTTTCAATTTCTATCTTAATCTTTTCCTGCATTTTTTTAGGGCACTTATCGTACATATACTGGGAGTATATGTCTTTAAACTCCGATTTCTTAAAACTCTCCTCGTGCTCATCACTAACTTGGTACTTATCTTCAAAGGAAAGTATCTCATCATTTACATCACTATTGTTGCCATTTTCCTTATCTTTGCTCCTTCCACCTCCAGAGCCACTTGAATATGTATTATTGGAATTTGTGTTTGTGCTACTAGAAGAAACTGCTCCTCCCTTGTTTCTAAGTTCATTTATTCTGGATTTAATTGATCTTATCTGCTCTCTAGTATATTTCTCGTGACTTTCTTTGTAATTAGGTATGTATTTACAATTTTCTCTGTGAAGTTGCATTAAAAGTTTGTCTAGAAAGAACAACTTTGATGATCCCTTAACATGCTCCCATCCAAATGAACCTTTTAATTTGTGAGCATCGTCAGTAACCTCATTAAGCAATTCAGGAGATGCTTCTGCAAATACACTGAATAATTTGTCTAATTGAGAAGATCTGGCAACAAGACCTCTAGGATGAGAGCAACATATTCTCATTTTAATAACAAGTCCAAGTAATTTTCTGAATGAAACATCACCGTGGATATTACCAACATCAAGTAATCTTTTGTACCACAGCCAACTTGAGGGAGATAAAGGAAGCCAAATGTCCTTTATGATTTTGTCGGGCAATTTAATTACAAGATCTTTAGTTCTTCTTAATAAAAGTTTTTGAAGTAAACAGTGAAAGAGTTTTATGCGTTTAGAATCGACTTTAATTCCCAATGAATCAAGATCATCTATATTTTCTTCCATATCGGAGTTGTTGCAACCTTCTGATGTAGCATTGCCGCTACCACCTCCAGATGCACTCTTTGTTATGTCTTTCATCTGAAATATTTTCTCAAATATCTCAGAATCTTGAAGAATATCAGGATATAAAAAGTTTAGTAACGTAAATAATTCCTTAAGTGAATTTTGCAAAGGAGTTCCTGTCAATAATACACGCATTGAACCACTTACTCTATCCATTGAATGTCTTATTCTCCCACCTTCATTCTTTATTCGATGAGCTTCATCCAGGATAATGCATTGCCATCTAAAATTGTCAACGAAAAAAGATTCCTCTGTAACAACAGTTTCATATGTAGTCACGTATAAATCATAGAGTCCATCAGAAGCAACAGGATCCATCATTGCATGCTCTCTCTCCCATCTACTTCCACATATTTTAGTTAGCGTTAAACTAGATGTAAATCTTCTTGCTTCTCTGGCCCAGTTACCTACTGTTGACAAAGGAACTACGATTAAATGCGGTCCAGTTATTCCAAGTGCCTTCAAACACGCTAAAAATGTGAGTGTCTGTATCGTTTTTCCCAATCCCATCTCATCTGCTAGTATTGCACCTCCTTTTATCGAAAAAGCAGTTAATAACCAATGCACACCATATCTTTGATAGTCCTTTAGCTCAATTCCCTCATTCAATATTTGCATTGATTGTTCTTTGGCTTTAATGTGAGCTTCTCTATATTTAGGTGCATCTACAAACTCTTTATATTCAATATCACCCTCCTCACTTTCATTTTCATTGCTATCATCGTCATTATAGTTATTTTCATCATCGTCTTCTTTTTCATTATCATAATACTTTGTTTTACATTTTCCCCTCATTTTGTTTGATTTGTTTCTAATGGAATCCGATTCTCCACCAGACTCAGAACTAGAACTTTCTGAAAAACACATTCTTTTCATTTTTCTACCATAGGGGTTTGACTCTGATTCAGAATCAATCTCTGAATTATCGTCTTGGATCTTTCTTATTCTTGATTTTTTTTGTTTCCTCCCTCTCTTGGACATGTTTTTACTGGATGATGATGAAGAAGATGGCAGAGAAAATGCATTATTTTTTCTATAGCTTTCAGCATTTCTTTTGAGTCTTTCCAAAACTTTTCTAGAAACAAATGGAGCAATTGCCTCCCTGTTCTCCCATAAAAATAAGTCTCTGTTTATGCTTGACTGTTTAATTTGTTTTTTGATACAAGCCTGCCACTGTTGCGATAATTTAAGTCTCTCAGTTTTATTCATTCTTTTGTGCCTCATATTTTTTAGTGGATCTTCGCCCCTGCATACAGGGCATCTCCACTTATCCCCATCAAAAGCAAAAACTTCTGTTTCAATGCATTTTGGATGGTAGGAATATGTACAGAAGTCGCAACCTAACAGTTTACCACTTTTCTGACAAACATAACATGTATCACTATTTATATCTGTCTCATCATTAATCTTTTTGGTACCACCTAATGTCCTAACATCGCCTATTTGTTTATTCTTATTCTTGCAATTCCCTGTTTCATCATTATCACAATTAGGGCAATACCAAGTAGGTGTGTCTGGTTCTTCATTTAACCCCAAACAACCTAAATGTGCCGACTTAGGGCATCCGTCACAGTAAAGCATTGTATCTCCCGTCTCATTTTCTCTGCATATAAAACAAAAGTCTTCATTATTTTTGCAATCTGGACAACAAAAATTGTTCTCATCATTACTGTTTATTATGCTTTCCAAACTTGTATTCCCTTCAAGCAAGTTACAGTTTCTTAGACAATCGATGTGAAAGACTTTATTACACTGACTACATCTTAAATCTGTATCACCATCACGACATATATCGCAATATTTTCTCAAATTTTTACCTTGTCTTGCCATATTTTTCATATAAATAATAGTAAATCGACTTAATTATATTAAACTAAATATACAAACTATTATTTATATGTGTTTATCTAACTTATTACTAATATCAACACATTTAATTTAATACACTAATATTATTATTATACAGTACCTTTTTTAAAATTTTAATTATTGTTTATAAAGGCGTTATTTGTATATATATTCAAAACTTTTATTAGTTTGTTCCTCTTCACTTCAGTTTAATTCAATTTTTCTCTCCAATGTATAAAACAAAATCATAATACAATCACTATATAAATAAACCGTTTCTTATTGAATGGTGCAACAAAGTATCAACTTTAATGCGTATTCTAAGAATGGCTCTAGTGGAATTGTCTCCTTGAATGTACTGCAAAAATAAAATTCCGCTTATTAATGTTATATTTTCATATATCAAACTGAAAAACTGCTTGTATTATGCTTTATTTAAATTGTGTGGTGGAATATGAGTAATTAAGGTATTCACTTATAAAAATTAAAGCCACTTCCCTATATCCAAAAATTTGGTGTAAATAAATAGACAGTTTTGGAAAAAAATTCGCTTTTTCTCTTTTAAGTTAATTGCTTGGAATTTATATATGATGCAATAAGTATGGAAAATTGATTATACTGTAGATCTAAATACTATGAGTAAAGTATTACAGTAACAAGGCAACGATTATTATATATGGTAACTTATATACGATACTTGTTTAACCTTTATTTACTCAAGCTTTAATCTTTAATTAATATACTTATTGAGGAAAGTCCCGCAGGAAGAGCGAGTCCTTCCTCTATAAACCCTTTGTAACTATATAAAGTCTTGATCTGCTTTTTTTCCCTATTATGCTGTATTTATGTTCCTTGATTTTCACTGGAGTTCTATTATATTTTTTGCAAGGAAAAAAACCAAACCAGCATTTTCAATTTTAAATTATTATTTTTGAAAAAAAATTTAAATAATTTTCTTGTGCAAACACTATCTACTTATATAGCAGACATACAGACGTACATACGTATTATCAGTCCAATAATTATGTGTAGTTACTTGCTATTAATCACGCGGCTGTCTGCACCTTATCCTCTATATGCTTTTCTAAAAATGCCTATTTACTAATATATATAATGTAGCTATGTGATACCATTTATATAGTATTTTCTTTTTTTTTCCTTTTGTTAATATATAAATTATAACTAATTTTAATTTAACAAACTACTTTTTATTGACTTGATATAAATATATTATAGAATTGGTTTATTTAATTTAACGCCAAATATATAAATCAAGTCGATTTAAAATATATTTATTTATTACGTATTTATTATTGAGACACATAATTAACTTTGTAAAAAATTAAAAAAATTACTTGGTTTTTTCCTGTTATTACAGAATTGATGTTGAGTAATACAGGAAATATAGCTTGACAGAAATATAAAGGTGAAAATACTTATTAATGTTTAATTTAACACATATAGTTGCATTTCTTTATTTGAATTGTATCCCCTTGCTTACTTGCTATTCACTACTCAATAGAAACAGTAATGGAAAAGACACTTATTTGATGATTGTGTCACACCGAAAGCTAGTGATTTAGTCCATCTATTTGTACAAGAAAACTTCACTTAATAAGCTATATATTTGTATCTAACAATTTAGTGGTATTTTTGCTGACTGGATATTTACAGTGGTCCCCTACCTTCTTTTTATATACAATTCTAGAGAAAGAAGTCGAACTGAGAATCGAAATATACTACTTTCCTTTCTCTAGTTTATATTTATTGTCCTCGTAGATCGTGTTTATTCTCCCTGTCGCTTCTCTCGAAATACAAATTGCATTAAATGCAGGTGTATGCATAGAAATAGTGACACAACTTGACTGTGATTTATATACATGATCGGGAATTTATCTCTAAAAATTCGGGGTCAACATGTACTAACACAAATGTACACTTGTATCATAAAGATCGCTAATAAGTAAGTTTATGTGCCACTATATTCATAAACAAATAGGCTTACCACCTATTTACACAGTATACATAAACTTGACTGATTTTTCTTTCATAGAGCACCTTTAAGTTATTAAAGGTCGAAATATTTTATTCTCATAATTAGAATTCTCGTGTTATTTATATTAAGAAGCGAGACCTGTATATGTCAAATTCACAACAAAACTAAAAGGCGAGAACAACGAGCAAATACATGGTTTAACATTAAATAAAATGATTAAAGTTAAACTAAAAGACCTTGGAGGTAAACAAACTTTTTCAAATATAACTATAGTAAGTAGTAATTTTACGACTTCAATCCATGATTATGTGAATTATGAAGAAACCGACAAAAAGTGTGATAAGTCCTTAATGAACTACAAAATCATGTTTTTATTTTTTTCTGGCTTGATCTATTACCACTGTTTCATGTTTAGAATAAAACAAGTATTGGCGCCTTCTAAATTGTAAACCCGCAAACAATATACAAATAGAGTAGAAAAATATAGGTAAAGCAAATAGCAAGGAATTAATATATAAGTAAATTACTATATCCTATAATATTTTATGTGTACCTGCTTCTCTTGCGTTGAGAAAGATAATAAAACGACTTCATGAAAACTCCAAGTAATGGTTTTGTTTTATAGGATCAATGCAATTTTTGAAAGTGGGAATAAAAGTTGGGAACTAGGCAGATTCCCGGTATGCAAAACTATTAATGGCAAACATATGTGGGGAATCTTTTTTTTCCTGTCTTTGATTGGTATTCAATTGAGAACAGTAATGCAACAAGTTACATTAAATAATCTGACATATGCAAAACAGAGAAATTTAAGATAACAATTTAGTATAAATTGAAAGCAAAAGTTGTGATTAACGTTAATTGTTGTATTTTAATTTAATTCAGACCTTTAAAAAATATATTATATTCATTAACCCGGTTCCATTATAAAAATTCGTGTGGTGCCAAAACAAAATTACAAGTAAAAAAAACCAGTGACAATTTTTTTTCAAGTAATGTTTTAATTCCAAAATAGAATCAGTAAAGACAGACTTAAATTTCATATTTTTCTTTTTAAATATCACAATTTAATAAAAGAGTAAGCATTTATATTTGTTTTAACTTGAGGATACTTTTGAATTATAGTAATATCTGCAGTAAAACAAGGTAATAATCAATTGTATATTTCTCACTAATAAATATTCATTATATGAATTAAGGTAGTATATAGTGTTAATTTAATTAACTGGAAACAAGAAAATTGTAAGTAACAATAATACTTTAATTAACTACATGTTTAAGGCTGATTTATGTGGCACTTGCAAAACCTATCATAAGTTAACATTTCAATCTTATGTATAAAGTCATTTAATCTTTAGTGGTCATTATAATTTGCATTAATATAGATAATTGTATATTAAAATATATACATCATAAATAGAAATTGAATTTACATTTTAATTGTAATTTTATCGCTTTTACTGTACATACTCAAGTAAACAAGTTCGGTGAATTAATTAAATAAATAATATATCAAGATAAATAAAGATGATAATTAAAAATAATGATAGTAAATATATAATAAACAATAAAACAGGAGTATGGGAGATCCCAATGGATAACGAATTTATGAATTTACTTAAGGAAATACCCTGGTTTAGATATTTTATATTACCTATAGAGGAAAGATGGAATGGGATAAGTTTATTTATATGGACAAATGAGAACTATTATTTGGCACATATCATATGTATATTGTACGCTCTGTTTGTATATTTTGGACCCAAAATAATGGAAAAAAGAAAACCAATGAAGTTAGATAAATCACTTAAATACTGGAATTTGTTTTTAGCGATTTTTTCACTAATTGGAACATCTAGGTTATTTCCATATATAATTACAAATGTAGTTAAATATGGATTTATATCGTCGGTTTGTTCTCCACCAATTGTACCACTTACAAAGGGTCCTGCCTCTCTTTGGTTGTCTTTATTTATTTACTCTAAATATTTTGAATTGATTGATACATTTTTTATTGTTGCAAGAAAAAAACCACTTTCATTTTTACACTGGTTTCACCATTTAACTGTATTGCTTTACACATGGGATGCCTATGTATCTTGTCAAACTATTGGAACTTACTTTTGTGCCATTAATTATTTTGTACATTCAATTATGTATTTTTATTATTATTTAAGCAGTTGTGGTATTAAACCAAAATGGGGAATTATTATCACAATTCTTCAAATTACTCAAATGATCATTGGCACTTTACTTACTATATTCGGAATGTATTTCTCATTCAAACATCCTTTTTCTAATGTATTCCCAGTTGAATATGTTCAACAACCACTGCAAGTTGGGTGTCATTTTATTAGAACAAATGGTGTATTTGCGTGCCTTATGTACATTTCTTACTTTGCTTTGTTTTTCGATTTCTTTATAAAAAGATATCTAACCAAAGGTGTTCCTATTGCGCAATGGATTTCATCTGGTGGCAATAATAGTGGTAAATCTAAATCGGTAAAGAAAAATCAATAATGTTTTATGCCACTAATTAATAAAATGTTTATTTTTATGCTTACTACTGTTGCGATATTCTGCACTAATTTCTAGACATTAATGTTATTTTTGTCATACAAACTTTGCATTTTGTATATATATTACTGTTCGCATGACTGCTAACTTTATTTCAATTAACCCCCCAAATATCTATTTGTTTCACTTTAAAGACACAACTTGGATCTCAATAAACGACCTTTTCTTTTTGCCTCTCACTAGTATTGCCTAAGCCCTGCCATAATGTGTTATATTCAAAAATGCCTTTAAAATTTAATTAAATTCTTATTTAACAGGAAGTGAAAAAAAATTTACAGTTGAAAAAAAGCAAACATAAATAACCTGTAAGAAGTCTTTAACTTACATTTAATCACTAAGTTTCATTATTCTATAGTTAAAAAACCAACGAAAGGTATATTTGGACCGTTAAGTCCACTAGATATAATCTTATTATAATGTATAGATGATGTATTGACACCACTATTAGAACTACTTGTATTATTAGTACTATTATTATCTAATGAATTGCATGAAAAGGTAAGAATATTTCTATTTGGATGCCATGAAGAAGAGGTAATCCTTCCTGGAATATCAAATCTACCGAGTGCTTTTAACTCACTATTGCAAAGCATTAATGTGTCATTTGGATCATCATTATTTCTTCTTTTCTCTGATGTTATTCCAACAGAAAATAATTCATTATTCTTATTGTTAAATTTCATTGTAGATATGCAACCATCTATGTTATTTAATGTTGAAGTTACAGTTTTTCTGTCCAAGTTGAATAAGGAAATCGTTTGGTCATATCCAAAACTAGCAATAATATTAGAAGATTCTACTACTGATGTTGAACCATATAAATGCATGCTAAATAATGTACCAGTCAAATTCGAGTTTATTTTATCGTTCAATATATTACTATTATTGTCGTTTAAAGGATCAACTCCACCAATACATGATTTTGAACCACTCACATCATCCACTAGACATGAATTTATATTTGAACTAGCGTTGTTTCTGCTATAAAATTGATCATTATCATTGGTATTATATGTACTAATGAAATCATTATTTATTATGTTGCTATTATTTATGTCCATACTTATCACTTCTATCTTACCATCGTGTCTAGCCATTATTATATTTTTATTGTCACTACTTATAATTATATCATTTATTTCCTCCGTTGATTTTTTATTGCCGACTATTGAATATGGGGATTCTTTAAGTATATCCTCAAATAATATATCTACAATATTTATCCCTTTGTCCTGTTTATTTGCATCAATATCAATGTATTCTTTATCATTGCTACTGTTATCATTTTCAAGTCCCTCTTGTATAAATAAACTCTGCTTATATTCACTACTTTTGTTAATACTATAGTCTTCCTTCTTTTTTTCAAGTGGTAAGTGAAGATTAAAGGGCCTTGGAAATCTTAAATCTATTAAAAATAAATTATCTGTTTTGTCCCCTGTTATTATTCTTCTATTGTCACTGGACCATGCTACGTTTAATAACATTTCACAAGGTATATCTATTTCAAATTTAGTTAGTGATGCTCTTGTATCATAAAATTCTATTGCAGGCTTGTTCAGTGATGCACATATCAATTGATAGTTATTTACTTTTGATGGTATTCCCTTAAGCCACTTTCCAGGTAATGTTGTAAATGGTATGAATTTATTTGGATCTATTACATATATTTCACTTCTTGTACAGTAAACTAACTTATCGCCATCACATGTCCAATCTATGCCACATATTTTGTCCCTTCTTTCCATGTCATGCTGTCTTGCTATTTTTATTACAGATTGATGACCCAAACAGTTGTGTAAATACGAATGACTTCTATTAAAAATAGGCAATGAAGTCTCTGGTGCTGATATTCTATTCTTTAAAACGTTCACCAACATCATAGTAAAGAAAAAAAAAAGCACTTATTCGTTCATTCCATGTATAACCTGTTAACCTGATTGATTATTCATTCAAACAAATTATTTAATTGTTTATTTACTCTCACCTAATTAGTTTGTGCACTAATAATCTTTTTGTCTTTAAAAAACCTATTTTACCTAAATAATTGCTTTACCGCCATGTTTACCCTTTTTTGGCAAATAAATCTATTCTGCTTTATAATACACAATAACCAAGTACTAGTTATTAATTATTAAAGGAACAAAAATTATCTGCAATAAGCAAACTACTGAACTCCTAAACTCCTAAATCTTTAGCAAACTCATAAGACAGATATACTATCTAAAATAAATATTTGGATACTAAAAATATATTCTACGGATTAAACAAATTTACACAGTAATAATAACACACTACTCTCAATATATTTCTCAGTATCGTTTCTAACGCTGGTGTTGTACCTAATAATATATTAGTTCTACATCAAAATTAACTGCCTTTTATTTCTTTAATCTAATTTCACATGTATTATTATTTAAAGCAAATACTCAAATTAATTTAAATAACCGCCCACTAATTGCTATAATATTCGAGTTTTCGGCGCCATTAATTGATGTGGGGCTTGAGCTATTTTATATAGGGAATTAAATGAAGAAATTTCGGAATGAAATATTTCTTTCATGTGACTATATTTTGTTAATTAATTGCCTATTACTTTTAATTCCTTATCTAGAAGATGTGCGTGTAAAGTATCATATTATGTTATTTGCTAGATAATTTCCTTAATTATCTCAAGATGATCTGTTGTTCATAAGTTTATCAATTATGGATTCGGATCCAAATTTTCCACTTATTATTATATTTTCTAGATCTTTATTTATCTTGACTCCAAACAATTTTGCTCTTTCTAATCTCTCTTTTCTGGAAATCTCGCTACATGGACCAAAGGCGTAATCTAAATCAAATCGAGTTAGGATATTTGGTTCAATAGTAGCATTTTTATCTAATTCAGATGAGATATCATTGATGGTTATATTATTATTTTCTTTTTGTAGCTTATTTTTGTGTTTGTCTGATAAATTTCTTGAAACCTTGGTATATGATAATTTAAATCCCTCTAATATTCCCTGATTATCAATATCATCAGTATTCCCAGATTTACCTCGCTGTCTCTTTTTGCTTTTACCAGCACCTACGTTCATTTTTAAGTAAATAGCGTAGGTTTATATGTAAACACTAGTTTTTTTGATGCATAAGTAAATCTCAATATTTAAAATGCATTTCATTTTGTTTGCACACATACACACAATTATAATATAATTAACTTTTTCATTTGAATAAAAAATCGCCTTATACTCTAACTTAATATTAAATCTCTAAAGGAAAAATAAGATATTACTTTTACTTCCATCCTCTCCCTGCTAACAAAAATATAGGTTACTTATAGAAGAAAGAAGATAAAAATAAATTCTCTAAGTACTTTATCATCAATTTATATAAATAATAATTGCAATGATAATGATAAGAATAAAACAAAAAAACAGGAAATTAAATAAGTAAGTTGCACCTAATTCTCTCTCATTTCATTTACTACTCGAAAAAATAGTGTAATTTTTTAGCAAAGTTAATAAAGAAAATCTTATACACTAATAAAATCAAATACTAACAGTAATTAAAAATAGTAGTGGATTATTTATATTCTTCAAGTATGTATGTATAAATTAATACTCTTAAAAAATATATGATATATATTAATAACTCGTAAATATCTATTTTAACAGTAGTATTGAGAACAAAAATATTGTTTTCATGTTATCTTTTTTTCTTTACTATTATCTTTCATTGCTTTTTTGTCTTCTTTTTGCCGACTTTTATACTAAATAATAAACTTGATAAGTTTTTTTTATCTAAAAGTTGTATAAAATACGTGATTTATATTAATGTTTCAAAAGAAATTCACTGCAATGCTTTCCAGGAACAAATAAAGGACCAAGAGGGTCTTGGTAATCATATGGATCATGTTTTGAAGGATATCTTTCATAGTTTCCGGTCATCTTTGGTGGAATAACTAATCCAGGATTACCAGGTGAAGATATTGTTCCAGTTTTTAAATAAAAAGGAGTTTCATTTTCACCTTCAGTATTTATAATTGATAATACTGCATCATACTGACCTAAATCAGGATATTTTCCTAATTTCAAAAATGGTTCATTAAAAGCAAATGGTCTAGAAAACATATGCATTAATAATCTATCATCAGCTTTTTCTGGTATATAACTAGCAAAAGTACCAATTTTTGTTAATTTACCATCTGGATACCCAATTAGATAACCATACCAAAGAGTTTGCCCTTTTTTGGCTAAAAGATTTGCTTTTTGTAATTCATTTGGTACGTGGGAGGAGACAAAATTTCCTGCAGTAGCACTCTCTTTTGAAAGTTGCTCTTGAACAAGTTCATCACATATATAATTACCTCCCCATCTAAACAAGTTATCCTCTAACACCTCGAAAACAAGTGCTATTTCTTTTGTATTATTAAACATACTATTATTTACATTATATGTACTCATTGTAATATTCGTATTTACTAAAGAACCCGATTCTAAAAATCTTATTTTAGCCCATTTTTCTACATCATTTGGCCAATAAAAAGTCCCATTTGGGAATTCAATATCGTATTCTTCTTTTAATGTTCTGACATTACTTCTAGGCTGTGTTTTTTGCCTTAATTTGTCCATTATCTTTTTTCTATTTATTCTTTTATGTTTATATTCATTATCATCTATTGTATTATTACTGTTTGTAGAAAATTCTTTTATTTCAACACCAAAACCATAAAAAAAATAGTCAAATATAGCATCTGCATTCTCTTTAAATATATTAATTGATTCACCTGTTGCCTCTTTATAGTTCATATACAAATTTGAAACAACTGAATCTGACCCAAGAATCAATGAATTTATAGATATTGAATTCGAGCTAATTGGATAATATTCATACAAGGTAGTATATGATCTTACTTTAGAAATCCATGAGTCTGCTTGCCTGCTAAAAATCCATTCCATTTTGGCCTGGTCGAATATAATTGAATTGACCAAACTAGCAACTAAAATAAATATTGAACAAATAGACAACTTAAATCCCAAATTCTTACCTTTACTCATTATTATTTATTTATAATAAAAAAAATTTAAGACTCTTTTTGATTTGCTTTTATTTTATTAATTGTTGTATTGATTTTTTTGTTTATTTTTTTATAATATTTAATTGCTTCTTTTTAAATAACTTATCTCAAATATAGTATATTTAACTAGTTTCTATGCAGACAGAATTAAAGAGTGAGACTTCAATAAACGTAAATAGTTCCTTTTTGAAGGAATAAAAGAAAATGTTAATTTAATGTTTATCTCAAGATTTTTTATATTTTTATTCCTTTTTTAAAAGATCCAGTATTTAAAATATATTATAAAACTTTAAAATGTAAATAAAAAGATTATGAGGAAAATAACAATCAAATAATAGGATTAAGTTAAATCAACTTCAAAATATGTGCCTAGTATATAACACTTTCCTTAACTTTACATATGTTTTAAATCCTGATTGTATTCTCTATTTTATATGATTTTCATATTTAAACATGCAATTTCCAATAATAACCCCGGTATCGCGACAAATATGGCGCCACTTTTTTTAGATTAATTTTATTAAAATTAAAAACTTGAAAAGGGTGAAAAGGAAACATCCAAGCTGTTAAGTATTGTTTGGTTTATTTATTTAGGAAAAGAGGACATATTTTTCACACCTGATTATTACTTAAAATAATTTTCTCGACTGGTTCAATTTACTTTAGTTCCCAGACATAAGTACTTAGCAAAACTGTCAAATTATTATTCAACTCTGTAATAATCCTCTTTACTTCCATATTTTTGTCAAAATTTTCCTCACATATTATGGCAGAAAATGATCCATATAGTAGAGTAAGGAAATTGAAATATAAGAACATTATTAAGAAACCAAATAGGGAAATAACAAATGTAACTGATCTAGAGACAAAAAAAACGAGTTCAAATAGCATAAACATAGAAGAAAATAAGTTAGGTTTAGACGACTCAGTTTCTACTGAAAAACAAACTGAATTTGATAATAACAAATTAATTATTAAAAAGGGGCAAGGTAGAATTATATCTTCAAACACAACTGTAAAGGGGTTTCATACAAAGTTTCAACAAGAGTTAAATATAGGCGATATGATTGAAGTTGAACATCCAAATACCTTAATTACTGAGAGAAGAAAAGTAATTAATATTGCAAGCGATAGAACTCTAATTATAGATAGGGAATTCTCTTCAGATTTTGTTTCTACGACAGAATATTATATAGTTTCAGGAAACAGCGTGAATGAATATAAAGACAAGAACAATACAATTTCATACAGAGAGAAACAAGGGCTGTTCAAGTACAAGACCGTTGTAAAATCAATAGATCTTAATTTGTCAAGAGAGGATGTACTTGACATAAGAGCAAAGAAACAAAGAGACAAGTATTGTTGGATTTAATAAGTTAAAATTACATGGTAATGCTAGTTTTAACTATATTATTGATAACTCTAATTAGCTAAAACTCACTATATAACTTTTTTCATTTTAATGTTGCCCGTTATTACCCTTGTTTATTCTCGAAAGTACATTTGCATGAGGAGTATTTAACATTGACAAATCTTGTTTCCCAATATGAATCTTTCCAACTGTTTCACCCATTACATTTGTTTTAATATTTTTTATTTTCTTTACCTTAATTTCATTTGGAATTGCTAATGCTGATTTCAGCATTGATTTTTCTGGAGTTTTGTGTCTAATTAATTCCATTTTTATTTTAAGTCCTATTTGTGTTATTGATGCTCTAGGTGAACCATTTTGTATTAATTTTTCATCGGAATAAAAGTAAGTTAAATCACTACTTTCTTTCTTACCAAGATTAATGACATAATTTCTTATGTCTATTACTATATTTGATTCATTTCTATTTGAAACAATACTATCACTTTTTCTTTTCTCTTCATTTAATTCGTAAGCTGTTATAAGTACTAAATGATCAAATCCTTTTAAAGATACTTTAGATCCTCTTAATATTGGACCTGAAAATAAATCTAAAAACACATTTCTCAAACTTTTATAGACCTCATTAGATTCAAAGGGGGATCCTTGACATATAACAATTGGCTTTGAACCATAGTTTGGTAAATCAATATTTGTAAATATACCCCTATAGCTTAATACGTTAAACTCGTACATCTCCATTATATTACTATCATAATATCTAGTAAATATTAGTCTAAATGGATGCTTTTTTGAACTATTTGCGAAAACACTAATTGCAGCACCATGTTTATAAGCTAATCTTTCCATTTTTATTTGGTCTTCCCATGGTGTTACTATTAATTCACCTTTTGAAATACCTGTTACTATTTTTGTATATGTTTTTGGAAATAGTTTAACTAGATCTTTTAATAGCAGTTGTATATTCTCTTTACATTTAGATCCTTTTATTATCAATCTCCTTTTTGTTTCCTCATTTACGTTGCTTTCTCTTTTTATTACCTTATTCTTTTTTGAACCTTTTATTTTACCTGAATTATTAGTATTTCTACTCATTACTATCAATTATAATTACTATATGGTTGATTTTGCTTTGAAAAAAATAGAAATGAATTTACCCTGGGTACCCCTGAAGCAAATAACCAATATTGCTTTCAAGTATTATATCCTATTTCCAATCAACGAGCAACAGTGTAACTTGCCAGAATGTATTTGAATAATTACTCTTTGTAGATCCAAAGAAAAAGGGAAACCTTTCTCGCTTCACGTAATCTTATATTTTCGAAACTAATAAACAAAACTCCATTAATTATGAATTATTTTACTCTATTTACTCGTTAAATTTTCTTTTATCTCTATGGTTCTATTTATTTACTTCTCATATTGTCAAATATAAACTTTTAGTTATCTGTAATATATAGGCCCGCCTAATCATATTTATGGCATTTAATCGGCCTTGTAAATTTTATATTGAAATATACTTGCACAATTTACTTAATCAAAACTTTTGTTGACTACTTTTTTCTATTTTTATCATGCTAATTCTAGTTTACCTTCTTTTTATGTACGATTTGTTAGTTTAAGTGTGATACAAATAAATATATTTACTTAAATATATACAATTAACGAATATATTATTTGTATATTTCCTTTTGAATATATAATATCATTTTAACTTCTTTTATCACATCAAAAAAAGTGGATATCTTAAAATGGCGATTTGATTTTAAGGAAAAGTGGTCGAATAAGGTGGTATATATTTCCCATTTTTTTACACATGCTGAAAACCACTCAGAGCTATCATTATCAAAAAAAGTATTTAGCATACAGGGATTGAAGGTGAATTCTGTCTTTGGACTCAACTTATTATGATTATAAAACAACATATTATTTGGATCATTTATTAAGTCTGACCTTTTCCATGAATTGATTAATATTTGTTGTCTTTCTTTAGTTAACTGAATTAGGTCAAATTTTCGATTCTTTCCATCTAGTAGTGAGTCTATTCCCTTAAAAGTTGGATTTATAAACTCAACTTCCTCCATTATTATTGATTCTAACATTCCTTTTGATATTATGTCTTTTGGTAAATATGAACCTAAATCAAAAAATGAAATAGGAAAGTCCGAATTAATCGGTATTTCAATTAATGTTGAGTTAAATATCTTCTTACTTAAATTTGAAAAATAACTCTTTTCATTTCCTTCATTGTAATCATATCCATCTTCCTCTGTGTATTTTTCATTTAAACCTAATTCGTCCACAATTTTACTGTCTAATCCAAAGTACACGGGTGGGTAGAATTGTGATTGCCATGCCATCCACCATGGTGTTGAATCTATTACATTATCATCCAAATTCAATGTATAATAGTACATATAATTCAAAAATGCGATGTTAAACCCGTAATTACCTATATTATTTTGGAATAATGTATTTTCTGAATAAAAGTCTAAATTACCTTTTATATAATCAACTATTTTTATTGGTCTTGATACCTCTATAGTTTTATTAATTAAATTACGCTCGTAATAATTGATATCTAATAAATAATCAATACCATCAAAGTATTCTTCAACATCGTTAAAATTAATTGAAAAATCATTCTCTGAATTCTGCGTATAATATTCATTTATCGGTTTGAAGTATTCTATTTTTTTATATTTTTCTAATCTAATATTTCCTTTATTATTAATATTGAATTTGTGAAACATTAGATTTTGAGAATATATATTAGTTATAAATATTTGATCTTCATAATTTAGTCTTGTATTTACAATAATATACCCATTTTCATTAATATCATGACTTTTTTTGCGATTATATATATTATCTACACTATTATTTGTGTTATTAGTATTATAAGATTTAAAGTGAGATATCAGTGAATAAATGTTAAATAAACCCATTCTGTAGAACATGTCTTTACCAATATATTTATTTTTCATAAATAGTCTTAACAACAACTCATATTCTCTAAAGAGAAGACCGACAAACTCGTCTTGCTTCCTTTTAATATTTATTATACCCGATCTATTTACATACCATGGTAAGTAATAATTAGCTTTACTCTTGGTTTTTAGTATTAGCAATATATTCTGTATAAAAATAGTCACGTGTTCTATATTTAAAATTAATTTACTCTTTTTTACTGGACTTAATCTTGAAATTTCATGATTACTGTCTATATATTCGTTTGAAGACAGTACTCTATGTTGTCTGTTTTCATAACTAGAATAATTATTTTTTTTGTTGCCTAATTCCAACTTTAAATCGACATTATTTAAAATTTGTTCTAGACAAACAATACTCTTTGAATGCTCTGATATTTTTTCATATTTAATTATCAAATCATTGTTCATGTTTTTTTTTATTACAAAACTATTCTTTTCAAGTAAAACATTTAATATAATGCTCTCAATAATTATATTAAAATCAAACGGTATGGATAACATTTCTAGATTACTTAAAAAATAATTCTCTATTTGACTTTTTATTTTATGATCTATACTAGTTCTTATTTGTTCTATCTCTTTT
Source organism: Cryptosporidium bovis (assembly GCF_009768925.1). Classification (NCBI taxonomy): domain Eukaryota; phylum Apicomplexa; class Conoidasida; order Eucoccidiorida; family Cryptosporidiidae; genus Cryptosporidium; species Cryptosporidium bovis. The sequence continues at coordinate 89,936 of NW_027125032.1, forward strand.
TTCATCTTATCACTTATTATACTTAATTCAAACGATTTTATTCCCAAATCAACACAATTATGAAATATTAATTTATTGCACCAGTTATAACTTTTAATATAACTGATATTTTCACTACTTAGTCTGCTTATACTCTCACTCCACTGTATCTTATTTTGTAATTCCTTTATTACACACTTTATTTCACATACAGGATAGCCTTTTAATAAATCATTATTTGACTTTTTTATATTTGTACTATCAATTAGCATATTTATTTTATCTATTAACACTAATTCTTTAAAAGTTATCATCTCCATTGGCGACTCAATTTTCAACAGGTTTTCAACACCATTATTTATATAAAAACCATTTGAAAACTCTACAATTTTGTCCTTAACATTCACTCTTTCTTGTATTAAACCATCACTGGGGTCTTTTAATAATTTACTTACTATTGCTTCAAATTCGTACTTTCTCTGGTTTTTAATATCAAAAATATTTCTTAAATCAATTTTAAACTTTATTTTTATACTTGTTACTTGAATTTCTTTGCTGTTACGATTTATTTCACCTTTACTATTTAAATAATTATGGTAATTGCCATCTAATCTTGATGTTAATATTATCTTATCAAGATTATCTCTCAGCTCATAACTGTAACCGTAAATTGATCCAACTTTTTCCTCCTCCTCCTCCTCTTCATTTTTGCTATCTTTAAGTAGTTTTATTAACTCTAATATTTTTTCACTTCCTCCAAGTTCATTTATTACGTCTTTGCGGTGACTATTAACTAGTAAATTTTTAATATATTCATCATTTTCATTATTTTTAAGATGTACCAATAGTTCTTCATCTATATAGATATTATTATAGTACCCATTTATATATTCATCCACTAAACTGGTTTCTATTGTTGTATAGGATTTAGTTGTTTTTAATATAACCACAAGCAATAGTAGCAACCCAAGTATTTTCACCATTACTCTTTAATTCATCTATTTTTGGTGTACCTCCCTTTAAAATATCACTGAATATTTATACTTTTTTCTCACTTTTTCTAAAGGTAACTATTCATAATATTATATTATTTGTTAAAATATTCACTTTTAATTATTTTTATTTTAAATCAAATTTTGACAATTTGAAGGCTTTTTACAGACACTCACACATGAATTTGCCCGTAATGTCTACAATGATTACCTACTATTACAATTCCCATCCCCACAATCTGATTCTTTTAAGCAAACAAATTTAATGAATAAAACTGACTTATTACAATTTAGTATTTGATAGAAACATTAATTTCGTTCCCTATTTACTCTTAAATTCATATAGCTAATCTGTAAATCATAGATTTGTGGAAAATAAAGAAATGGACTAACGTCTTTCTCTAATTATACCGTAACTATTTAATTTAAATGCATGCAATATCACATGTGGAAAATAATAATTGATTTACGAAACAAAATAGAAACATAAATGACTATTAATTAAACTCATTTGAGTATTTAATAAAATAGAAGAATAATGCCTACAATTAATATATTTAAACATAGTACTTATTAATAACTAGTCTTTTTTTCTTCCTCTTGATTTAACTATAAAAACAATGAGTGATATTTGGCATAAAAAACGTGAATTAATACAACGAGTAAAATCAGGGAGTTAACTCACCTTGCTTATATTTATTAATTATTTGTTTACTGTTTATCTGGGTTTCCGAATATTTTTCCAAAATTAAACACATCTTTTAAATATGAATGTATTAATTATTTGTGACTTAAAGATAACAATAGTTGACTTACAATGTTAATATTTGGATGAGTGACTTCTAAGGATCTTTCTAAAACATAAAGATCAACTGCTTTATCCTCAATAGTAAGAGAGTCACAGTAGCTAAGACCAAAGTCAATGAAGTTAATTAAGTTTTTATAATATCCATATTCATCTTTTTCTTCGTTTATAATTATATTTGAAGCTGTTAAATCCCCATGTATTACATAATTATGCAAGTTTGAGATTGCACGGCCTATTTCATATGATATTTCTAGTTACGCATACAAATACATGTATAATTGAGATTATTTAACCTAAAAATTCACTATTCTTGCTTTTCAATAACTTACCTCTTAGATTATGGTCAATTTTCTCAGATTCGCAACAAATTTTGTTTAAATAATTATTTAGTGTAACGCCATGAATATAATCCATAATAATAATTCCGTTATTAACATCAACAAAGTGAACATTTGGACAGTTTATTCCATTAATAAAACACTTTACAAGGTTTCTTGACTCTTTCGTTATTCGGCTATTTCTTAAGTTCCTATCTAAATGTACTTGTCTGTATTTTTTCTCAAACCTGTGCTTGATTATTATTCTCTTCCCTAATAAATTAGCTTCAAATATTTTCTAAAACAACAAATATGGACAAAATAGTCATATGATGTAATGCTTAATTTGGTTCAATATTCAGACTTACAGCTTCTGCACCTTGAAACAGCAATTTACATATATCTCTATTTATTTCAATTCCTGTAACTTCTTTCTCGCTATTATAGTATTTCTTTACAAATGCATCCATGATAGTTGGGGCTGGAGAAAATATACACAAACAACCATGACATACCGCAGTCGAGTTATTTAAAAATAGACAATATATACGGGAAATAAGTGTAAAAAATAACAAATATGAAATTTACAAGTACAATGGAAAAAGGGCCTTCAGCGCCAGTTTATCGTCTAATATTGGGACACTAAATGAACATTTGTATTTCTATAGCCTTAACTTTTATTGTAAACAAAGAGTAAAACGGGAGTAAATTTACTAACAAAGTTACATGCTATCTTTGATTTCTCCTATATGTGAGTGTTTTTCTTGTAAATTTTCCCCTTCGAAGTACATTCTGGAGAATCCGATTTATTGTTAATTGATTCCTCATTAACATTAAATTTCATATCTAAAGAATTATACCCTTTCTCTGAGATTTCAGATGATTCGTCAGGTACGTCAAAATAGTTCATTCTGTCTCCGTTGCAATCTCTCATTGAGTTATCTCTTTTAATCTTATATTTATTGTATTCACTTGTTTCTATTGTAGATATGCTATTTATTGATATTAATTCACTTCTGCTAAAAGATTTCATCCCAGATAACCACTTCATACCATTTTTACTTCTTCTTATCAGCTTATTATTGGAATTAGAATCATCTAATAAGTTCTCATTAATTGAGGGATTTTTATTGCAACTTGGTTGGAATTCATTCTCCTTTTTCACCTTTTTTTGATCACTTCCTTCTTCTCTGTAACAATCTTCATCTGCATCACATATTACATCATTACTATCTTTTATATTATGGTAATAACTATAACTCCAATTATTATTATTACCCTTATTATTGTCATCATTATTGCTATTGCTATCACTATCACTTTCACGACTTTCATCATAAGTTCCATATTCGTATTCATTATCACACACATTATTATCTTTTTCAAGATCTTTGTTTTCAGGACATTTGTCATTATGATTACTTTCTCTTACATTTGCTTCGCTATCTAAATTAGAATTATCATAAATTTTGAGTTTTGTTCTGTTGTTTCTCCTGATTTGCTCCAATCTTTCATTTTCAATTTTAAGTTGCTCCCTCTTGTATCTCCTCTCCTCTAATGACAATAAATACTCAAATTCCTCTTCAAAATAATACTCATGGTCCCTTCTTTTATATTTATTACATAATTCATAGTTATGCCCGACTTCACCACATAATGCACAATATGCCTTTTTAATACTGTTTTGAAATGGAGGGACACTGTTGCATATGATGTGACCCCTTTTTGAACAGGAATAACACACAATTTCAAGCTCTTCTCTAATATCAACGGTACTCTCATCTGCCATAAAAAGTATGCTCTCTTCATATCCCTTCCTAATACAAGAGTTAAAGTCTTCCGGAACATCTGTTCTACCTCTAAAGTTTATAGTAAAAGGAGTTTTTCCCTTGCTCTTATTACTATCATTATCACTATTGTTATGAATACTAGCGATTCTAGCAGTGTCACCTGTAACATTATTACTAGTACTAGTACTACTAACAATACCACTATCAGTTGCGGGTCTAGTATTTACACTATTTAAAATATTCCTAGTTTGAATGTAACTATTAACGATGTTGCTATTGTTAGCATTAGTTCTGTCACTATTATTAACTCTACTATTCTTATTGTATCTTACACTTTTATCCGCACCATTGTGCGAATAATCTCCAATACTATTATACATTCTCTCATTATATTCTATGCAATCATTCACATCTATGATGTTAAGACTATCGTCATTATAAATATCATCGAAGTCCCCATCTATTGACTCATTATTAAAGTTATTGCAAACATGTTTTCCTGAAATAGAGTAATCGAATGAGTTATTTAAATTGTAAGATATACCATCACAATATTTACAAGACTTCACTGGTTCGCCTTCTATAGGTCTCCATGGACAAACAAATGGAGAATGGTATCTACTTGAACAAATAAAACACCTTCTTAATATGCAATAGTGATATGGATGAACTCTAAAGCACCTCGAACATAGCTTGTCTTCTGAAATGCAACTTGGACGTTTCTCATTATCATTCAAATGCTTTCTCACTCCAAAACTTCCGCGTATAGATAACGGATTGCTAAAATACCTTGTATTCAAACTATCTGCCCTTAATTTTTGAAGTACTTTAGGCAAATCAATTGCAACATCTTCATTATCGTAGTTATCCCAAATCATATCTTCATAAGACTTCATCCAACTATGATCTGAGTAGTTTCTCCTATGACACGCGTTACCACCTCTCTTACTATATCTACCCCTAAATCCAGCTCCTCTCCTTGCCCAATGATTGCTTGTATAGTGGTCCCTTTCATCATTAGAATTCACATGATAATAACGTTTGTGTCTGGATCCTCCTCTAGACTTCCAAATTCTACTATTAAGATCATTGTTGTTGAGGTTTCTGCTTGTTTTTGTTCCCGAATTGTTATAATGTTTACTATTATTCATTGTTCTCTTTCTGTCATTTCTATCCCTATTCATAGTATTAAAAATTATTATTTGTCTTGCTATACAGTAAACAATATTTTTTTAAATGCATCTGTGAATCTTGCCAACTATGAATTCACTCTAACTCGAATATCAGTTTTCTCTTATTTTATGCTTTTGTGCATTAACTTATAAATCCCTAACATCTATTAAGTATTTGGCGCTATATTTACGATACCAATTTTATTAATTACACTTTAATTTTGCATTACTTTAAATTTTTGATAAACCTATTACTAAAAATATACAAATTACAGTGGATCGGCTATGAATCATGTATATTGTGTTCTTTATATTCACTATAATTTGATTTAACAATTTTTATATAAACATAGTTTTATGCCACTTTGTTTCTCTCATACCGCCAAGCTCTAGTCTAAAGCGGTTGTGAGGGAATTTTATTTTTCGTTGTATCTTTCTATTTACATATATATACTTATGGTTTGTGATGTATAAAGGTCACACCTTATTTAAGTTCCATTTTTATTGTAAAACAAGGAAAACAAAACCTAGATATGTAATTTATCATTAATAGTGGTGTATAAATATACATACATCAGGCGCTCAAATATATTAATTAGACTAATATTAACTAAACTATTTTTTTCATATAATTTTCTGTAATTATGACATATAAGATGCAGTCGTCAATTTAGGTGCAATAACAATTAAATAAATAATATTAGCAAAGTTATATTTCATTGTTAGTTGAATAACAGTTGTTAAAGGTATAGCGAATTCTTGTTTTTAAGATATTTATTAAAGTCATTATTTAAATAAGAGAACGGTGTGTTATTTTGTATTATTAATAACCATTTAGAGTTGACAAACAGTTAGAAAGATGCCAATTGATATAAATAGAATTAGAGTAGAAAAAGGAGGTGACTACTGCAAAATAGCTGAGTCTGAAACTAGTAGATTTAGAAGTTTAGAAAATTTGGAGGAATTAGTTAAGTTAGACAAAAAATGGCGTGAGGACGTTTTCAAACTTGAACAGGCTAAAAAGGAGTTAAATTCTATATCTAAAGAAGTAGCACTTATAAAAAAGAAAGATCCAAAAGCTGATTGTAAGGACCTTATGGAGAAGAGTGCGGAACTTAAAAAAAGCATCCCGAGCATTGAGAGGGAAGCAGCTACAACGGAGGATTTGAGGAATGAATTTTGGAGCAAAATAGGTAATGTATTACAACCGGACGTACCTATATCAAGTACAGAAGATGACAATTTGGTATTAAGAACCTGGGGAAATATCCCAGATATTAAGGTGGATGGAACTCCTGGTAAAATGCATCATAATGAGGTTATGGCTAGACTTGGTTTTTTTGATTTAAATAAAGGAGCAGAGTTAGCAGGACATAGAGGCTACTTTTTGAAAGAATATGGTGTGTTAATGAGCATGGCTCTTGTTAATTATGGAATCAACTTTTTGGTTAGTAGGGGATACCAAGCAATTCAACCACCTTATTTTATGAAAAGAGATTTAATGAGTAGGTCAGCGGAATTACAGGATTTTGAGGAAACTCTTTATCACATCCCGAATAACAGTAAGGGCGAAGTTGATTCAAATAGTCTGTTTTTGATTGCTACTTCTGAACAGCCAATTGCAGCAATGCACTACAATGTTACTTTAGAAGAGAAGGATTTACCAATAAAATATGCTGGTATTTCAACATGTTTCAGGAAAGAGGCAGGAGCTCATGGCAAAGACACATGGGGTATTTTTAGAGTTCACCAATTTGAAAAGGTTGAACAATTCTGTGTAACTGTACCTGAGAAATCTAATGAAATACACGAAGAGATGATAAACTTATCTGAGGAATTTTATCAATCATTGAAATTACCATACAGAGTGGTTTCCATAGTTTCTTCCGCACTTAATGATGCTGCTTCTAAAAAATACGACCTAGAAGCATGGTTCCCAGGATATAATGCCTATAGGGAGCTTGTATCTTGTTCAAATTGTACGGACTACCAATCCAGAGCTCTAGAATGTCGTCTTGGATTCAGTAAAGGAGAAAGAGAGAAAAAGTATTGTCATTTCCTTAATGGTACGCTATGTGCTGTTCAAAGGACTCTGTGTTGCATTGTTGAGAATTATCAAACTACCGATGGTTTAATAGTACCAGAGGTACTGCAGCCATACTTAAATGGCGTTAAATTTATTCCATTTAAATACAGTGATGCAGGTTCTGAATCTCAAAAGAATAATTAGAACCTCATAATTAATTTTATTTATTATCTATTTTACTATATTGCGTTTTTTCCTTTATATTTGCCTATCAACATTAATATTAGCAGATGCATGTATGCATGCACAAATTTAGTGTTACACCGGTTAATAATGGCCTTCCTTTTATTATTGAATTCCATATTGTACGTATTAAACTTAAATATAACTAATGTAGAACAAAAATCAAAAATATTTATTAATGGAATAATGAGAAATAGTATAACAAACAGTGCGAATAAATACTAGTTAAAATGGCAAAAATAAATTTAGAAAATGAATGGTACAAATATTGTAATTGGTATCACATTTATCCAATAGGATTGTGTGGGGCACCAAGATATAACTTGGAAGATGGGCATGTTGAAAATAGAATTGAGGAGTTGTATAGTTTAGAATGGGTATATCATTTAAAGAGTTTAAAGATAGGAGGGGTTTACATCGGGCCTGTATTTGAGTCGTATTCCCATGGTTATGATACAAGTGACCTATATAAAATAGATAAAAGATTAGGTAGCAATGATCATTTTAAGAAATTAGTGAGGGTTTATCATTCATTTGGTATAAAAGTAGTAATTGATACAGTGTTTAATCACGTAGGAAGGAATTTTTTTGCCTTCAAGGATCTACAAATTAAAGGTGAAATCTCTGAATACTATACTTGGTTTAAAAATATAGATTTCAATGAAAGTTCACCGAAAGGGGACAATTTTAACTATACGCCATGGCATGGTTACTATGAATTGGTAACATTAGATCACGATAACTATAATGTTAAAAAGTATTTATACGATGCTGTGAAATATTGGTATAATGAATTCAACATTGATGGTCTTAGGTTAGACGCCGCAGATTGTTTAAGTATTGATTTTTGGAAACAATTTAGACAGTATTGCAAGAACAATTTTGGTGAAAAATTTGTTCTCATTGGTGAGATTGTGCATGGAGATGGTAAATTGTGGGTAAAACCAAGCATATATTCAAACATAAAAAGTTATATAGACGCGAATCAGCCATTCGATGGAATAACAAATTACCAATTATGGAGTGCAATATGGACAAGTCACAACAATATGAATGTAGAGATTATAGTTGATGCAATAATTCAACAAAACGAATTGCTGAATTATGGTTGGATGTACAATTTTGTCGACAATCATGATGTAAGCAGAATATCAAGTCAAGTAGACAGGGAAGAATATCTTTATACTATATATATGATACTATTTACAATTCAAGGTTCACCCTCGATATACTATGGAAGCGAGTTTAATTTTAAAGGCATTAAAGGTTGTGGAAAGGAAGCAGATTTTCCATTAAGACCAAAAATATCAATAGACGATTTAATAAGATACAAAAACAAGTGCAAATGTGATGGATTGTATAATCTTATTAGATTTTTATCCTGCATAAGAATATATCCTCTAATAGGTGAAATACTGAATTTCGGTGAATATAATCATGTATTTAATACAAATAAACTTTTCATTTATAAAAGACAATTAAAGGAAGAATTCATTCTAGTTGGTATTAATATTGACTCTGAATATATTAATGACATTACTATAAATTGGAACGGCCCAAACGGCAGATGGAGGGATATTCTAGATCCCGAAAACTCCTTCAATAGTGAAAATGGTAAATTGACTCTCAGCATAAAACCAAATTGGGGAATTATCATATCATCTTATATACCCTCCGCAATAGAATACGAAAAATTTAGATTTAACAATCAAAAAGGCCAAGTAATGCTATATATTCCCATTATTGATGGTAATACACCAGTGTTATGCTCATGAAATAAAGGTCATAGTGGTTTTAGCTACTATCATTGCTTTTCACATTATTATTAAAAATTTGAAATAAAAACGACATAAAAAGCGAATTGAAATATTTAATGGTAAATGAAATGAAACTAAATGTCTATTAGATTTATTTTAACGATATAATAATTAGTTCTCAAAGCTAATTTAACCTCTCATTCTATATATTACGTACTATATGAATACATAAGTTCCACCAACCTGGGAGATCATAGCATCAATAAGATCTCCTTCTTGCAACTCAGCTTCTTCAGCAGTCATTTCAGGTCTAAGACGCTCTCCTTCAAACAAGAAACGGATTGAATTTTCATTTTGGCCCGTCCTCTGACAATATGAATTCATCAATTTTTGCAACTTCGTTTTCTTCTTAATTCTATACAAAACCTGTTCTCCATCCGGGCTTCTAACTTTAACTGTAACATACTGATTCTCATCAGGAGCTCCTTCTTGTTGATCTATTACTGGTTTCTGTTCTGCTATTTGATTCTCGTTGTTTCTGCCCTCAAATCCATGATTATCTGTGTCCCTAAACTCCATTTTGTTGATTACCGAATTAAACAGCAGGAAAATTTGTATTATACAACAATGTACTTATGTCTTATTTAATTTTGGCTAAAAGATATTCCTAAATTGTATTTACCCTTTTTTTCTCATCTTGAATAGTTAAACAATAATTTGGCCTTTTAGCGCCGGCACTGGCGCCTATGCACTCATAGGAGCAAATAAAACAAGTGGTGAGTATTTGGGGAAAGAAAAGAATAGAATTAAGTGTACACATAAATTACTTAAACGATCATACTGATAAGATAGAGTGAGAAGTTTTTGATCTTCTTATTTTTGTGAATATTCTAGCTTTCTCAGCTTATAATAAACAGCTTTAGAGTTTGGAGAATTTAGATTGTATCCACACCCTTTTCATAGAAACATTGGTTTTCCTGTTAGTAACTTCTCTTAAACAATAATTATTAGAAATAACTTTGAATCCTGCATTTTCAAAAAGAGTTTTAATCTCATCTGTGGTGAAATAGTAGGCAAATGTTCCATCGTTTCTAACGTAGAAATTATCTGTAATTTTAGATTTGCTGGACTTCGCAAATCTAAGTTGAGCCAAGTCATATCTTCCGTAGTCTCTAAAAAGTAAAAGTGCGCCGGGTTTTAGTACCTTAGAGCATCTATTTACAACGTCTTGATGATATTTTGGGTGTATTGCTGATAAAACAAAAATAAGTAAGCCGTAATTTGCCATATTAGGATAACATATATAGTCTGGAATGTCCGCTTGAACGATATCGAATACAAATGTTCTCAGTCTATTGCATTTTGTGTTGTTCTTACATATTAATGTGTTTTTACTCTCATCATTGGTGTTCTCACAATTAATGGGGTTTTTATCAAATTTGTTATTAATTGTGTTAAAACAGTAGTTAAAGGGACATAATGAACCAGTTAAATATTGACAGTTTAATTTTTCATTACCTAAACAAAAACTATAATTTTCGCACATTTCTGGTACTTGAGTTCCATTTTCGCCCAAACTTAATAGTAATTTGTTCCATCTTTCTTCAAAAAGGTTAACTGCTCTAACAGAACAGTCAAATCCTATAAAATGCAATGAACCTGATATCTGAAGCAAAGGCAATATAGAATTGCCAACTCCACATCCAAATTCTATTAGAAGTTCGTTATTGTTTGCTCTATTTCCAGAATGAAGTAATTCCTCAAACTCTTTTTCTATCCAGTGTCTATCTAAAAAGAAGTTTATGTTATTTCTCTTATAAAATTTATCCCAATTTTTAACGGATTCGTTTATGTACTTTTCTATGTTAATTTGGTATTTAGATAATGAAGATGATTATCAATCAATTAGTTAGTTAATATTTAATATATTAATTAGAGTTCAGAAGAAATAAGTCCGCTAAAAACGATAAACATACCTTTCCAAAATTTTGGGATTGTGTCTTTGTCAGAATCTACGATCTTCTGTGATTCCTGTATCATTTCTTTTGTTAATTCAAATTTTTTAGCTAAAATTATTTACAAATGAAATATTAACGATTAATTTGTAAGATAAGTAGGTGCACTCACCAACATCACTGTCATAAAATTTTTGGTTCTCATCTTTAATAATTTCCTTTTCCTCCATATTTACGCAATTCTAAAGCCAAAGATAGGTTGGGAAACTCGTTACCAATTTATATCAGGTATTAAATCCCCCTATTTTGGGTATTTAAATTGATTAAAAATTAAATTGTTTTCTTAATATCAATAAAATGACGTAATACTCTGAATGTCTAATTAATCCAAAAAGAGTATAATGGATCAATTACTTTAAAAAACTTTTACACCGTGTAACTCAGGTTGACTTCCTATTTAACTTTGCTTATATTCTATTAAAGTCCTGGGATGGTTTAATTAACTCATCTAAATGCAGATCACTCTCTCATACATTCGTTATTTTCACTTTATATAATTAATCTTTAAAGGCCATGAAAGAATAATTAGTAGTTTTGGCGCCATGTCAAATCAGGAATTTTTATTAAGAAAATATAAACAGTAAAAACAATAAATCAAATTGAGAGTAAAGTAAGGATAATAAAGGGAAAAGAAACAGGAATAAGCGCATATTTATAAAATAAATAGGAAATAAGCAAGAAATTGTTTGTTTTTTCGGAGGATGAAGGATTTATTAAATTCTGAAGATGAGTCGGATTATGTTGATGACTGCAATAAAGATTCATTAACAATAAATCAAGAATACAAGAGGAAGTACGATGAAAGAAAGAGGAAGGAGGCTCTTTCAAGGGCAAAAGAGCTCTTAAAGAATAATGAAAATCTAGATGTTTCATCAGACAATACAAGCAGTAGTTCATCTGAAGATGAAGATTCAGACGCTGAGTTACTTGATTTTAAAACACAAAGCAAGATACTCAATACTCTCAGTTTGATCAAGGAGAAAAACCCATCTATATACGATAAATCTCATATAATTTTCCCAGAATCTGATGAAGATAATGAAGAAGATGAGAGCGAAGAAAAGAGCAAGAAAATAAAACCAATGACATACAGAGATTATGAGAGAAAAGTGCTGTTAGATTCACAGATGAACGATGATAAAATGAGTGAAAGTGAGAAAGAAAACGAACTAAAGGGTAGTAAAAATGGTAGATCAAAAAAAATAGGCTATGACAAGGAACAAGAAGAATTAAGAAGAGCATTTATAGAAGCATCAAACAAATATGATGATAATGATGACGATGGTTCGGAAACATTTGTTAAAAAGGACAAAACAAAGGAGGAATTAGAGGAAGAAGAGAAAAGTTTCAGAACGTTCTTGTTAAATAATACAAATGAAAATCCAATGGAATCATTAAATAGATATTGGGGCCCGGAGGAGGAATTGGATGAGAATGAAAAATTTTTAAGAAACTATATACTAAATCAAGAGTGGAAGGAAAATAAAATCCATACGAGGATTAATGATGCCGAAGGTGATTCACTTAGTGTTCAATTAGATTTAGATGAAATAAATGAGGAGGAAGACGAACAGCATTTGGAACTTTCAAATGAATTTGAGAGTATATACAATTTTAGATATGAAGAACCGAATATAGGTCAACAGATTCAGGGTTACTCCAGAAACATATCATCATTAAGAAGACAAGATGACCGTAGAAAACTGAAAAGAAAAGAGAAAAAAGAAAGGAAAGCGGAAGAAAAGCTTAGATTAAAAGAGGAAGTAAAAATGTTAAAGAGTTTAAAAAAGAAGGAAATAATGGAAAAACTTGCTAAAATCCAGAAAATATCCGGTAATAATAAAATCACAAGTGAGAGTATTGATTTGGAAGGAGAATTTGACTCTGAAAAACACGATAAATATATGGAAAATATATTTAACGATGAATATAATAACGATAGTGAGAATCTTACTTTAAATGAAATACTTGATGAAACAAAGGATGAACTGGATTCTTTATGCAGTGGAAAGCTTGAAGAAGATACTCATGAAGATCACGAAGAATGGTGGCAGTGTGATGTATGTTTAAAAGAAATACAACCAAATAAGAAAAAATTTGATTGTACTGTATGTGAAAACTATACTCTTTGTAAATCTTGTTGTAGAAATGTTGAGCATGAGCATCCTTTAGCTAAAGGTAGGGTCCCCGAGAGAGCATGTAATAATAATGTAAATAATGGTGCATTTAATTTTAAATATGGTAATAACGAGGATATAAACAAATTGTTGGATGAATATTACGGTCTAGATTTTGAGGATATACTTGATAGTGGTAAACTTCAGGTTAGATTCAAGTATACAAATGTAGATAAAGAGGACTACGGTCTTAAAGTCGAAGACATTCTTTCAATGGATGATAAAGAATTAAATCAACACGTATCCTTGAAGAAATTAGCACCATATAGAACCGATAAGGTAAAATTAAAATATATAAGAAATAGAAGTTTAAATAAAAATAAGAGTTTTTCAAAAATACTAAATAAAAATAGCAAGAGAAAAAGCGATAAACAAAATTCTGGAGATCAAATAAACAAGCATCGTCTCGAGGCTTACTATTAATTCTATTATATTACTCGTACTATAATTCATTATTGTTACTATATAATTTTTATTGTTACCGTTATTATTAGTATTGTTAATGTTCTTTTTTCTTTGCTCCATAATTTTAAATGTGTATTAATATTACATTTCCTATTATCACTGTATTGTTTTACTATATAATTTTACATTGATGAGGGTCACACTTGATTCAAATTTGTTGTATTTATCTACTCTTGTTTAATTAATGTCATTATTAGTGTTATCTAAATATTGCCATTTTAATTAAATAACGTTTTCACCATTAACTGTAATTTTTGGATTAAAACCAAGTGAATCCTTAACAACAACATGTTGTGTTCCTCTTGACTGTAACCAGTTAATCACGTTAGACTGGACCTTATTGGACATTTGCAGTTGCCTTTTTGCTATTTGCTCAACCCATCTAAATTAAGAGTTAGTAAAAAAAAGTTCAGGCACATCATATTTGTGGTAATATTTGTTTCTCTCTTTATCTTTCGTTTCTCTTTTGCACACCACTTAATTCAATCTTAAACTTACCTTAGGTCTTTTGTGGTCAAGGCTGGAATGCCCAAAGAAGAATCAGTCATGCCAGTATTTTCAATGTCTTTTGTCAACTTTGAGAATGAAATACCACTATTCTTGCAAAATACCTATTTTGTTTAAATTTGAGTTGAGAGAATCAAACTGATATATATAATTAAATATCAAACTTACAGCTTCAGTTATTTTATTCATCATTTCGTTCCTACTTTCGTCCGATTTAGCACACATTACAATGGGATTACCTTCATAATACATTCTGAAACACTTTCTGCTATTTTGAACAGACTCCAGTGGTGCCTCAATTTTATCTAAAGAATAATTTCTAATGAGAGTTTCTGGATTTTTAATGTCTGTCATAAATAATAAATCATTCTTCGTTATTTTAAAGCCTAATAAATCAACATCGAAAATGTTCTTTGGATCTAATGCCAATGATAATTCTCCAGAAATCATAACTGAGCATGCAGGTTCTCTTGTATTCGCTACAACAGGCATACTACTAACTGCTTCTTTTTGCTTAAGTCTGTTATGAGCAGCATCATTCATTCCCTTTTGATAAACTGACATTGCTGATGAAACCGCTTCCTCGTATAACTTTTCAGAGTCACTCGCATTTATTTGTGATATTCCTTCACCTATTACTGATTCTGGTTCTACATTTGAACCTATAATTTTTCTTGCAGTTTGTATTAATGTTGATATTGTTCCTGGGAGAAATTGGGGTTCAACCAATGCAAGACCTGATGTAGATCTGGTTAATCTTCCATAAACCAATCCACTTGTTGCTATCAAAGACAATAATTTAAGAAATATTAGTTTTCTCATTTTTTAAATATTAGCTGCTAATCCAAAATAGAATGTTATTATACTCTCAAATTATTTCTTACAAATAGAGAATAACAGTTTACTTCCCCTTTTATCTATGTTATTCCTTCTTTTTATTCCTATTTTATAATTTACATGCACTTTTATGACAAAAATATCAAATACGGATGTTTATGCATGCATTTTTCTGATACATGCCCACATAAATAAAACAATTTGCATGCACAATAAATACCGGTATAGATTACTTTTAATATGGAAATACATGTATGTGCATGTGAATTGCTTTTTAATTTTAAAATTGGTTTAAATTAACTCATTAAATCGTGATTTTCCTCTTTTTTAAATTAAATAAATATCTTTTTTATTTTCGTCTATCATTTAATTTTTATTACTATTTATAAAGAAAATCAGAATAAAAATCAATAAATATGGTTAAAATGTTAAATATGAAAAAAGCACTATTTGTTATTGGCTGCATAGGTCTAAGCAACGCCTTGACTGTATTTCACTTAACTAACCCTTATGACATGTTGCAAGGCTTAAGTCATGAGAATTTGGATTTAAAAGGAAAACCTGTTTCTCATAGAACTTTAGCATTTATTCAAAAAAAAGTGAAGGGATATTCTTCAAAAAAAAATAGTGCTAGTGAAGCAATAGATGGCCTAAGTTCAGTTACCGGTGTTAACTTCAAGACTACCCCCCTTTCACAAGAGGCATTTAAATTGCAAAGTAACACTCTTTTCTCCCAAGCTGAAAATAAAAGAAAAGTAGCCAAGTATTTACAAGAGCAAAGTGGAATGACTGAGAGTGAGCTTACAAAAGTTGAAGTTGATGCAAATAAGAGTCCTGAAAAGGAAGCTGCTATAACAAATATGAAAAGAGCGAAAGTTCTATTGGCTCAGGCGTATATACTAGAAGGTAAGTATCACATATATGAATATACCTCTTTTTTCAAACAATTACAAACAAATCTTTAAATTGAATCATTTTAGAGGAAGCCAAAAGAATGCAATTGGCCGCAGAAAGGAGTGGAAACAATGAAAGTTTTAAATGTGATATTCTTAAAATTGGTCCTCTTGCTTTCGCACCAAATAGTGAAGAGATAACAGATATAATGGACGGTTCTTTAGGTTTATTAAACGGAAATATGTTATCTATTTACTACAATTCAGTAAGTTTGTTATTTTAATATGAACGTTTCAAATAACCATTATTTCAGATTCCAAAAGAGTCATTTTCATTAGAAAGCATTGAAATGCCAGTTTACAATGTAGATGCAGCTCCGGGGTGTTTCGCATTCAAGTATCATGGTACTGAACAGGTGATTTGTGCATCAGGAAAGGACAGTCAATCTGCCTGGATCAATGCAATTACTGAAGCATGGTTTTGTAGAAATTTAGGTCTTGCAGGAACATTACCAACTACTAATAAGTCTCAAGGTAAGTCTATCGATTAAAAAATAGGTGCGAGTAATCAAATTTTTAATTGATTTTGTAGATAAAGAAAAAACCGAAGAAAATAAGGAAGGGGATGATGAAGAGGATGATGATAATGAAGACGAGGAAAATGAGAATAGTGAGGATGAGAAGAAAGAAGCGAAGAGTACAGAAAATAAAAAACCAACAAGATATACGAGATCATCAGTAAAAACCTTTACTGTCGAGTTGGAGGATGGCAAACCAAAAATAACACAGAATTAAGTACTTTAGACAATATTTTACCTTAAATAATTGTGATTCGTATAATCACAATGAAAAATTTTGAAGTAAATGTAGTGATGATGATTATAAAATAGAGAATTTTTAAGGAAATATAATAATCACTATTTAATTGTAGTTAAATTCTCGTATAATTTAAACAAAGAGTGCAACAATATTATCGATTTTTTTGCATACGAGTCATCAATTAAGGCTAATATAAAGGTTAAACAGAATAATGTGCCAATTTACTTTCATTGTGTTTTAATTATAAATGTATATGTGAATACAAATAATATGTATGTATCATTTACAATACCTGAATTGCTACTACCAAAATATAAATATAACAGTTTCACTGCATAATTATTATAAAATATATACTATTCACTTTCATCAGTTCCTATTTTCATATTTGCTAATTGTTGTAAAGCAATCGCATCCGAAATGGACATACTGCCAAATCTCACAGGAGTTATTGAACTAGATCCTTGCCTTCTATATGAATCAGAAAAATCGTAACTTGTTTCGGGGTTACCTCTATGATTAGTAATATCTGTTTTAGATTTCCTTTCAAGTGTTATACTTCCACTTTCATCATAACTCGTTAAATCATTTTCCTGTTTAACTCCCTTCCTAAATTTGGATACGGCAGAAAGCTGAGCTCTTATATGTTGCAGCGTAACTCTCCTTCTAGATACCATAGCAGCTAAACGAGCTCTTTGTTTGTAAGCATCAACAACTTCTTCCTTCGAGTGTGATAGTGATTGTTGTCTAATTAAATAAGAACGCTCTATTGCCCCTTTTAAACCACCCGAATTACTAAATGTCAAAGATCTAAGCAACGATCCTGTGTTTTGGTGGATTATTTGTCTTGTTTCCTCAGGAAGTTCTGATTCATCGAATTCAATGTTGGCTTTAAAAGGTGCCAATTTTTCCGATAATTCATCACCAGAAGAAAGAGAAGCCGTTCTAGAGGAATCGTTTACAAATCTACTCTCCTCTAAAGGTACATCTTTACCATTATTCATTTACGTTGATTTATATCTATTATTACACAATTAATACAAACTAACTTTTAACTGTATCTACAAATCACTTATTCAAAAACATGTAGAAAAAAAAGTGACGAATTCAGTACAGTATTTCTGCCTTTCAATGCATTCAACAGCTTCACGGATTTTCACTTGCCACTTAACCTTTTCTTTGTTCAAGAAACAGTGATTAGCAGCAAAACACCACCTCTGAGCTGTCGCACTTCAATAATACCGTGCTCACACGCAACACCTTCAGTAATCGAATCACTATCAAAAGCCTCGAATCCGACCGAACACCGCGCCACAGGTAGCCAGGGTACCAGCACAAGTCATTTCGGTATCCCAAGCGGCGCCGGCGCCCGCACCAGATATCTACAACAAACGCGCCAAGACAGTACAAAATCAAACAACAAAACCAAAAGGGGTTAAGATAGCCGTTCAGAATCATCCACACCGATCAGAGTCCAACCCGAGGATCTCTGTAGGGTCATCAATACCGTGAAACAACACATAATCGTTATGACAGAGAGACACGCAGCCCGAGGACGCGAATCTACAACTGCACATAAGACTGGGTGTGACAGGCCAAGCTTCCCGTTTCCGGTGAGATGGATAACTCATCTTCACGGACAGAGGTGTTGTCAAGAGCTGTAGCCCAATACGTTTCGGATTCACTATAGAAATGATCCCGTTCGAGTACAGTCGACGGCGTGTCTAACCAACCGGAATTACAACTAGGTAACTTAACACATTTCTATGATGGTTCTCAAATAACCACAATACGCATAGCAGGTACCGCTGACAAACAAAACAGAGCAACAAGCAAGGCGCCTAATTCTAAATGCACGTCTTTTAAATAGAAAAGGTCAAGGAGAAAAGAAGCCGCTTAATACCTTGAAAAAAAGTCAATATTCGTGCTCATTCAAAAAATTATCGAGATATGATTATTAATATTTCAGTAACTCGCTGAAATGCTTGGCTTTTCTATTTCCTATTGCGACATTGACTATCAATGAGCCAAAATAACTATTATTTGACTTTTAATCACTTGAAAATTTGTGATGTGGTACGTACTTTTACATGAAAAACTGAAAATAAAATAATAAAATGTATTTTATTGTCCCACTGTCACTATGTACATTTATTTTTACTTTTCTATATAAACTTTATAAATTTAATTTCTCATTTTGACTCCAGTCAAATTTACAGCAGTCTCATAAGAATAAATGAACGTGTTAACTTGTCAATTTGGTATTGTCTATTTAGTTTTTTTTTTTTACACTTGTCCATCTTTGTTTTGTATAACTTTATATAATCTATTTATTTGTTATATTGTTATAACTGTTTCATTATAGTGGATATAATATTACTCTTTCTTTTTAATCGGACGGTAAACGCCAATTACAACAGCATGGTCTCTGTGATAAGGCTCTAAAGTTAGTTGCTCTTTAGGTTTACATTTTTCAGCTCTCAATTTATCAACTTCAGAAGCAAATACAGCTTCAGGCTTAGCAGTTGAATCTACGCAACTAGCCTTAATTGATATAATAAAATAGCCATTATTCTTTAAGAAAAGGCCTGCATTCAAGGCAACAATACGAGCTTGATCTGGTTGAGCAACGTCAGAGAAGATGACATCTACCATGGGAACAAGCATTCTATATTTTTGAGGCGTCCTAGCGTCCTCAACGATAGGAACAATATTTTGTCGTCTTTTTGCCATATCTGTTAAGTCTCTACCAGATCTGTGACTAAATTCTACTGCATAAACACTTCCTTCTGGGCCAACCATATCAGAGACATGGGAAACTGTGGTGCCATTGGCAGCTCCCAAATATAAGACTTTAGCACCAGGTTTAATCGGCATATTAGCAACACCACCAATAATAGTAGCTCCTAATTTTGATCTAAAAGGATTCCATACTCTATACTCTATCTTTTCATTAGTCTCTGAGTTAACCGATTCTATTCTTTTTTCACCATAGACAGAAACCCCAGGCACCATATTTTTTGTTACAAGAGCATCGCTCTTTCCTTTTGCCATAAATACGCCCTCGTGTCTATGAGGAACTATTACTACCTTGGAACCACCCTTCATCCCTACTCCTTTACCTCCTTTACCTCCTCTTCCTCCTCTTCCACCTCTTCCTCCTGGGCTCCTTCCTCCACCTCTACCTCCACCTGGGCTCCTTCCACCTCCACCTGGGCTCCTTCCTCCACCTCCTCTTCCTCTACCTCCAAACGGACTTCCTCTAGAGCTCATAGTTATTTATATTACTCTTTTTCTTAGTTCTCAAAAAGAGCTAATTTCACAAAATAATATACCCCTTTCTGTCACTTTTTTCTTATTTATTCTATTACTCTGTCAAGTCCTGACTTCACGAACCCTTTATTATATTTATTGACCACAAATAAGCGGCAACAGACTTCGGTTTGGCGGTATATGGCTGTCTCCGTGTATTATATTATTAACAGTCTCTTAAGTAATAGCAGATTAATAGACAATCCAAACTAAAAATGTTTCCTTTTAAGTGGAATTCAAGAAAATAAGATCTGTTCTCACTGTTTCTCACTCCTTTTCTGATTACTCCTTTTTTGTTCTATAATTTATTCTCGTGACTGTCACTTTTAAGATTTTAGTTGGCGCCTGTCGAAAAGAAGCCGTTTTAAATAAAGTATTGAATTACGTGCCCCAAAGTTTCTTTTGTTTTATGTATGGCTTTTTCTGTAAAAAAAGCTCAATAAGGGGAGTCTGTAGATTCGTTAAGTGAAAAATTGTCATAGATCATTTTCATAATATTTTTTCCCTCTCATTGGAGTTTCTGTATTACATAAGATACTGTTGTTTAGGCGGTAAATAGTGAATCTATGATGATTATTGTAGGAGTAAATTTAGATTTTATGGTCATAATACAGTAAGAGGAAAAATAGATAAATGGTTGTGATTTGAAACTGAGAAAAGTGAAAGATGTTTCTTTGTGTAGAAAATATTAGAATTTTTTGAGCATAAACAGAAATATTTGGTAATTTATTAATTATAAATAATAAAGAAATTATGTCTCTAGAGGAGACTGAAATTGAGATTAAACATATAAGTAAAACTAGTGAGACGCTGCAACTTTTAAATCGCGTTGTAAAGTACATTCCAGACGGTTATCTAGATCAGATGCGTGATTGTGAGATGAATATTAATATACATCCATTAGAAAGTACAGAGAGACGTGAAAAAGATAATAAAGAAAAATTGGAAAATGACGCTCCTTTGGGAAAACCTGAATACTACTACTTTCCTCCAGAGCTTATTTTTGGTGAAAGATACTCTTTTAAACTTACCAAAGATGAGATTGAGAGATTTGGGAATGTAGGAAGGGGACTCTCAAATCCTGGATGGAATACTTGTTACTTTAATTCAATATTGCAAGCCCTTACCTACGCCCCTTATTTATCATCAGATTGTTTGAGAAGAAATCATCAAAGTATTTGTAAACACAAATCAGATGGTCTTGTATGTTTGATGTGCATATTTGAAGATCACGTTAACCAAATGTTTGGTAATACTGGAAACTTTTCTTCCTCTGGTTCATTTAAGAGCGAACTAAAGGATAAAGCAGTAGTTCCTCAATTCATTAAATGTGCTCAGAGATTAATATGGAAAAAATTTAGGATTGGAATTATGCAGGATGCTCAGGAATTTTTAAGATTCTTTTTAGAAGCCCTTCATAAGGCATGCTTACCGAAAAATCTTCAAGATGATCAAGTTTTTAGAAAATTAAATCCAATTACTGCTTCAACTACTTATGTCGGTCAGTTGTTCTGTGGTTTCTTTAGATCAAGAATAATATGTTCCAATTGCGATTATATTTCAAATACTTATGATCCTTTTATGGATGTTCCCTTGGATATTATGGGAGTATCAACTTTGGAAAATGCTCTTAAATTATTTACTAAAACTGAGTATTTAAAAGGGGAAAATAGGTATATGTGTCCTAATTGTAAGGTAAAATCTGATGCTTCTAAACAACTTTTAATAGAAAGATCACCTCCATTATTAACAATACAACTTAAAAGGTTTAGTTTTTTTGGTTTTGGAAGTAAAAAGCCAACAAAACCTATTCATTTCTCTGAAACCATTGACATGAAACCTTTTATGGCATATAAACATTGCAATTCTTCATTTGTTGACCAGAATTTTAATAATTTTGATGAACCATCTTTTAAATATAAATTATGGGCAGTAGTTTGTCATGCAGGAAATACTCTTTCTTGTGGACACTATTATACCCATGCCAAGAGTATTGATGATAAATGGTATTGCTTAAATGATGAGCAAGTAAGGCCAACAACATTGGAGAATGTTCTTTCTGAGAATAATAGGGCTTATCTCCTTTTTTACTATAAAACAAGCATTTTTAACGATTATGAATATAGATATAACTCAACATTCAACTCAAATAACTACTACCTTGCCCCAGAGGTTTCTTTTATTAATTTTGAGAAGAAAATCGCGACTAGAGATAAGAAAAATATTAATGGTAGTTATGATAATAATAACAATGTATTCAAAACAAAAGATGCAGAGAAAGATGAAAATTTATCCGATTTTCTAGATAAACTTGAAAGACAACAAAAAAGCAAATGTGCTGAGAATAAATTATTGAATGATGAAATTACTAATGTTAATGATGATGAAGCCTTTATGAATACTGAAGATGGATTGAGACTTGTATTAACACATAATTCATTATATTCAAGTTCATCATCCATTTCCACTGCTCCGACTTCCACTTCTTCTATTGATAATTTATTAGTAACTCCAAATAACAACAGAGAAAATGATTCTCAATTTGCGTCTCCAAAGTCACAAACATCAAGCTGTAGGTCTCAAAGGCTTAGACTTAAAAATAAGAGAATGCTGAATAAATTGAAGGTATTACTTTTTGGTGACTTGAGTATTATTTCAAAAACTAGGAGAAATTTGAAAAATATTATTTGTTTTAAGAAGTTCATGGATCTTCTTTGTCAAGAAAAACAAAATGGAACAGATTCATCAGTATTCTCAAAATATCCTATTTTAAACAATGAGTGTGGCAAATCGAGCGTTTTATGTGGTGATGTAAACTCAATAAAATCAGAATCATTACAGAAAAATATTGTTGAAAAGTGGGATGACTTAGAACTTACACTAAATGATGAGAACATGATAGAAGCTGCTCGAAAATCCATTCTTCCGAAAACTAATATCAGATCTGACTATGACAGGGAATATGACAAAGGAAAAGTAAAAAAACCCCTTAGACAAGTTTTAAGACAAGTCAATGATAAAAGCACAAATGATTCGAAAAGCGATATTACTAATAGAGAGTTATTTGATCTTGTTCAAAAAAACAAAAGTCGTCACAGCTCAGGACCCCTTAAAAATATAAATAAAAAAAAATTTATTAAGGTAAAAGTTTAAGTTTGGGCTTAGTAGATATATTAGAATAATATTTAAGAGTATTATTGTGTGTAGTTAAGTATCAAACATGAGACGGAACGACAATAGTTGCTTATTCGCAAATATTTATTCTCACAATCTCTTCAGTTTTATCGTTCATAGATTATATTTGACTTATTAATTTCCTTTTGTTGTTACAACCTTCCTATTTATTTGCCATTATTACTGTTCTTTGGTTGAAGTGTTCCATAGAGAAATCTTGCTGGTGTGTGACCCGTCTAAACCTGATTGTCGCATATACATGCACGGACGTATGAAGCAGTACCGGAGTAGGCAAATTCGAGCGTAAAAAGAACTGTAAGAGAATAAACAGTATGCAATCCCAATAAACATTAAGATACAAGTTCAATGTAAGAATTTGGATTTCCCGGATAACTCACAATCAGAAAGGGGCAATTTTAAAACTTAAGTGATTCATTTGGATGAATTTGAAAAATAAGAGAATAAATTAAAATACCGACATTAACATCACCAGTATTGATGTTAACTCCAATTCATCTGCGACTCCCTCGCTTCTAACCTATATTAACAATTTACAAAGGACAAGTATGTTCGTTGTCTGTGGTAAATATTGCAGCAACATTACATACTGTATATAATAAATCTATAGTAGCAAGGGGAGATAACAGTCAAAA
Organism: Cryptosporidium bovis; assembly: GCF_009768925.1. Taxonomy (NCBI): domain Eukaryota; phylum Apicomplexa; class Conoidasida; order Eucoccidiorida; family Cryptosporidiidae; genus Cryptosporidium; species Cryptosporidium bovis. The sequence goes on from NW_027125032.1 coordinate 113,872, forward strand.
ATTGGAAACTTAGCACATTCTATCAATCAATTTATTGATAAGATGTTCTCTGTTGCCACAGTCACCACCTCTTGCTTCTGTGAATCTAGTTGTTTTGTGAACAAAACCACCTCTTGGAGAGGAGAGCTTAAATGGCCAAAGTGAAGATGAGACAGCTTTAAATTGTTCACCACAAAAAAACAATTCACGAACCATTCCTTCAATTCCAAAAACACCCTTTGACGAGAGTTTTTCTTGGATCATTCTATTGTCTTGGATTTTAATTCTCTGGTAACATCCCTTTTTTCCAACCTTGAAGTAGCCTCTTTTATACAACAATTTTCTAATCATTGAGATAGAAGGGTAACCATAAGCTACATACGGATCAATAACTTTAAGCATTTCCGTTGTTGCTTTGTTTACTGGTAAAAATACACCATTATTTATCTGTCTCAATCTAAATAGCTGCAAAATTTTCCTTACTTTTGGGCAAAGTTTATTTATACCTTTTAGACGTATAACAAAGACGACCTTAGCCTCTGGGTCGCGATAAAGACCTCTATTTTGCTTTGCTTGTCTTTTCAAGTCAATAATTGAACGTACATGTTCTTTATATTGTTTTTGTAACTTTAAAGATTCAACCTTTGCTTCTTTACGAAGTCTACGCATTTCAGTGCGTTTTGTTTTCATTTCAGAAATAAATTTACTCATCATCTCCTTGTTGCGTTCCTCCTTAAGTTTTTTAGACTCGCTTGGAGGAACTTTCTTAACTACAAATCTTGAAGACATTTTTTGTTTTCAATCGGTCTGTATTTACACTTGGATCTATTCGAAACAAAATGATTAGTTGTGGATTATTTTATCCCTAAAAATATTCCTTATTATAAAGTTAGGAATAAAATAACTACTTTATTCGGATTTTTCTCGCTTGATTACCTTCAGCTCTTACCGTCCCAAATTTAGGCTTGTTATTATTCCTTTCTGTTTTTTCCTCTTTTGCGACTTTTTACTATTAATTATATTGATACTTTATATGTTAAATTGATATTTAAATAGTACTATTATATTAGACACTGTTTATACTATTATTTGTATATAAATACATTCAAGTATTAATTAGGCATTTTTCAACATTAATTTACCATTATTACCTTAAATAATATATTATTTTATTTTTTCTGGCATTATTAATGTATATATCGGTATATTAAATGATTGTCTCAAATAGGCGGGAATATATTTTTTGTCTCATTGATGTGAAAGCAACCAAGCCTATGAAAAAATAAATACGAGCGGGAAAGTGTGTATCGATACATTGGGTCTTACATGTCCCGTTTACTAATGTGAATCTCCTATTTTCTCCAAACTAACCCGACTAAAATCGCTCCTCTATGACCCACGCCGATGGGAACTAGGTGGACAACGAATATCTGCAGGGTTACATGTGAAAACAGCGTGAATATACATAACGTTTTAGAATAGACCGCAAACAAGCAGTGAAGATGTACATGAGCCTCTATTTTAGATTAAGAACATCCGGAACTAAAAAACAATGAAATTAAAAAGAAATAAGACTTTAAATAGGTACCATTTATCCTTCTCTATAAGTAGATCATCCTACCAAATAATATCAGTGGAACTGTTTATCCGTAAAAGGAGTTTGATTATCATTTATTTATGATGATAATTAACAATAACAGGATTATCATATATTTAAAATGGGAAAAAAATAAACAATGAAATCAACCGATTGTCAATCTATTTCTCTCGGGAATCCCAGAAGAAAAGAACACTTTTTTTCCATTTATGCTTGTTTTTTTCATTCCAATTGCAATTGTCTAGATTTTTAAAAAAAAAATCCTAAAATCTTTCCACCTGTGTGTTTCCTTCTTGCCTCTTCCTGATCCATAATTCCGTATGAAGTTGAAAGTACAATGTAACCAAATTGTCTAGATGGAAGTAAGTTTGTACTGATCTGCTCAATATCAGAAAGAGGAACGTCGTAACGTGGTGAAATGACACCACATTTATTTAGACGTCCAAGCAATTCAATGCAAATTTTACCTGATCTATGGTCGTCAATAACTTCAAATTCACCGATATAACCACGTCTTTGCATACATTGTAAAAACTTTATGATAACTTTCGATGATGGACGAATCAATACTTGACGACGTCCCATCTTCTCTGCATTTAAAATAGCCTTTAAACAATCACTTAAAACTGAAACGCGAACCATCCTTAATTTTATTTAATACCAAAGTGCAAATAATTTCTTAAATTTTCAGTTACTTCGCAGTCACTTTCTCTATTTCTGATAGGCAGTTTATTTGGTAATTATCGCCTATTAAATGAAACAACCACTCTAAATGGAATATATTGCAAATTTATATACTTAAATATATATATTCCCTTAAATTTATATATATATATGTATATATATATATGTATATTTTCACGGTTTATTTCAACGAATGGGAGAAAAATATTTTTTTGTAGCTTTCTCGTTTAATATATTTTTTTCTCAAACAAACTATTCCTTAAACTTATCTGTTAATTGTCTTTATTTAAATATAGTAAAATTGACCCCGCCTCGACCTTTTTATTTTACTGATTAATTATTATTAGTTAATGTCTTAATTATCATTTTTAACTCATTAAAAAAAATATAATCACGAATACTACTTATTTACAAATAACTTAATATAGCCTTTTTGCTTTAACTATTTTTAGGTGTCCTTTTGTAAATAATTACTTTAGAGACGCCGTCGCCCAAAAGTCACTCAGATAGCCCGCCGCCGACCCGCCCTAATCTATAAATAGGTAACGAGTATCAACAGATTTTGTATTATAAGGTATTATTAGCGCCAAGGAGAATAATAGTCAAAAATTGCGGCTGATGAATATATTTGTGTATTGTATGACATAGAGTTTGTTTGTTAATAAACAAAGACTATAGTCTCACATCTTGTTGTTTTTTTGGTGGTATTGATATATGGAATACTTGGCATGATTTATTTTGAATTAAATTGATGTAAATAAGTTGAGTATCGAACTAAATATTTATAGTAAATATATTTTATAATTTCAAACTACCTCCCTTAAATGTTGCATAGAGATCTCACTTGCATGAGTCGATGAATAAAGGTAGACCTACGTGAAACAGGTAAAATGAAGCTTAAAGGTGAAAAAGAAGTTGATTTGAGTTCGTTTTTTGATTCAGTTAGACACCAAAAAAAAAATTCTCGCATAAAGGTAATAAAAGGTAATAAGAGAAAGGATGTTTTTTCCACTTTTGATTTAAATAATAAGCGAGACTTTGGCGAGAGAAAAAGACTCTTACTCAAAGAACTCTACAAGGAAGGTCGTTGTGGGGAGTTTAATGATGAAAGAGAGAGGTTTAGCACGAATAAAGAGTTACCTTCTGATCAAAGTGTAAAAAGCATAATAGCTACCAAACTGCTAAAGAAATTATACAGCTCAAAAAATAAAAAGAGGAAGTCAAATTTTAATTTAGAAGAGGAGAATGAGGTAGATTATAATAACGATGGTTTGGATTTTACCCATAAAGGCACGTCATTATTTTCTATAAACGATGCAGAAATTAGAAATTACTCTGATTTTGACGATAATGACGATGAATTTGGTGGCGACTATACTTCTAAGGGTAAATTTGATGGTATTTTGGATGATAAAGCAATTCCAGGATTTTTTTTTGGACAGGGAAATGATTCAGGTATTTCTGCTTCGGATATAGATGTTGCTCCGAAGTCAAGGCAGGAAGTTTTTAGAGAAATTATGCATAAAAGCAAGCTTTCAAAGATTGAGATGAAACGTAATAAGGAAGCATTGGAAGAAGAGCTTCTAGATTTAGATAATTCATTTAAGGACGTTCAATCACTACTAACATTTAAACAATCTAAAAAAGAGAGAATAAAGTCATTAGCATCAGAAATTTTGAATAAAGACGGTAACGTTAATGGATCAGAAAAAGAAATTCTAAAAGAAAATACAAATGATAGCCAAGAGAATGATGATTACGAAAGAATTCGCAGCGAATTAAAATTTGATACTAGGTCAGGTGTCTCTGATAGAATCAAAACGAAAGAGGAAATAGCTAAAATTAATTTGGAGAAACTTGAGAAACTAGAAATAGATAGAAGGAATAGGATGAATATGAACACAAACTTTGAATTAGAAAGTGAAGAAGAGTGCACAACCAATTATCAATCTGAAACTACATCAAATGAAAGTGAGTCAAGTGATTGTAGTGAAGATAAGATCTACATAAATGAGGATTTAAGTGAAAACGAAGAACATATTGAAAGAAATGATAGCGAAAATGATGAAACAGAGAAAGAACTTCATTTGGAGTATCAATTTAAGGGCATAAATCCAAAATATATAACGGAGTTTTTGGAATTTGATGATAATATTCCAATAAATTGGCTAAAAAATGAAGATAATGAGGACGATCTTCCTTTTAGCTGTAATTTGAGGAAGATACTAAGAAACTACAATCTGAACGAATTAATTAGCTTTCTTGGAAATTTTTCTCCAATTTCTCAATGGAAATTCATAAGTAGATTTAGAGCTTGTTTTAGTAGTAGTGAAACTGGAATGCTAAACGATTTAAAGCTGCTTTTTGGTTTTTTAATAAAATATCCACTTAAATGTATAAATTATACACAGAATAATCCAGATAATAGTGGTACAGATAGGATTATATTCAAATTCATCATAAAATACCTAAAACTTATGACAGGACATTTATTATTTATGACAGAAGCAGATCCCAAAGAGTGTTTGATTGTTTTTACTTATTTTACGCTAGACATTTGTTGTACAACTTTTCCAGATATAAAAAAATCACGAAGAGTTGAAAAGTTTTTGAATGAGCAGCTTTTAGATGTAAATAGTGAGAATTATTATACTGAAATTCTAGAAGATTGCCACTCCTTATATGAAGATAGCAATGACATATATGAGCCTAACCTAGAGCAAATTTTGATATGTAGAATGATGTTTTTAATATTCCCTATTACAGATGCTCAACATCCTATATTAACACCTGTTATATCTTGTTTAGAGCAGTGGGCATATAGATGGAGTCAAATAGGCAAATCATTCTTAAATCCGGTTGAGCTTGACAATAATCATTCGAAGTACGATCAAATAAGACTTGTGAATAAACCAAATTTAGACTGTATGATTGGCTTAATCAATTTACTTGAAATAGCAAGTATTGGATACTATAATAAAGTGAATGCTAATACTTCGGATAATCTGGAAAGGTTTAGCATAGGTTATTTCTCGCTTTCATTAAGTTGTTTAAAGTGGATTATTACTAGTGAAAAAGATCTTAATTTAAGAAATGTTTGTGTTTCTATTGGTATATTGAACTCTCTTAATACAGTAATAGATAGATTTAAAGATATTCAAGGATTTCATGTTCCCTTAATACATTTGGTTATTCCAAACGTTAGTGAGATTAAAAATTTTATACATTGCAATCCGGACATTAAGAAAAAATTAGGTGATAAACACTATAATGAGGTAACATCACTTATTTCAAATATTTTAAATGTCTCTATTTGTATTTCTAATAAACGGCTTAAACCAGTAGCTTTATGTCCAAGACAAACACCGACGATTAGATCTCTAACCCCAAAACTGGATGACCCATCTGTTCCTTTTGCTGCCAAAGCAATGTTAAAATCAAAACACAATCCTAAGGAATCTCAGTATGACTTTGAAAAGAGATTGTATCTATCTAAGTTAAAGAAGGAGGTTAACACTGCAAGAAGACAAGCTAATAGGCAAATTAGAAGAGATTCCCAAGTTTTGGCTTCCATCTCTAGAGAGAATAAATTAGCAAAGACGACAATTAGAGATGCTAAATATAATTCTTTCATGAAAATGTTGCAAGACGATCAAGCAGAGTACAAAAGAATGAAAACAACTGGAGGTACTATGGACACTTCAGTCGAGTCTTACAGGTCTAACAAAAAGAAAAAGAAGGAAAATAGAAGAATGGGTGGCAATAAAACAGAAACCGGAATGGTGCATTAGCTGTATGCTTTCCTAATACATTGTTAACATTTTATAATTTACACCTTTTTTATTAGTATGTTTATTTTCAAATCAAATTTTAGCGTGATGAGGCTATAAATGTATACATATTTGCCTAGTTTTTTTTCTGAAAATATATTAAAAAAAGCACCGGTATATAGATATAAAAGAAGGTACCGATTTTTTTTGCTTTTTTACCGGCATTTAAAATAGTTTCGTGAATAATTTTTTTTCATTTAAACTTGTAGATATAGATTATGAATTAGAAGAAGGTAAAATATTGTTTTCTATCTAGTCTTTTAGACGAGCATTAACTCCATTTTACTGTGGTACATGGTCTTGATAACGCTGGAATATACACAAGAGATCGCAATTTAAAAAAAATGTTTACTAATTATATTATTAATTTAGCATCAATATAAAAGAAGTATAAAATTTGAGGATAAAACTAGTAGGTTAGGGGCTTGTGGAATATAATGTCATCGTTAGAACTTTATAAAGAGAGAAATAATGAGATTGGGAAAAGTGACAAAAGTGACAGTATAGTTTTTTTAAATAACAACAGAGATACAAATCTAATATGTTCTGAAAGGTCGCTTGTTACGAAAAATGGTGAGAAACAACTATTGAGACCAAGTAAAGAGGAAGAATTTAATATATATGAGAAAACAAAAAAAGCCTTAGATACTGAATTAAATAGAAAACAAAATAGTCTTTTGCCTTTTAAAGAGATATCTAATGGAGGGAAAACAGAATATATAAGATATAAATCAAAAGAAGATACAATAGGCTACGATCCGAGGTTTTCAGAGAGAATAATTAAAATAGTAGAAAAACCCAAGGATCCACTGGAACTGCCAAAATTTAAAAATAGAAATTTAGCAAGTGTAAAAAAAACGGAAATGGTACCTATATTAAGATCGGCTCCAAAGAAGCTCACACAGGAAGAGATAAAAGAATGGAATATCCCACCGAGTGTTTCTAACTGGAAGAATCCAATGGGGTATACAATTCCTATCAATATGAGAGTTCAAGCAGATACACGTGATTTAATTAACTATACTGTGAATGAACGCTTTTCATCTTTAAGTGAAACATTATATTTGGCGGAATGTAATGCAAGAGAACAAATTAAACTAAGAAATGAGTTACTTAAACAGAAGAAAATCAGGGAGGAGATTGAAAGGGAGGAAAAACTTAGAAAATTAGCGGAAGCATCTAGATATGAGAGGAATAACATTATTGGTACGAAATCATCATCTAGGAAAGATGATGATATAATAGATGGCAATATAGTGGATAATATTGATTATATAAAAAAAATTGAAATTGATAAGAGAAGGGAAATAGAGAGGGAGTTTAGAAAAGAGAGAGCAGGTAAAAAATCGAAAACATTGAGGGATGAAGATAGGGATATATCAGAACATATTGCTTTGGGACAATCTAATCCATATGTATCAAATGAAGTAGAATATGATGCAAGGCTTTTCAACAAAACTTCAGGATTAGACTCGGGTTTTGGAAATGAGACTTTGGATGAATATGATAGGCCTTTGTTTAATAGAGTGAAAAAACCAAGTGGTTTGTATACATTTGAAGAAAGTAGAGTTGAAGGTAATATTGGTGGAAGAGTGCATGTTCCCTCATTCTCGGGGGCTCAAGGGTTACCATCTTCAAACAATCAAGGACGTTCCAGACCTGTTCTATTTGAAAAGGATGAAGACGATCCATTTGGTTTGGATAGATTGATTGATTCTGTAAGCAATGAAAGCAAAACAAATAATAAAAGGAATAATTCATAATTAAAACAATAAGAGCAGTAGCGAATATTATTACACAATTTGTTTAATCTGTTATGAATTTGGAATATAACATATACATATATATAAATATATTATTTCATAAAGAATACATCCGCTATTTAAAGACTAATCTTTTAATTTGTATTATCATTCTGTATTTTTTCCTATTTTATGTATTGCTTCAACAGAGTACCCTTGTTTTAAACTATAGTTTACATATAATGATGTGAAAATCGCATACTGTGTACGTATTATATATATATATATATATATATATATATATCTTCATTTAAGCTTGTGATTCAACACTAACACCCCTTCTCAATGCTTCATAGTATGAGCTTGCAACCCAGGCAGCAAAGTAATCGAATCCAACGGTTATTGCCGATATAACGAAGACCACGAAGGAAAAAATTGAAAAACCAATGCGAATTATTGCAAAGAATCCTGCAGATACCAATAATAAGGAACTAATAATCAATAAAAGAGCTTGTAAATAGGCAAATATCTTTGATATAGACTCTTGTTTTTGGTATGCTGCAAGAAGACCAGTAACACCTACACCAAATCTTGAGATAGCTACAACCAATCCTACAAAACTCATTGCTGTGAATATTTGGAATATAGAAAATAATAATGAGGCAGATGCTATTATTGTTACAACTCTTCTTAGTGAAAGAGGGCCGACTTTTCCCAAAGGATGCGGAAATAAAAAGCCAGATGCCTTTTCATAGTCCGCATATTCACGTGCCTTATCAATTCCTTGTTGGGCTGACGATAATAACGATTCACTTTGAGCTTTGATTGTTTCTGCGTATGTCATTTTTTCTTGTTTATTAATTTCTATAATCTGAAATTATTCTTTATGTTTTATATAATGTTTTTATTAAATAGGTAAATATATTCAACTACTTATATATTTGTCTCAACCTATGGAATATTTTTTTAATTAAAAATATTCTATTTGTTTTAATTAATATTAATTTGGTTATTTGCTTTTAAATTGAAGTTGACTGAAATAATAAACATTCAAATCGATGTTAAAATTTTTTTAAAATGTTTTGCATGCGATTTTATATTCACTCACTTTCATTTTGTGTTTTTCTTGCACCATTTTTTGCTTTTTTGCATTAATTTAATGTGGATTGTACTTTCCTTGTGCATGCATGTATGCATGCATGCCAAATATTATCTTTTTGACAATTCGCATGTGGCCATTAATAAAATCAAGTACAATTACTTATTTCAATGTGAATAAAGGAGTAAAAAGAGTAACAAATCATGGCAGTAGTTACTTATTAAAAAAAGGGGGGGAAAAAGGTGATAATAAACATAATATTTTAAAACTGAAATGGCCGATGACTCAAATGTAGTTAAAGTAGTAAGTATGAATTCATGATTAATGTCAAAAATATTAGAAGGGTTATAGAAATTTAATTTTTAATAACTTGTGGTTTTCCTAAAAATTATTAGTGTGTTACTGTTTGTTTGAAATCAAACTTTATTTAAAAAGCTAAGGATTAAAAACAAAATTTTAAAGTATATGTTATTCTTAAGTTTAAATTAATGAATATTATATGTTATTAACGGAAATTAATGTGTGGTTTTAAGTATAATTTATTATTGATTGTTTTGCTATTCAAGTAAACCATCAGTAGGAACAGCTTAATAAGCTGACAAAAAATATAAAAATATTAGTTTTGTTGTGTAATTGACTCATAAATTGAAATTTTGATGGCAAAGTAAACCTTTGACTATGAAAAAAATTGTCCGTACCGTTTTTTGATTTAATGTTATGGTGATTCAAGACAAGTTTGGCGGTATATGTATATATATATATATGTATATATATATATACATATATATATATATATATATATTCATTTTTTCTTTTATCAATTTATACATAGAAACTGGTAAAGAAAATGTTAGGCTTATTTTAAAGAGTGGTGTTCATATGAGGGAAGAAATAAGTCAGTGAAACATATATGTATTTCGGTATTTTCATATTTTAGGCGATTTATTATTAATGCCACAGAAGTGGCATTATGTAACTTAAAGAGGAGAGTTGGAAAGTAAATAAAAGTATATGTATACGCCTATACTATTATATGTATATTCTTTAAAACTTTACCAAAATAATTGTAGCAAAAGATCAAACACTTGTACGATAATTACACAGTTTGGAGATGATTAAAGCGAGTATGGATGAACATAATGTTGTAATCGAAAAAATAAGGTTAATTAGGCAACAGTTGGAAAATTTATCATCTAAAACAGAATGTGAATCTACTTCTGAAGATGTATTAAAACTTTTGAACGATTTAGACGAGTTTAATATAGATAGAGAAATATTAAAATCAACTAAAATAGGTGTAGTAATGACATCGATAAAAAAGTGTTTTTGTAAGGTAAATAATATAGCGGTAGTGACAAGAGCAGATGAATTAATTAAAAAGTGGAAACAGGGATTAGCAATATCTGGAAAAAAAAAAGATGAATCAGAATCCATTTCAAATGAAGTGAATTCTAGTAATCAAGGATCGACAGTTAAATCTATGAAAAGAAAATCAGAGAGCGATGAAACTGATGATAACATTAAACTGGAAAATATACATAAGGAATACAAGGGACCATTTACAGGAGACACACATAGAGATAAAGCAAGAACATTCTTGTGGAAAGCAATTGTCACAGGCGTTCCATCTTCCCAAGCAAGACTTATGAAGGAAGATCAAGTTTGTGAATTAGCGGCAGAAATAGAAACTGTATTATATAATGAATATATCATTAAAGGTGAAAATTCTGTAAGAGATTACAATTTGCAATTGAAAACAATTAAATGGAATTTGAGTGACTTAAAAAATCCTGAATTGAATTCAAAATTATATGTTGGTAAAATTACACCAGAGGAAATAGCAAGAATGGAAAGTAAAGATATGGCTTCTGATGCTAAACAAAAAGAAAGGGAAAAACACAAAAAGGAAAGTTTAGAAGCGTGCCAATCAGATTGGGATTTAAGGAATTTAGTACAAAAAGAGGGACAATTTACATGTGGAAAATGTAAGACTAATAAAACGACTTATTATCAAATGCAGACTAGGTCTGCAGACGAACCCATGACAACATTCGTACGATGCTTAAATTGCAACAATCGCTGGAGGTTTTAAAATCAGTCAATCTTTTTTGTATAATTATTTCTTAGATTAGACAAACTGAATATTTGTTGATTTTAAATTTACCTAGAAACCCACAATATATTCCGTGAAAAAGGTCAGCATTAAATGTGAATGCGAAATCAAAATACTTGAATATTCATAATCTATTTAAACGAAGTATATATATTTGCTTATATAAAATTATACAGGAAGAGTAAAAGCCTGTACATTAAGGAAAAAAGATTTGTTATTTAATTAAATTTATTTAATACCTAAAACTGGAAATCTGTGCTAATATCTAACAAAATATAGTAGTAGAAGGTACTTTGTGATTAAAGCTATTAAAAGTTTGCATTGCTGTCTCAGTGTCCTATTCATGATATGAATTTAAAAGATTGCAAGATAAAAATTTCATTAAAGGTGATACTGTCAACTTTGGAGTTTCACCTCTGTAAAATGGAAAGACTGAGTAGAAAAGATTTAAGTAGTTGAGCGAGAAAATGATTGACATAATAAGTCCAAATGTTTTTAGTAGGAAGTGTTTATTTGCAACTCTAACGGTATTTGGAGTAAAGAATAATTGGTACTCAGCTCTTACCCAAAGAGTGGAGTAGTTATTTTCAACATTATTTATGTAATCAGTGTTTTTTAGATAGTTTTCCGTAAATTGAGATATTGATTCTGAACTGGTGACATTGCCATTTAATGATGGCAATATGTTGTGTAGAAACATCCACTCTAACCAGTTCTCTGGTAAGACTTTATTGTGAATTTGGGCGATATCTGCAACAAGTTGATGCGATTCAGAAACAAAGTATGCATTTTGTTTCGATTCAATTCTACTATTAACGTTTGTTTTATTATTTGCGGGTGGAGATGGATATTTATTTCCACTAATATCATTATCATTATAGTTATAAATACTAGCACTTTCATTGTTATTTTTATTGTTATTACTAATATTAATGTTACTATTTTTTCTGCTAAAGAACTTTATTAAATAATTAAACGGATTTAATTTATGGTAAAAAAATAGTTTAAATATATAAAAATCGATAATCCAATTCTTTTCAAGCTGAAGAAATGCAAATATCACACCAGGGAAACTGGTTTTAACCCACATAGGTTCTGTAGACATATCCTGTCTAGAAGTATAAAATCCAATTATTCCTTGGTCTAATTCATTTTCAGAAATAAGGAGAAACTCTACCATATCCTTTTTCTCGCAGTATATATTGTTATTTGGATGTAATTTCGATTGATCTTTACTATTTATATATTTAATTGAGTAATTGCTCTTAGTCTTTAAGTTTCTCTTTCCGGTAGAATTTGAATCATATGGACTGTAGATAACCTTAGTTGTATTATCTGTGTTAGGATCAACATCAGGTAAATTGAGATCGCACCAATTAATTAAATGTGGTTTATACTTTATATTCTCATTCTCACCAACTCCCATAGAAATAGTAGAACCTAAACTGTAATCCAATTCGTTCTTCATGAAGCTGTGAATAGGAAATTCTCCAGGAGGAAAGATGGATATGTTGTCTAAGTTGATGTTTCTTATTTCATTCAGTGTCTTTTTAAAATCCCTGGGTGTTGGAGTAGAATTAGAGGAAAACCTTCTATTGTTTGTTGTTTTGTCAAAATTATAATATGTTTGCTTCCAGGTGTCAATGCACAAACAATTCGCGTCCTCATAATTACATACTCTTATATTTCTGCTATCACTGTAGTAGTATTTGTTCCTATGTTGAATTCTCATGAGTACTTTCAAATTAGCCACGCTCGATTTTTTTCCGGAACTTAATCTATTTTTGCAATATATTAGTGAGGGAGTTTCTATCCCATTTAAATCAGAATATATAGTAAGAAAACTGTTTATTCTCCCATAACGAAGATATAACATAAAAGAGTTATATATACTTGCAGTTACAATCCCGTATATAATTAATTGATAAATTGTTGCAACAACTCCCGTAAAGGAGGCCCTTTTTCCTTTTCCGAAAGTACCTGGCAATACAAAATCACGAATGCCTGTCAATAATTTGGTAATTGAGTTCATTTTTAATGTAATTGAAGTTTTAATACAATAAATTAAAAAAGACAGATAAAGATTAACAGGAAAATCGCTTGTTTGTATTAAAAAAAGCCATTAGTTGATATATCCCACACAGCAAATCTCTCTTCTTGTACTTATTTATGTTATATAAATAATGAGCACAATTATTTATAAATTACTCACGACTGAAAAGTCATAGTTTCACATGTATTTCAACCAATTAAAAACCCGAACTAATTTACGAGGACGTGTTCAGGCACTATTCAAAACACCACATAAGACTAATATCCTAAAAAACCACCTTTTATTTACCTTTTTTGTATTTTTTTTGTAATTGTTTAACTAACTAAAAAACGCCGCCAATTATTGTGGAGGCACCACAATTATTTTGACAGTTTTTTACCATGTAAGTGAAAAATAATCATTTCAATAAAATAAAACACAATATTATAAGATGTTATAAGGGAAAACCGATTCTTTGGCTAAACCACTTGTTTAAGTTTCTCATTGAATTTGCTGATTATCTGGAATATATGCGAAAACTATGTAACAAAAGTGAATATTTGTTTATTGAGTTGGCGGGAACAATCTATTTTAAAAACAGGGATGCAATTTAAGAAAGTTGGCGAGAAGGAGGATTATAAGTATTTGTTTGTGTATGATGATAAACTCAGTTGATGTTGACAAATATGGAGCTCATGGTATCTTATTTAACAGTGATGTGACAATATTTAATTTAGGAAGGGATAAAGGCAGAGTGGTGTCTTGTTTTGAAGGTGGTGGCGAATATGTAGGGACATCAAACAGGACAACTATGAGTGGGAAAGCAAGTCTGGGGGACAATAGTCGTTTAAATGCAGTATTTATGGGCGAAATTGACGAATGTTCTTTTGACGGTCTAAATATTGCAAAATTTGGGGTACATCCACGAATCTGCGACAATTTTATTTGCACAAGAGGAGGAACAGTACTTTATGGTCATATAGAAGGTATTGGAATAGAGTATATATCTAATCAGATGGTGAACATAACTTCTTTTGACTGGAGCCCCCATTTTTCTACAGGGACGTTTGTAACTAGTAGTGAAGATGCACTAATAAGAATATCAGATTTGAGAACAAAAGATATTGACTATTCATTTTTATCATTTTACAATACAACGCATGTTAAGTGGAGCAGTTTAAATTCTTGTATGATCGCAACATTACATGAGAACTGTAATTTTATGAGTATTTATGATTTAAGAACTTTAAGGTCAATAGGAATAATACCAAAAACAGCTTGGAATAACGATAACACTTATACAAAAAATGATACAAATATAATTGATTTTGAATGGCTTCCTTTTACTTCAAATAAAATAATTATAAATCAGATAGAATTTCTGAGTGTTATAGACATATCTTCTTCATTAGGTAACTTTAAAATGGTAGAGAATTGTTTGAGCAATAATTTATGTCAAACTATTAGTTTTGTTGAATCTGATAGTAAATTGCCATATACATACTATAAGAATAATAATATGAATGATATATCAGATTGTGGGAAAAAAACCACTGATGAAAAATTAAATTCAGAAAATTTCAAAAGGGATAAAATTAGAATCAACACATTTAATTTTATACCCGAAACAACAAGTTTAATGGCACATAATGAATTTAATAACGAACTTTATTATTGCGATTTAAAGGATATAACAACAGGAAATAGTGACAACAATAGATTTAAATTTGAAAAAACCGATATAAAGGTACCAAATAATACATTTAAGATATTTGTTAGAGAGAATAATTTATTAGCCTTTACAGGTCACAATAGAGAACTTCAATATAATGATGAACTAGAGAGCGATACAAGTCAAGTTGACCTATGGTTTAAAACAAACATAAAGTTCCCAAAGCAAGATAGTGCAAAAAGACAATTTTTTAATTTAAAAAATATACTTTTGGAATGGTTTGTGAAAGATGTAAATTTTATTCATGATAAAATTAAAAATAATTATGTAATTACAAATAATATTTCGCATATAATCATTGAATCGAATGAAAAGATTATAATGAAAATATCAAGACATTTAATTTCACAAGGTAAATTTGTTTTTGAAGATAATACCCATATTCCAGGTTTAATTGATGATATTAACTCATTTGAATTTAGTATTTCATTAAATATATCAAGAGTTAAAAACAGTTTTGTGACTGTAAAATACTATATTACAGAAAACACGGTTCAACTAATAAATATGTTAGCACACACAATTTCTATTTATTCATGTAATTCTGTGTCGGATATTTTTCCACAAGAAGACATGCATGCATGCATGAATGTAATACCAATGAGAATATTCATAGATGGAACATTTTTTGAAAAAAAAGAATTAGGGTATTTATACGGATTTTTTGAAATAAAAATAAATGAAGAAAAGTTATCGGCAAGTAGTGATTGTTTGCTTGATTGGACAGCAATTTTTTCAAATTGGCCTGACATATTGACTATAGATGATAGTTGTGTTGATGAAGACATAAGTGAAAGATTCGAAGACATAATTTGGAAAGTGGATAACAACACCAATGTAGGTGATTTGGACTTTTTATCTGTTAAAAGTAAATTAATAGACAGTTATTTTCATTCAGGTAGTGTTACAATAAATGATTCCCCAAAATTAAGTACAAAATTCTCTTTTGTATTTAAAAATGTTGATAGAATGTTTATAGTTAAAGATAAAAAATTATTTTTTCTTAGATTAAGTGATAATAAACTTAAAAAAGGTGGAAATGATATTGTTAAAAATCTTATTTATGAAATAGATCAAGTGTTAACTGGTCAAATTGGAATGGACTGTAGGATGAGTAGTGTATTAAAAAGTAAAGATGATAGCTACTTTGGTTGTGCTTATATACTTTTTAATTGGTTAACTAAGGCTATATATAATGAAAATAAGAATAGACAGGTTATTAATATTCAGACTCATTGTTTAGATATAAGTAATAGTGAGAAGAATCAATCTAAAAAAGGCTTTTGTTTAGATGAGAAGTTGATTTTCCATAAAAATAATAACATTTTGAATGGAAAATTTGTGAAAAAGAAAACGATTTCATCTGAATTACTTTTGTTAGGTCCTACGCTTATTCATTCCCTGCTGAATGATAAATTTATATCTCTAGTAAACAGAAATCGGGATATTCATTCAAAAGTAACTAAAAGTTATTCAGACAGTGAAAACAACAGTATAATTTACTCAGATACATTATTTAAAAACAACAAAATTGATAAGCAGTATCTAATATCAATTTTAAAAAAACTTTATTTAGAAATTGAAAATAACTATAATTCTAGAATTATGGTTGTTTCAATTAAGAAATTACTAAGTTATTTGAAAAATTATAAAAAATGTGACTTTTCTGCATCAAATACAGAATATGCGATTAACGAATTTGAAGTAAATAAATGTAATAAAAAACAACATAATCCACAAAGTAATGGTTCATTTTTAATTTGTTATGTGTGTTACCAATATGTTTATGGACTCTATACATCTTGTTCAATATGTAAACATGGTGGACACATAAAACATATTAAAAATTGGTTTGAAACAATGGGATCCCATTGCCCAATGCCTAATTGTAATTGTAGATGTAACGGGACCTTATAGATCAATTTCAAATAGACAATTAGCTTTAAAACTATAGCGAACATGAAGAAAATAAATTTATACTTAGTAACATTGTTTTTCCTTTTAATTTATACACTAAAAAAGTGGATTTAAATTTAACGGTTAATATTTGATAAATGTAACTAAATTAATAATTTGTAAGTGAAATAAGGTCATTTGAAATATTACTTAAATTTAAATGACATAATAATTACTAGAGTAGATCATATTAATTTACTTTTTGCATCAAACTAAGCTATATTTAATATTCCAGTAGACATCCAATAATAAAAAGAATAAATAACAATAGAACCTCCGGTTTGCTGAATTTATATAGCTTTTGCCTTTTTCCTGTCCGCCCTAGAAACAGCATGGAAACCGGTTTTTATGTTCTGTACACTTCTATTTGCACCACATGCAGCACAAACAATAGTATAAAGTCTTGTTCTGCTATCTCTTTCAAGTCTCGTATTTGGTGATTTGCACATAGAACAGGCAACATATTCCATGATATATTTTCTCAATAAAACTTCAATATGCTTAGGACCATATTTACCTTTTAAAACAAGCTGACCATCTCCAGCAATAGAACCATCAGTTCCTAGCTCGCTGAGAACAAATTGAAATACATGGTCAGCGTTTCTCTGCATAATATTGCAAATCTCTTGGAAGTTTATCCATGCAACTTTTTTGCTTCCGACCCTAACAACCTGCGGAGGCTTAAGCGTGTATCTCTTTGCCCCCCAAAGATCTGGATTGTGTTCTAATATCAATCTTCTTACTCTTTCAAGCAGCTCTTCATATGGATAAATTGCACCCTTAACAAATAAATTTCCTGAACCATCTATGTAACTTGTTTCAACTTCGCTAATACCTGCCTTTTGTTCCTTGCTCTTCTTCTTCTTCTTTTTCTCACCAAAATCATAACCAATGTCCATTTTCTGGACGCCCTCCACTAATTCCTTCTCTGACATTTCTCAGTATCCTTTATTACTACCCTTTAAACTTCGCAGGCTTTTTCTTTTATCGCCTTTTTCTCGCAATTTTTTAAGGAGACAATTTAAATTCTAACAAATATTCCCGCCAAAACTTATTCTAAACATGTTGAAGATTTTCTACATTTTAAACAGAAAATAATTAAATAAGTTGATCAGAAATTGTTAATTTAGATTTTGTTCTTATTTGGAATTACCAATTTCAACCTTTAATTTTTAAATATTTTAACAATTTTTTCTCCTAAAGTTATATAACGTATAGATTTATTAAAATCGCGAAAATAATGATAAATTTCCGCTTAATTCATCTTCTCCATAATTAATTTAATAAATATTGATCAAATGTTTGCTTTTTTATAATTCAAGAAATAAGTTACTCATTTTACTGAAATTTACAATAATTTACTGGCCGATTACTCTAATTTTATCCAGCCGTGACTAAAATGTTATCACTACACACGCACCGTGGCCCGGCTGTAAAGGGGAACTAGCTCAGATGGTAGAGCGCTCGCTTAGCATGCGAGAGGTGATCGGATCGATGCCGGTGTTCTCCACTTTTTTTGAAGCTAACGGAGAACCCCCCCCCCCCGATGGGTTGACTTCTTTGCAAACTAACAGAACAAACGTTAGTGTAGGAATGAAAATAAGATATATCAGATAAAGGATAAGTGCGACATCTACTTAATTAGATTATTAGAGTGAAAAGGTACTAGTAAAACCTGCCTCTAAAATTAAAGCTGCATATCATATGTATATATAATGATATTTATTGTAGCTTAATAAAATAAGTAAAAATGGTATAATGGTGGTAATATATAGTAAAAAGAAGCAGATGCTATTTTAACATCGTATTTCGCTTCTTTTTTGATAAATTCATCTTTATTTATATAAATGAATTTAGATTTAGTTTTTGAATAGTAAATAATTACTCTATAGTGCCAAATACATTATTCAAATATAATGTTCATGGCTCTTGTGGTTCTTGGACTGGCCTGGATTTAAGTTTTCCTGTACTTTTCTTCATATTAGTAAAAGCAAGGCTTGTAGACATTCCTGTTAAGAAACCAATAAATTTAACCTTTAAGGCGAGTATGTAACATATAGCACTTAATACAACAGTAAACAAGAATGAAATAGCTACCGATTGGTAATATGGTATTTGATGAGGAATGATAATATATGTGCTTGCAATCTCCAACCAAAGCATGTGAAAAATATAGAATATGATTGAGGAAGCTGTAAAATGAAAGTAAATATGCGGCTGAAACATACTGTTTAAAAGTGAGTGGCATATATTATCTATTATAAGAACAATAATCCATGACCCAATTACATAAAACACTGAACTAGACGGAATTCTGTACATAGGAAAAGCCCACATATAACCTATACCATTATTATTAAGTGAGAAACTTATGGAGAAAAAAATTAAAGATACAAATACAATTACAGGTTTCATTAAACCTGGTATATTGTATAAAATACCGTATTTTTCAGCTTGTTTATAATCTCCACTTAAGTTTTGTATATCATTTATTTGGCTTTCATTTTGAATTAAACTTGTATTTGAAGCAACGCCTGTGTTATTATATATGAGTGTTCGAGTTTGGTTAGAATCATGATTGTCTTTTAAAATAGAGTTGTATCTGGACATATAATGAGATAAAAGTTGATCTATAAATCCAACTGCATAAAATGATATGTAAAATAGTATAGCCAATAACATTCTTCTATTGTCTATTGGCTTTAAAAACCCTCTACTTGGGAACATTACTTTCCCATCGTTATTTTCCTGTACACTAATAATACCATCATTCATCACAACAGATTTTTTATTCTGATTTGCTCTCAAAGCACTATTATTATTTCCATTAGTAACTCCATTATTTTTTTTAAATAAAGGACCAGTTACTTCTGAATAAGGCAAATTATCAATATTGCTGTAATATGCTAATATCACATTTGCTAGTATAAAAGAAATTGCTGAAAGATATATCATTGTAACATTTAAAATTTTAGTTCTTTTGCTAATATATTTATTGTTATTTTTAATTGAAAATGAAGTTAAAAACATAATCAATAATGGAAATGAGAGACCAAAAAATGCCATGGGATGAAAATCATAACTATATATTACAAACGGTCCAATTAAAACCATAACTAATATGCATCCGATTATATACGGTAATTTATTCTCATCTACCCTATTACTACTGTTTGAATTCTCGTTTCCAGATGTGTTACTCATTTCATTATTTAGATTAAAGCTTTTCAGCAGTCTAAAAAATGGAAATATTAACGTTGATATAACTATTAATAGGGCAAGAAACCAAAGCCATTCAAATCCATGACATGAAAAGTCTTCTATATATTTAAAGTAGTACCTGAAAAAATCCAGTGAATCACCATTTTCTGAAACATATGTACAAGGTCTTCTACCACTTGATAAAAAATGCGTAATTGGAAGTAGAACAAAGTAACCAGAAATGAGGGGTACGAATAATCTTAACATCTTCTTTTTTATAAATATGCGAAAACTCGATGTACTTGATAGAAAACTTGCTTTACCTGAAACAAAAAAGAAAATAGGCATCCCAAATTCTGAAAAAAATATGATCATCCTCTTAATCATTGCTTTCTCATTCTTAGTTATACCTATATCCAGTAAATTTGTGTAATATATTACATGTACAAATACTACTAACCATACTGCCAAGGCCTTTAGCCAATCTAAATAATTTAAACGATTGCAATTACGTTTATCACCCACATTTTTCCTTTCCGTCTTCAGATTTAGACTATTCTCCATCAAAAGTCTATTTGTAAAACTACGATCCTTTTTCTTTCTTATTCAATTTACCTATTTCCCTACTACCTTTTTTTTATTATTTTATTATTCTACTGTCCTCTTATTTTTTTATATACACCCAAATGTACCGCTCTTCCTCTTTTCTATCATTTATTTGTGGCACCGAAAAATAAAATTTTTGCATGTATGCATGTAAGTATGCGGTCTCACGCATTAACAATAAATTATATTTAATAAGTGAAATAATCTGAAGTTCAATCTAAAAACATAATGTCAATGATATTTAATTATGTTTTCTTTTTTATGAATAAAAAACTACTATTTCCGAGTTCTTCAAATATTTTATTTAAAAAAAATTTTGTTTGATTATGTCCTTATACAAAAAAAATGTTATATAAAAAACAAACAAACACCTTTACATATACTTTATAATTTGTCAATATTTTTCAAATAAATAAACAAACAAATAAATAAGACAAATGTTTTCCAGGTTTCAAAGTGTTTGTGCCGTTTGTAATCTTTTACATCAATTATTTGCATTGTTGTTCCCCACATGGCGCCATGCCGCGACTTGAATAGTTATAATTTGTCCTTTTGATGTGTTATTCTCCTTACTGTATTTACTAAATAAATTATTATCAAGCTTCCATAATTATTGGTATTACCTTGTTTTTTAATAACTTAACTTGAAATTTACTTCATTTAATGAATATGCTTTAACTAAAATAAGCATTTAATACGAAATCAAGAATGCGTTACCAAATGTTTTAATTATGTTTATCTTGAATTTTAATTAATTATATAACAATACATTAACACGTTCCTTTTTATCTTATAAACTGTACTTTAAGTATCAATAGAGGCATTTCTACAGTGTTAAACTAGAAATACAAAGAGCAACTAATGTATTATATTTGTTCGAGTGAAATTCAATTTATATAACAATTATAAGCGGCTTTGTAATATTTACTCAATATTGTGTTAACAAGAACTAAATAAATTAAATTACCTATTAGTTCGGTGGAATAAGAGAAAAAGTTACGAATCTAAAATAAACTAATTTATGTTGTGCATGGGCTAAAACTCCTGTTTTTTTATATTGTGTGTAACACATTTAGAACCATGTTATTATATTTGCTTTTAACTCAAATGACTTTTTTTTCTCCGGCCAAATTATAGTTAATAGCTAGCAAATGCATTAAATTGGCGGTAAGGTTGTCACAATGAACTTATAATGGTTAATTGCAGATATTTTTTGACAAAGATAGAGCAGGAACAATTAGTGTGAAAAGAACAATTTACAGTAAGCCTTATAAAATTGTTAAATGTGTAAATAAGTGTAACACAACAATGAATTCTTAGTTTTATGGTAAATCTGCATTACTTCCAAATATGACCCACACAGTAGACGAGAGTAAAAGGCGCCGTTGCTTATGTTGTAATTTAAAGCGGCTTGTTTAGTATGATGAAAAAATTAACTTTTATTTTGTGAATAATTAAATATTGTGACTATTTGCTTATAGAAAGATTTAGTTATATTTGTATTTTTTGGAGTTAATTCAATTATATTGAGTGCGATAAATAACCAAAAAGGTGAATAATTAATAATTACGATCTTTGTGTATAAATGAGAAGTATGGGAAATATAATGAAGTAACATTTTAATTTATATTTCATAACAGCAATTATTGTTAATTTACTATCATTAGTCATTATTCTTTACTTTTTATTAGTATTACTTCCTATATTTCTGAATTGTTGAGGAATATATATTGAGTATTGATAAAATTTGAGCATTTTTTCTCCTTTTTAAAATAATATAAAGAGAAAAACACTAATAATTTAACTATAAAGTAATATTGAATTATGTCACAGGGAGAGGTGGGTAATGGTGTTTCAGAAGTACCCAGCTCATCATTAACTGAGCATCCTATACCGGGTTCTTCTGTATCATCTTCATCATCTTCCTCTAATGGAAACAATATTCAGAGTGAAATAGCAATTGGTAGCTCTGAAGATTACGTTAATGTAATTGGTGAAGGAAATGGTGGGAATATAAATTTAACTGGAGTTGGCGGTGCAATAGGAATGGTAACTAGTGCTGTTGGAATAAACGAAGCAGGAGCTGGAATTGTTATTGGAGAAAGTGCGACTTCGGTGGCAGCTAGGACTGGGACTGTTGAAATAGTGAATCCAGGAACAATACAAGGTTCGATACAAGGACCTATGCAAGGAGCATTGCATGGATCAATACAAGGAACTATGCAAGGACCTATTCAAGGATCAATACAAGAGCCAATGCAAGGGTCAATACAAGGGCAAACACAAGGATCAATACAAGGACCGATGCAAGGACAAATACAAGGATTGATACAAGGACAAATGCAAGGAGCAGTACCTATATCTGTACCAATAACAATACAGGGAAGTGGATCAAATGTAATTGGATCGGTAGAAGGAACAGGTATTGTGGCAGGAACAGGTGGAAATGTAATTATTAATAACAATGATAAAATGAGTGAAATGATGGCACAAAAAGAAAAAGTGTATCAGTACTTAGTTGATTTAACTAATTCTTCGAAAAGGGAGATGGCACTATCTAAGTTATCAAAATATAGAGAAACATTTCCAGATCTAGCTCCATTAATGTGGCATAGTTTTGGTTGCATAGCTGCATTATTGCAGGAAATAATATCAATTTATCCATTGTTATCTCCTCCTAGTTTGTCTAATCAGGCCAGCAACAGAACCTGCAATTGTTTGGCATTATTGCAATGTATAGCTAGTCATCCAGAAACGAGAGGGCATTTTTTATCGGCTCAAATTCCATTATACCTATATCCGTTCTTAAATACAGTTACAAAGTCGCGTCCATTTGAATATTTACGCTTAACTTCACTTGGAGTTATAGGAGCGTTGGTTAAGGTTGACGACCCAGAAATTGTTAGTTTTCTGCTACAAACTGAAATCATTCCATTATGTTTACGTGTGATGGAAACAGGAAGTGAATTGAGTAAAACAGTTTCGACATTTATTATTCAAAAAATTTTATTGGATGATATGGGTCTTTCTTATATCTGTGCTACTCCAGAAAGATTCTTTACTGTTTGTCAGGTACTTGGAAATGTTATTACGCAACATAATGAAGCTCCCTCTCCAAGGTTGTTAAAACATATTATTCGTTGTTATCTTAGATTATCAGAAAACCAAAAAGTAAGGGAGCCACTTAAACAAACGATTCCACCGATTATTCTTACATCCAACTTTAAATTGATTTTTCACGACGATGTTGTAACTACAAAATGGTTACACCAATTATATGCAAATATTTGTTAGATTTATATCTTGTATATGTAAGATATATAAAAAGAAATAAAAAATAACAACCAATAGTAAACTAATGATGGGTCAGAATCTACACAAAGGGAATTTATTCTAAATATTATTTACCAATATTTATTTCTATGTATTGCAAATTTAAACAATGTTTACATCTACTATTTATATTTTGTTTTGAATTCCTAATAAAAGGGTTTTTTTCATATATATATTAATAATTTATATCCATAACTAAAAATAGATGGTCACTATATTATTATTTAATTATTTTACCTTTAGTTTTATTCGTTCTTTATAGTCTTTAAATCAATGCTGTTACTTTGATTTAATTTATTATTAATGAAAATTGGTTGGATATTTAGTGAAATAAGCTTAATGAATCAATTTTTCTCATGAAGGTGACTATATAACATTCAATAATGAATGTTTGCACCATTTCGTTCAAAGCAAATATTGTGTCATTGTTATATAAATATATGTTGTTTAAATATGATATATCTCATTTGAATTTGAAAACTAAATTATTGGGTTTGATAAAGCTCGTTTTAATTTGTTGATGTTAATATTCAACTGTAATATTCCGACATACAACAGCATAATTATGCACAAAAGGGCGGTTATAAAAGCTCCTCTTGGCGGTACAGTAAATTGTTGTTATGTTGGGGGAACTATTAAAAACGAATTAGATCGAAGAAGAAAAGTAAATTTTAACTTTTTTTTTAATATGAAAATTTTAAGTTAAAGAGGAGTAAAGGCGCAATTATAAATATAGATAAGACTTTAATAGGTTATATATGTACGCATACAATATATAAATATATGTATTTCATGTATTTATTTATCTATATATGTTTGTAGATAGGCATTTGTATTTATATGAATGCATATATATATTTGTATGTACAACTAAAGTTCAATAACAATTAGTATATTACACTTACTGGAGAGTGGATAGTGAATATTTGATAAAGCTGTGATTTTTTTTTCATTTCTTTTAATATAGTTGATAAATTAAAGTAATCGTTAGAGTATAAATAATAGATACTGTTTCTGTGTATAACAAGGATAAATATTCAATATTATTGGTGAATAAGCATTAATCAGTTATAAATCAAGAACAATAATACATAAAAATAAAACAAAGTAAATATATTTGCACCAGTATGTCTAATTATCATAACCAAGTGAATAGTGGTATGGATACTGGAAGTGTTGGAATGCAACAATATCCTCCACAAATGCAGCAAAGACAGGCTGTAGGTATGATTCCATCGCCATTTCAACAGGTTCCTGGAAATGTTGGTGGTATTGGAACAGATGGAAGGCCAATGACATCCCCATTTGGAATGCAAAGTAATGGAGGGGTCTCAATGGGAACTGGAATAACACCTCCACCTCCTCTATCAGTATCTTCATACCAAAATCAGAATCAAAGTGTGGCTCCTGGGGATTACTATGGATCTAATCCTGTTTCGTCATTATCTACCCAATTTCATCAGCAGCAACAAACAGTGCATCCGGGAGGTTTAAGTATTTCTGAAATACAACAAATAAACGCTCCCTCATACTTTGTTCGTCCATCTGTTTCAAAAGTACCAAGTTCAGCAAGCTTAAAGCAAAAGGCTCATATACCTATAGGATTGGTATTTCAACCGCTGGCAAGTCCCCCTCCAGGTTATCCAGAAGTACCAACTGTTTCTTTTGGTTCAAGTGGTGTGTTGGTGCGTTGTAAACCATGCAGAACATACATGAATCCTTTTGTTAAGTGGGAGGCAGGTGGAAGACGCTGGATTTGTAATATGTGTGGTTATTCAAACGAAACATGTTCTTTTTATTATTGTGGGCTAGATGAACAAGGAAGAAGAACAGATAGATTTGAAAGGCCAGAACTCTCAGTGGGGAGTGTTGAATTTATTGCTTCAGGTGAATATATGGTTAGACCTCCACAACCACCTGTTTATTTTATTGTATTAGATGTTTCAATGCCTTCAGTTTCCTCTGGACTTGTAGAGACAGTGTGTACTGCAATTAAAACAGCAATACTTTCAGATAACATCCCGGGAGGCGGAAGAGCCATGATTGGAATTATAACATATGATGTTCATATACACTTTTATGACTTAAATAGCAATCTTTCTCAACCCCATATGTTTGTTGTAACTGATCTTAATGATCTATTTCTTCCCTTATCAGAAGGGGTTTTAGTTAATGTTGCTGACTCAACAGAGGTAAGTCTGATTTATTATTACATGTAAAATTTACTAACTTTACCGATTTACTTATTA
Organism: Cryptosporidium bovis; assembly: GCF_009768925.1. NCBI lineage: Eukaryota > Apicomplexa > Conoidasida > Eucoccidiorida > Cryptosporidiidae > Cryptosporidium > Cryptosporidium bovis. The sequence goes on from NW_027125032.1 coordinate 140,025, forward strand.
TTACCATTATAGCAAATAATAACACTTTTGGATAATCTACCAAATTTGTGGAGAAATAATAGAAATTCAGAGAATTGTATGGGTTCTGCTATAAAAGTAGCTTATATGGCAATTAGACATATTGGTGGAAAGGTTTTGTTATTTGCATCAAATGCTCCTACTGTTGGTGACAACACAATAAAGTTAAATAGAGAACAAACTACTGTAAATTCAAGATCATCTGGTAAAGATTCTAAAAATTCAACTTCAGACCGCGAAGTGGAACTTTTAAAGCCGGAAAATGATAACTATGCAAATCTTGTTCATGCATTAGTAAGAGCATATATAAGTGTAGATCTATTTATGTGTACATCACAACCTTATGTCGATTTAGCAACAATTTCTCCAGTAGTTAAAAAAACAAGTGGTGATTTAACGTACATCTTTGGATTTAATTCTTATTTACATGGACAGAAATTAATAGAAGATGTATACTCGATTTTAACTAGAAATTCAGCATGGGAATCATGTATTAGGTTTAGAGTAAGTCGTGGTTGGAAGATACTTAGTTGGTATGGAAATTTCTACTTTAGTGGAGTAGACCTTCTTCTCGCCCCAAATTGTCATAGAGATCAGGCTTATAGTATTGTTTTAGATATGGATGACAATGTGACAGTTGCTCCTGATCCATTTGTATATATACAGGCAGCTCTCTTACATACAAATAGTGACGGAGAGAGAAGAATTAGAGTTCATACTGTGGCCCTCCCTGTTACTCAAAATTATGTTGAATTGGTTTCTAGTATGGACGTGCAAGCAACGGTCTCAGTTATATGTCAACATGCAATGGAACTTAGCCTAAAAGGTAAATTACTAGATGGCAGGAATTACCTTCAAACAATTTGTTCACAAATAGTTCTACCTCAAGCCAATCAAATGATCGAAAACGTTAAATCGCTTCCTCTATATATTCTAGGTGTTCTTAAGTGCCCTGCATTTAGAGATTATAGAGAAATTGCTCAGTCAGATTCTAGAATTTATCATTGGATTAGACTTTCAAGTTTAAGACTTGAATCACAAATGATTCTATTTTATCCAAGAATGTTTTGTCTGTCATCATGGAATTTACAACAACAAGAAACCGATCAATCTCTTGTTCTTCCACCAACTCTTAATCTAACTGCAGAAAGAATGACTCAGTCTGACGCCTATTTACTAGAAGATGGTGAATCCATGTACATTTGGCTCGGAAGAGCCATACCAACCTCCTTTATACAACAGGTATTTGGGGTTGCTACATTAGATCAATTACACCCAGACTATGCTGAGAATGTTATTGGAACTACTGGTGACAAGGTTGGTATTAAAGTTGCTGGTCTTATAAATAATATCAGGGAACAGAGAAAACCACCATTTATGAAATTATATACCATTAGACAAGGTGATCCTCTTGAAAATAAGTTCTTCCTCTCTTTAATTGAAGATAAAACACAGGGATATATGCTTTCTTATTCGGATTTCCTTAATAAAATACTTCCCAGGTCAAATCCTAACACCGTTCAGAGATTTGGTGGAGTTTCTAATTAACTTTATTATTTGTTTTCACTATTATCTATTATTTTTTCATTTTTAATTTGTACTTTCTATAACAATGTTACTGAATAAAATATATCTTTGTTGGCCGTATATTTAATTCTAATTGAAAGTAAATTTTAAGGGAAGACCGTTGTTTCTAGATTGGGCACTTCCAAAATTCTTGTATGGCCATTAATTCCTACAATAAGATGCATGTGCATGCCGCGCGCGGTTACGTTGATTGCAGGCGCTATTTGGTGGCATTTTAATTAGTCTTAATTGACACACGTAAAGTTAATAAAGTAAATAGGAAAAAATTGAAAAATGGTATTATTGCTTCGATATTTGCAATCAAAGTTACTTATAAGTAGTTTTTTTAATTGTGTAGTATCAATTTTAATTGTTTTACGGCTTACTTAATAAAGATAAAAGCACAAGATTTAAGCTATAGTTTCATATTTTTATAATACAGTTTTGAAAGTAAAAACAATGAATTTAATGGAATTAGCTCTAAAAAATGGAATAAAGAACGCTCCAAGTGGCCCGTTTATGTACCCGTATTCAATTAGAGGCAGGAAACCGCTTTCATTACTATCAGATGATGAAAATTCAGATAATCTAAATAGCTCTGATCATTCAGAAAATGAGGAACAAACTATAAATAATGGTGGAACAAGGTTAGTGAATGATTATTATTTCAGTAATAAAAAAAGCAATAATACAAAATTAGATGATAAAAGCAAGATTGAACAGAAAGAAAGACTCCAGGAAAAAATGTATGAATATAAAAGTAGAAGAAAAGGAAATGAAGTTGAATATATATCTAGAGAGGATGCATTTGAAATTCAATATGCGAAAGACTTTGAATTTTTTTTTGGAGTTCCATATAAGCCATACATAAGGATGTCAAAATACAGGTTTGGTAAGAACATTAAATATCCAAGGGACTTGAAACAAGAGAATGCAGTATATAGAAAGTATCCAAGATATATTTTCAACGATCCATGGCCAGAAATAGATGTTTCCAAACCAATACCATATGTAAAACAAAAACAACCACCTAAACTTGTAAATGATAGAGGAATACCTATTTCTTGGATTAATATTATTGAAAGAAATAAAAGATATAATATTAGAAGAGGAAATAGCACTTCAAATGATATATTAGAAAATAGTGGTGAAAGGGAAACTCAACATACAACGCTTGGTGATGCTGTTGTTGCCCTTGAAGTTTCATCTGCTCTTCTTAATGGAGATTTGCCTAGTATTATAGGCGAAGATAAAAGAAGTAGGAAACAAAAAAGATTTTCATTTGTTAGAGACAATATACGTGGTGTTGCTGAAGAAATTGAGTCATGGACTAAATGTCCTGTTATTCAAACAGATATCTCTAAATACCTAGAGAGTTCCTGGAAAAACATCGATAAACTCATAGATAATAACAAAAGCACTGACGGGGTAGAACATAATGTAAATACTGAAAATATAATTAGACTGAAAAGCAATTCCTCAAATTTAGTTAAAAATGAAAGCAAACAAAAATTATATAATAGCAAAGATACAACAACAAACAATTCTGGAGAATCAGATAATACTGGTAAATCAGAGGTTGTTTCCAAAAGTGAACAAAAAATCACTGATACCTCATTAAAGTCAACGGAAGTATCAACATTAAAATCTTTTTCATCACATCCACTTCAAAAAGTAGGTGACACCTCGAGATCTAAAAATGATGAGTCACCACCAAAAAAATCATATTCAAAAGAACTCGACTCTTTTAATCCTCAAGAAAAGGATACTTCTCCTGCTCCAGTAAAAAGTGAATTACCGACTAAACTCCCACCTTCAAAAGGAGCGCCTGCTACTTTTTCTCCTCCACCTCCTCCAGCAAGAAAAGGAGCTTCTTCAGGCACAGCAAAAGAATCGTCTTCAGAGGAATTACTCACTTCTTCTGAAAAAAAAACTTCTGTAGGGTCTATAAAAAGTGAATTACCACCTAAAGGTCTACCTAAAGGTCTACCTAAAGGTCCACCTAAACGAAACCCTCCTTCAAAAGGTTCTATACCAAAAAAAGCCGTCATACCTTCTAAGAAAGGATCTTAATATACCTTACAAAAAAAAGTATCCTCTTTTATAGTTAGCTTTAAACTTTAACAAAATAAGTGCAAAAAAATACATTTACCTTACACAAAAAGAGTTATTTTGATATATATCGCTATTGCTGTTATTTTATACTAAACCTATTAATTTATTTATTTTAAATCTTATAAATTTGTTATTAGGCGAGCTAATATTATGGAAGGAAAACTATTGAATATATGTTTAATATGCAAACTGAACAAGCCAGGTACTTACAAGTTCATAAAATAATTATCAATTTTTCTTACATTTTTTTTAGTGCCTATTTAGTTTTTTTTCACAGCTTTTTGAATATACACGATTCATGCAAAATATTTGCACAAATTGGCGCCCGCGCCAAAGCATGTAATTAAGGTCCGGTCCTGACTTGAATATATGATCACAGAGTCTGAATAAAATAAGAAAACAAGATACGGAGAAAAAAAACTAACATAATAATAATTCGTGAATAATAGGTTAATAATAAAGCATTAATTATCAATCTATCTGTAAATTTATTATTTTATCCGTATAAATAATAATCACAATTAAAATAGAGTAATTGATGTAAGAACTAAAAAAATAAAAGATAATGGAATTATTAGCAAATAATAAAAATAATGAAGAGAAGAAAAAAGTGTTAAAGAATTATCCCGACTTAAGATGTAGTGTGTATTTGGCATACCCAGAATTTGATGAATATGCAGAGGAAGAATCAGATGTACAACTAATATTTTGCATAAGAGAACTATATGATTATGTTTATAATAAAAAGGAGTATGTAGAATTAAGCAAAAAACTGAATTTGAGCAATGATATGGAAATTATTAGCAAGGATATAGAGTTGAAAAAAAATATTAACAATGACGTAGATATAAGTAAATGTTCAGAACATAGTAAAAGTGAAATAAAAATTGCTAATCGTAGTGAAAACAATGAATATAATTGTGAAATTGGAAGTTGTGTACAAGAATTTCTGGACTTTGTGAGTAATATTTCCAGTATAATTTCGGTATGTTTAGAGACTAAATTAGATAGAAATCAACCAGCGAGCGTGTACAATAAACAAATAAAAAGATTAAGAGAGCAAGAAAGGAATATAGAGAGAATAAGGTACTATGCCATTGATAATGAGGTTTTATTGAATTTGGTTGAAAAAGTATCAAATTCTATACAGTATAAACTATATTGTCTGGTAAAGATCTGCAGTGATAATTCAATATGTATAAATGATGATAAAATAATAGATAATGGGTTTCAACTAACACCACTTAGGATAAAATATCCTTATTTGACTGGCACATATATTCAAGTAGGAGAAAAGGATATAAATGGAAATGTCAAAGGTGAGGATTTATTATTGGATAAAAATAGGTCATGGTATAAAGATCATTTAGAAACACGTGAATATAAAAATAGTGAAAAATGTAAGTATTTAAATAATACAAATGGCAATGAAATTACTAATAAAATGATAAATGAAATAGAGTTAAATGCGAGAAATAAACTAAAGGGAAATAAGAATAAAACAAAGTTAAGAATAAAAGAAGAAAGTGATATGTATAATTCATATTACTTAAATAACAGGAATGAAAACATTTGCGACAAAGAATTTGAAGATGATTATGCTTCACTGTACAACAAGTATGACAAAAATTCAAATGAAAATTGTGAAGTTACAATGGATAAGTTAGTTGGTGGAGCAACAAGGATAATCAATAAAAAAATGGAAAAAGACATTATGGAAATGAAGGTAGATGGTTGGGGTTTAATAAGACATAATTTGGATAAAAAGCATATTGAGGACATTAATAAAAGTGTTAAAAACTATGTACATGATTCTTTAGGCAATGCTGAAGAGAAAAAGGATATAGTTGTAATAGACAGAAGGAAGAACAAAAAAATAGGCACTTCAAATAAGGCTCTGTCTTTCAGTAAAAATAATTCAAATTCTGAGAAACCAAAGAATTCAAAAATTGGTTGTTCTAATGGCAACAATGAAAAACCGGATTCAACATGCAATAGTGAATCTTTCAGTTATAACACATGCAGTGATGATTATACCGATAATAGCAATAATAAAAGTGTAAGAAAAATGAAAAGTATATTTGAAAAATCTTCACCAACAAAGAGGGTTTTAGTTTATAATAATGAAATCAATAATGACGGATTTTTAATAAGTGATAATAAAAAGAAAGTAAATACAAATTACAGAAAGAACAAGGACTCATATTCAAGATCAAATAAAAAAGTGTCATCTATAGTAGGCTCTCCCTCGCATGTTCACTCTCAAAACATTAGTGGAATAACAACGGGCACAAGTACAAGACAACAGTTATCTAATTACAAGGAGACAATGTATTCCACAAGTAGCTGGCTTCCATTATCTAGAAATACAGGTTTTAATCTTGAATACTTAAATTCAAATGTTAAAGCGAATGAAAAGCAATCAGGATCAGAATATAATCCAGCAGCTGAATATGCACGTTTTTCAGATGCAGTTGGTAAGGCAATACATCCTATTGTAGCAGATGAATCATATAGAAATAATGGGAAAAATATTCTAAATCCTAAAAAATTATTTAATGCAAAATTTGGAACTCTAACTGTTGATAACTTCAAGGAAATTCAGGAAAAATTAAGATTAAAGACTGAGGGCTGGACTATTCATGGTTCTGGCCTTCAAGATCCAAGAGCCAATTTATTTTGGGATCCAGCAGTTATGACCGCCGCCTCGACTGCATCTCTTTTTTACACAAACATGCAGTCATCTAACTCACCGCTGCTTATAAACACACTTATTCCATCAAACAGCCAAATTACAAGGAGAATGAGTTCTAATCAAGAATTTATTTTGGACTCGCCCTCCATTTCGTCCTCGCATTCATCATTTTCCGATGAACTAGAAATTAATCATCAAAACTGTAGAACAGACTCGCAAAGTGACGAAAAGTTAGAGTACTACAAAGAAAAAAGCAGAGAAGAAAGTGTAAGTGTTACTAACGGCAGCAATTATACTCAAAATCCCATCTCAAGCATGAGAAATCTTTCTAAAAGGAGAAACAAGTAATTATTAATATGGTGTCTATTCATGGCGCGTTTTCATTATTTAATATATTATTATATAGATTTTATTTAGGTAATAATAGTAGTCAATTAGTTAGGTAAGAAGAACGTAAAATTTAGAGAAAAAAAGTTTGGAGGAAGAGGGAATTAAACAAGGAAATTCCATAAAAAGAATACTACTAAATAAATAACAATATTTGCAAATATAATAGGGCTGAATGACAGCAATATTGTTTAGTACTCCGCACTTCTTATACAAATTTTAAATACAAAAATTAACATTATTTTAAACATAACTACTACGTTTTCCCAGAAAATTTCTTTTTTTAAATAATAGCTAAAGTAAATATTATTGTCTGATATTCTTCATTAAGTAAGACTTAGGCTGAATATTAGCTACTGTTTCATCTCGCCCTAAATTGTTAAATCACAAACACTTAAAGAACGTGAACAGCAAATAGACGAAAGATTGTTTTGAGGAAGAGTAAATGAAGAAGTGAACTTCGGAACTGCAAGAAAACTTAGATACACTCACTCTTCCTTACTCTCTTAAATTAAGACTATAAATTGTATTGAATAAGCAATATGGTTATCTATTTCCCTACCCGCATAATTGTATTTAGAAGCTAGAAAAAAATAATATATATTAAATATCAGTTAATGGATTTTTCTTTTTAACATAAGTTACACTATTTGGTTATATTTATAAAATTTTATTTAAACCGGATACATGCAAATATTTTAAGTAATAGTGATTTGCATGCATACACATGTATTGTATGTATATTTTAATTTGCATGTGGGAGTGGAATATTTTTAAACGCAGAAAATAAACACTGAAATAAATCTAGTCGAAGATTTCATATATATATATATATATATATATATATATATATATATATATATATACGTAAGAAAAATTAAAACCCAACGCAATTGAGTGATTAAATTTGTAGAAAACAAGGTGAATATGTGTATGTAATGTAAGGTATATATTTATTGTACATTAAACATTAAATTTAGATAATATTTGGTCAGTAATAGTTGTAAAATCGAAGATAGAAAATGACAGAGGGTTGGGGAGTGATATCTTCTTCAAAGTCAATGTCAAGTATATTTGGGAAAGGATTTTTAAAAGTTAGGGGATTTGGTGGAACAGACAAACAAGATGAAATATGCGATTTAAATGGCATCGTCAATTTGGGTGATTTTTCGTTAAGTAGATATAATGATAATAAAGTGAACGAGTCGTCAGAATTAAGTATATCTAGTGACAAGGGAAAAGGTTCACTATTGAGACTTTTTCAATCAGACGTTTTTGATTCTCATTTACATATGTATTACATTTATCACCACAAAGAACATGGAGTACATGAATACTTAGTTAATTTATTATATGAAAAATCGGATGGTGTTTTATGGTATTTACCTCAATTGTGTGAAATATCTATGAGTAAATATGATAAAAGCAGCTTGTGGAAGTTTTTTTTAGATAAATCAAGTGAGAATATGAATTTTTCACTAATTCTTTCTTGGTTTTACCAGGCAATTCAAGAAGATAATCTTCCACATGTTTCATTTAACGCTCAAAACATGCAACAGGAAATTGAGATGGCTGTAGTTAATAGCAAGCTTAAGCCTGATATAAGATATATTGAAAAAAGACTTCGTAATTGGAGAAAGTCTAACATTTCTTTATTAGCGAATACACCACTTATAAAAAATATTCATAAGAATTTTGAATCTAGGCTTGAGGCTACGAAATTTATTAGTGACTATGATATTGATAGTGGCAATGGTGCTGTTAATAATAATGAGAAACATGGTTGTAATTCGGAGCATAGTGATAATGGTGATAATGTCTGTGGTTACTACGCGAATGAAGAGAATACTCACAGCTATCTTGATAAAGATAATACAAAAACTCAACTTTCATTAACTGTTTGTTCAGCAATGCCTAGTAGCGAGACTATTAATGAATATATTGGCGAGGAATCCAAAAGTGATTTAACAAATAGTGATTTAAATATTCGTCGAATAGATAAGGTAGGTATCTCTTCACTGTCGTTTCCTTTATCATCATGTGATATTTTGCCAGATATATGGATTTACAGAATTGTAAATGGAGAAGATGATTGTCTTCTCGGATATAATTATAAGGATATAAAATCTAAACTAGACACCATAAATCGTCAATTTAAATATCTTTACTCCAATACTTCTTATGCAGCCGAATATAATCCAAACGGAACAAGTGTAAACAATAGCGATAATGGGGAGGGTATAGGGGCCTTCAACTCGTCTTTTGGCAGCATTATTATGGGCGGAGGTAGTAACAGTGATTCTTCGTCAGTAAATTTTAGTGAGAAAAAGGGGTCGAAAACTGAAGGAGTGGCTACGGGAGTGTCCTTTGGTAGTAGTAGTAATTTTAACGATGCTGGTGCAAGTGTAGGTGTTAGTACCAATATTGGTTATGTTAGCAACAATGGTGGAATATTCCAAAGCTCAGGAAGAGTTTCTATACCTTATTTCTTCTTCACTAAACTTGGTTCGCCATTCGATTTAATAGATGTGAATAAGTTAATTGGGGAAATACACCTCAAATTGAAAAGTAGGATAAAAGATAGTATATCAAATTCAGAATATATTAACGAGGATATATTTCAGGTATACATATCTGAAATAGAGAAAGAAAGTGAAACACTGTATTATTTACTTAAACAACACAGATGCAATTATTTTAATAGAATAAATCAGCTGGTATCACAGCTTTTGGAAATATCTAATTTTTTACAAACAAATATAAGTAAGGAACATAGAGACGAAATACTTGAATTTATAATGGAAGAATTGAATTTGTGGTTGTTTTACTCACGTTTTTCCATTTCTCTCATGGGAACTACTTTTTTATTAAATGGATTGTCTCTTCCGATGTTTCTTTTTAGCAACTCTAAAAAGGAAGATGATAATGATGAGTATCATTTAACCAATAACAATAAAAAGGACAGTTATTCGTTGCCTTATTCTTTTTCAAGTGACAAAAGTCTGAGTAACTTAAATAATTGCCACTTTCTGAGGATTATACCTGAGGAATGCAAAGTTTTTAATTCTAGGAAAAGAGTACATTTTTTACTTGCAATTGAAGTTGCAGATATGGATGAAGAATTTACATTAAGTTCGACTCTTGTTTCTGAGGATGTGATCAAGTATCTTAAGAATCATGGAATGTCTATTAAAGTTAATTCAGGTCATTGCAGAGACGATGATAATACAAATTCTCACATTAATGAGTATGATGGTAAAAAACTAGAGGCAAGAAAGGTGTTGACAAAATTTTTAAATATACTTTCTATAGGAATATCCGATTCTTCTCGAGAAGATAACAATGATGACGTTTATTTGGAGGGAGATAAGGATGCAACACCAAATTGCGTTGGTAATTTTAGCAATGAAGATGACAATAAAGAAACTAAACAAGATGGAGTTAATACTGGCTGGCCACAAGAAGCGTGGTCTAGTAGAATCGAAAGATACAGAAAAGAATCGCCATATTCTAGTTTAAAGAGTTGGGACGTTAAAACATTACTGCTTAAATCGTCAGATGATTTGCGTCAAGAACTATTAGCATCACAATTACTTCAACAATTTGATTGGATATTTAAAACAAGTGGATTGCCGTTATGGCTACGTCCATGTGAAATTCTCGTTGTCGGTTCTCACGGTGGTTTTATAGAATACATTCAAGATACATTTTCTATAGATAGCTTAAAAAGAAGGTTTAGAACGGATAATCTAAACCATTGTTTTCAACGTTTATTTGTTAATGAACAACTCAGAAATAGTGCGAGGAGGTGTTTTGCTGAAAGCCATGCAGCTTACAGTTTGGTAAGCTATTTTTTACAAGTTAAGGATAGACACAATGGTAATTTTTTAATTGATAAACAAGGACATATTATTCAAATAGACTATGGTTTCATGTTAAGTAATTCTCCTGGAAATGTTAATTTTGAGCAGAGTCCCTTTAAACTGACGCAAGAATTTTTAGATGTTTTACTTGGTGAAAATTCAGCAGAGTTTCAGTACTTTCAAGAATTAATCATAAAGGGATTCTTGGTATCTAGAAAACACGTTGATCAAATTATACTTACTATAGAAACAATGTCATCTGCTGCCAAACTTCCTTGTTTTGCTTTCCTCGGAAACAACAAAGAATACTTTATTCAAGAAATAAAAGACAGGTTTTTCTTACATCTAACCGAAGAGCAATGCATTCTTAGGGTAACTGAACTTATTCAAACATCCATTAATAATTGGAGATCTATACAATATGATGCTTTTCAAAGACTAACAAATGGAATATTGTAATTAGCTTTAGTAGACATTTTTTTCTACTTGATTCATTTTATATTTAATGTTTTTTCCCATGTCTTTGTTTCGTTAATGCTCTAGTTTTCTAACATGCATATTTTCTTTTATATACAGGTACTTAAAGAGAAAAAAACGAGTGAACGTGCTTGTGAATAAGAGATAGGAAGAATTAGAATGCCTAGTCAGGTCTAATTCCATATTACTGGATGATTCTGAGTGCGAATTCAATCTGCTATTCGTCACCATACTTCGCAAACAACCGCAACTAGTAACAGATTGAATTCACTCATTCAATGAAATAAACAATAAAATTGAAGATAGTGTACTTGAATAATCACAACAACTCCTAACATATTCTACGCCCTTAAAAAAATGAAGTTACTTTAAAAATATAGTGCGTTCTAATCAACACTACACAAGTCATATTTATACTATAATATATTAGAAAAGTATCAAAGTTCATACTTACATCTGTTCATAAGAGTTAAATCCAAACAGTAATTAATTTATTTCCATCATTTGCATTGCAATAAACAGATGGATCAAAAACACGGCTTTAAATAATAAGGTGCAACCACCTCACAACCTTTTCTTCTTGTCTAAATTATCATTTTATTAATTATTCCACATATTGTTACTTTGTTGTAAAAATCCACCTGCTTCAGTTCTCTTTCCAGACCCTGCTATACCTCCTATTGAACTACCACTACTATTTCCGCCAGCAGTACCATTATTATTGCCATTTCCAGCACCGCTATTATTAGAACTATGATTGTTTCCATGAGTTCTAGAAGAATGGAATCCAGAAAACCCAACAGCTCCCGTTTCAGAATGGTGATGTTTATGGTTGTGATAATGCCCTGCAGTGTGACCACCTGTCTTATTTCCTGCTCCAACAGAACCTCCTCCTGTAGCATTATTTCCCACAACATGATTCGCAACAATTCCAGATGAATTAACCGTTCCTGAATTTGAATTAACACCTGTTTGGCTAATTCCCGAAGAGCCAGTACCAGTTGAAGAACCCTGACCGGAATTAGATGCATTTTGAACTGAGTTGTTCGATGAGGACCCAATAATTAAACCTTGATGACCCCCCCCTCCAACATGTATATTATGATGGTGTATGTGGCTTTGGCTTTGATTATGAGTTTGATTTTGCAACTGATGGTGATGATTTGCTGCTCCAAATCCCTGATGGTGGTGATGACTTCCCATGTGATGATGAATATATTCAACAGTATGGATTCCGCCAGTATTTGTGCCATCTAATTTATTTGCAGTATTCAATGCCATTCCCCCAATGTTTTGACTAGGAAAAACTCCTTGAGGGACAACCGCTTGGTCCATTCCAAAATCATTCCCACCAACACCACCATTCACTGTTGTCATTCCATTGAATCCAACAACTGGAATACTTATTGGAGTTCCACCCGCAGAACTGCCGATAATTGAATTTCCAGAATTACTTCCGGATCCTGAAATAGAAACGTTACCAACCCCCTGTTGCTGGGAAGATCCTAAGCCTGAAATGTGCTGGTGTTGAGTAATATTTGGCGATATAATAGATTGTATTCCAGGATATCCTCCTTGGTTATGGTAATAATGTTGATTATGGACACCTGATGTATTGATAGTAGCTGCAGTCAATGGAGATTGAGTGCTTCCATTACAAGTTTGAATTGTTGATGATATACCTGTTCCTGAATTATTATTGCTATTATTATTATTACTATTACTATTATTATGATTATTATTATTGTTATTATTACTACTATTGTTATTGTTACTATTATTATTATTAGTATTACTATTGCTATTGTTACCACTATTATTACCATTATTATTATTGGTACTATTATTATTTCCATTTCCGCTGACCGCACTGCCACCGAAACCACTAGTAATATCATCCGACACTATACTATTGCTATAAACTCCTACATTGGCTCCTCCAGTGCCATGATGTCCTTGTGAGTATTGATGGTTAAATACATTTGTTGGGTGATTACCATTTGCCTTGGTTGTTTGAGTAGCACTATAATGGGGAAAACCAAACGCCGCTGTGTTACCAACCATATATGGAAAGTTTGGTGCAGTAGTATATCCTGCATAATTTAAATAGGCATAGTTATATGGATTTCCACCTCCAGTTGTGAGTGCAATATTATTAACTCCATTCCCACCAACTGAACCAACAATACTGTCATAAGTTCCCATTAAGCCAGGGTTAGATAAATACCCCGTTCCTGAAGCCGATCCAGACCCAGCACTAGACGAAGATGTAGATGAGGGTACAGAAGAATTAGAAGGGTTTGGAGACATAGCAATAGACAAGTGATTATTACCTCCTATACCAGGCTGCATAGGTAAACCCCCATAACCACCACTTCCAACTACTCCCGTTGACACTGCTGAAGAGTGTTGACCCATATAACCAGTGTTTGCTGTGTTGGAATTACTTACTTTCAGTGCTGTATGATGCGCTCCTAGATGACTATTGGAGGCAGTGCCACGATGTGATTGATGTAACACTGTCTGATCGACTGCAATATTATTGCTGTTACCTATAATACTATTATTATTACTACTATTATTATTACTTCCACCAAGTCCAATAACAACACTTCCTCCTACACCAACACCAGTTTGCAATCCTGTATCCTTAGATGGGGACGAAGGTCCATTAACTCCCCCAACAGTTGTTCCCGTATTCCACGCATTAACCGGGCCTGTTCCAGTTACATTACCATTTCCATCAGAATAAACGGACATTACAGAACCCTGGATTCCGCCATATCCGCCCCCTCCAATAACTCCTGATGCAGATAAATTACCAGAAGAAATTCCTACAATGCCTCCACCCACTCCTGCAACACCAACTCCAATACCGTGACCCCCAGAAACACCGGCTCCCATACTTGTGCCATTAATACCAGAATTGGTACTGAGACCAATTCCATTGTTATTCGTCGCGTTTATAATGTTGCTGCTTTCGAAAGTCCCAGATGTTGTATGACTTTGATTATTAAGCAAATTACCATTGTCAGTATGAATTTGACCTTCTGACACTTTACTTACGTCTACTGCCCCAAAACTTCCAAACAATAAACCTTCATTAGCATTTGGGTCTATTGTTCTACCATCAGGTAAGTATACTCCAAGCCCACTTGACTTATCTAGTAGTGGCGAAGATAGTTCACCAACCATAATCCCACCTATTTGTATTCCATTTGAGGAAATTCCTCCAACTTTAATACCTAAATCTAATCCCGATCCGCTTACAGTGGAAGAAGAGGAGTCAGAAGATACTGCAACATCCTCTCTTTCTTTATTTCCTTCAATTCTTTGGTCACTTGCATTTCTCCAAATAGTTTCGATAATTCTAGAAGATTCGGTATTACTACCGTCTATTCTAGATATTTGCACTGCTTGTGAATCTTTCGTTGTACCTACACGATAGGGATTATCTTTGTAATTAATGTCTGAAGAGTTTGTACCCATTCTATTATTTACACTAGCAGTATTGGATATAGAAGCAGCAGTAGAAGTATTATTACCAGCAGTAGAATTAGTAGATATTGCTTTTGTAGAAGTAACAACTTTATTATTAGTATTTTTACCTGCAATCACAGTTTTAACATTATCATTTTTACCATTATTCTTGCACGCTAATTTAGCCCAAGTAGTATTGTTAACTAAAGTACTATTCGGTGTCATTGAACTAACTGTATCGTTATTGTTTAATTTTGAATTGTTCATCGATTCAACACCTCCTTTATCAACAAACAAATTCGAATTTAAATTTCCCTTATTTGTCACTGAACTAGCAACAGAATTTAACATATTGTTAACAGAATGTTTACTGTCCTTATTATTTTGATGGTTTGAACCACTAACTTTTTGATTAGTGTGTCTTCCGCCAACACTTTTATTGTTAAAACTACTTTCATTCTGATTCTGAACATGACTATGATTGTGAGCATTGCCAATGCTGCCAATGCCATGGTTATTTTGGCTATGTTGTCTTTGACTTCTATTACCTCCTTGATGCTGATTATTTGCCATGCCAACAATATTACCACCAACTAAATTTCTGTTTTTACCACTACTATTGTACCCTGTATTGCTTAAGTTTAAGTACTGCTTTCTAGATTCATTTGTTTTGTTGTTATTGCTATTAGACTTGTTTTTTCCAACTTTCGTCCATTGACCAGATTCATGACCACTAAAATCTTCAATTACATTACCTACAGCTAATTCAATTTGGCCCACGTCATAATGGCATCTATGAACTAAATCAGATATATCATTCAAATTAAAATTATATGGTTCTAACACTGGGGTCAATTCTTTAACCCATTTTGCCGTTCTTGGTGAAAGCTGAACGTCTGCTATTAATGGTTGAACGTTATATCTTCTGTAATAGTCATCACTTAGTGAAGATGATGATTGTTCATTCGTACTCTTTCGTTTCCCGACAACCGTGCTCGAGTTCGTACTTGAATTATTTCCTCCTGCCCTTAAACTCCTTGTACCAGCAGTCATTTTATATATAAAGGGATAAATCCAAAATATATTATTTTATTAAGTACATAAAAAATAGTTTTAAATGACTAGCTGTAAAGAAATTAAATTAAAAGGAAAGAGGTGAATTTAAAGTCTAATCTTTTTTCCACTTCACCTCCTCTACCTTATTATTAACCTAATATGGGTGCTGTTTCCAAAACCGAACGTCTTTACAGATAGACCTGCTATAAATATTATAACTTTTTTCACAATATTATGGTTTATGCCAAGTTTAAATGAAATACATATATAATTAATATATAACTGTTTTCAAATTTAGTACACTACTAATTTATATCGTCTTCTTGTTACTACAAATAACTTTTTATTTATTCTCGATACTTTTCTCCACTATTATTTCATTTATATAAAATTATTTCCCACAAAAAAAACTTTTAAATCAGTTTATAACTTATATTTACTTTTTATAAATATTTTATATCCATATATTTGAAAAACCCGGGCTTATTTTTTATTTAATTAGAAATTATAATATTAATTATATATATCCATTACTATTCTAGGTTTATTTATTTCATTATTTATTACTCTTTGACATTTGTAATCTATATATAACTATCTCATAATTATATTATTATGTATTTTCCATTATTTATTTTTTAAATTGAATTAGTTGACGTGATGTTTTATACTTGTTATTTTAAATAATTTTATTTAGTTTACTGACTTTGTATTTCAATTAGTTTATTAACTTTAATCATTTACTACTATTATCAAATAGCGGTTAAAAGGATTTTACTGCTGATTTTTTTAATACTTATCCCGCCGTCTCATTGTCAATGCATTAATGTTTAGTTTTCAACTATTCGTTTTAACCAAAATTTATCGAAAAGTCACACATAACTCTGTATGCTCACGTAAAATGTGAGAATATCACTCTTTATTGCCTAAATTAACCTAACCCAACTAGTATATTCTCCTCTTTCGTATTTATCTAGTTTTCTATTTTGTAAATTACTGCAACCTAATGCATTACCCTAATCTTCTTTTTCATCACTCATTTATCAGTTAAAAAGAAGTGATAATATAATATGATGAATTTGCTCACATTGTATTTGTAAATGTGGATGCAATACCGGTGTTGAGAGTGCATGCATGCACAAAGTTTTTGCATTATTTTTCGTAAAGTGCACTGGTTGTGTAACTTTGACTTATGTATAAATAATAGTTAATTTAAATAAAATTCATGGACTAGTGAGCGAATTTAAGTACATATACTTGTTTATTTATATTTGTATTTTCTTACATTTATAAACGAAAATTATATGTGAATGAGTATATGGCATTTACATTTATTAAAATATATTACTAAATTAGAAAAGGAATAATGACAAAAAAAGAAATGAAGAATTCATTAAGAGCAAGTGTTGAATCATCAAGCACAACTATAAGTGTCGATGGTATGTTATAAATTATCAAGAGCCGATGAAAAATTGACTACTTTTTCATTATTTTCAGACATAAATAGTGAAACACCGAGTCATAAAAGAAAATATGTAAAAAAAGAAGCAAATGAAATAGAGGAATACAAGGTAAGGTTAATAAATTTTCATCTCTCATTTAGAGATCTAATACCGAACAATAATGACATTGACAATTACTACAATAGAAAAGACTTGAAGAACACAAGGACAATTTACACGAATCAATGACAAGTAAGTCTTAAATAAGCATATTTCACATAAATAATAATGATAATAATATTGAAGAATTCTTAAATTCATTATATGATGAACTGGAGAATTCGAGAGTAAATTTAGAATCCTCGTGTTTAAGGTCACTCCAAAGATATGGAGACCATGTTAAAAGACTAGAATCAATTAGAAATCAGAATATGGAAAGCTCATTGAAACTACAAAAGATGCAAAGCATGATACAAAAATTTTCCGATAAAATTACACAAGTTTAATTTAAAAAAAATAAGCATAAATCATTATTGTTAAATTATGTATGAATAGCACGTACATTTATATCAACTTTTGAATATATATCAGAATACTATATTACTTTCATTGTTGCTTAGACTATCTTTTATAATTTGAGATAATTCAATTCTTTCGTTATTCCCAATTATTGAAAACAGTGCACTAGAATTATTAGAATTTCCAGAAAATAACGGAAGCAGCCTTGATATCAATGTTTTATTGTTTAAATGGAAAATTATGAACTTGACTGGCCAAACCCACCATAAAACTCTTGATTTGACATTACCAAAATCATCAAAATTGTAAATATCAACTAAATCGTTTTTTCTAAATTCATTGTAATAAAGGATAGAAAACCTGAATAATTCCAATGTAACGGTCTCAATTACAGAATCAAATGTTTGTGGAGAAAATTTAAAGCTATCCTCTCTTGCAGCACCGTATGAAACATAACTTTCAGAAAAGTGCAAAATAGAAACAATATCCATTTCAAAAAATATTGGTGTTTCAAAAAAATATGCCTGTTTAATTCTAAATTCAAATAAGGACGATATTTTATTCCCCAATATATTGTAAATTCCCATATCGCTGTTTCCCTTTGAACTCTCAATTATCCATTTAATTTCAGTTAAACTCGAAAAACCAGTTAGATTGTAGAACTCGGTCATAAATTCAAGTAGTGTATCATTCCCATGTACCATACTTTGTATGTTAAATATTCCTAATATTAAATATTTAAAAACGTCTATCCCTTCTCTAGATACATTGTTGCCATTGTTGAGAATGGAAATAATCTCATTTTCCAAATTTTTCTTGTCTATCATTATTGAATTATTCTCATTTTTAATAAATCCTTTGTTATTTAAAGTTCCAAATAATTCAAATAATTCCTTTACAGTCGGATTAATAATAACATTTTGTTCCAGTGCAGACAATATATAATAATGAATATATTCAATTATATGGTTGAGTATTTCCATTTGTGTTTCTATATTAAACAAATCATTCCTTATATTTTTAATTAGATCCTTGTTTTTAACTTCATCCATATCTCTTTCAATACAAGTTTGTGATTGCAGTAATAGTGATTTTCTCTGTAGTAGTGTCGGTTCTTGCTGCATTTTAAGTATCTGTTCAACTATGTCAATAAACAAATTATATATATCATTTATTTTTTTGTCTCCACGTTCCATGATTAACATACTTGTATTCAATATTCTTCTTATGTTATTTATATTATTTTTCAAATACTCGCCCAGATATTTAACATTTTCAAAGTTGCAACCGTTTATTAATACAATAGATTCTTTTGATGAATCCGAGTAATTGCCAATATCATCATATATTTTGTTCTCTAAATTACTGTTTATTTTGACTGGAATCTTCCAAAATGTTTTAGCTTTTGTATAGTAATGTTTCCCTGCAGATAAGTATTGTTTTGCATTGTATAACAAATAACCTTGATCATTAATTAGGTCATTCTCTTTTTCATTTCTCATTTCTTTAAATCCAGAAGTTTTTTTGTTATATGTATCAGTATTCTTTGTCGATTTCAAAGCTACAAGTGTATTACTGTTGTTTATCTCATCTTTTTTAATATAAAAATCATTAATGTTATAATTCTCAAGCCAATTTTTAAGAAATGGGGAGTCATCACTAAATAAAAACACAGTTATACATATATTTTTAGTGAACCAATTCTCGAACTTTGGATTTCGATTTTTTCTGTTTTTTATCTCTTCATAAATTGTCTTTTGCATACAAGCGTCAGTGTAAGAAATATATGAAAACAAATAGTAATGAAGCCACTCATTATTAGAAATTTCAATTCTTTTATTAGAACTTTTAGATTTTGTACCAAGGTTATCTTCCTGTTTAAGTGCAAGGATAATTATTTTTGTTATTGATGATTTAATATTTAGAATTTTTTCTCTAAATTCATTAAATATATCTATTCTTTCATCTATACTCTTTTCCATGTCTTTTTTATTTAATATTGAATTAATGTTATACTTTCCTCCAGTTTTAGAATTTTCAATATAATTGTTTGTTTTTCTAGCTATTGTGAAGTCATTCAAGTATTCAAAATATTCATCATCAAACAAGTCCATATTAGAAAGAAAATTCTCTATTTCTAGAACATAAGTGTTGTATTTTAAGTCAAGTAAATACTGAAGATTATTATAGATCCAAAGAATTGTATGAAACTGATATGTATAAATGGACTTTGTTGTATTTGAATCAATATTCTGTCTACAGTAATCCAACAGTGTTTTACAACCACTTTGTTCTACAGTTAATATAATATCAGAAAAAGGAATTATTTGAGAACAATATTGTTGCCCTGAACGTCTTATTTCTGAAATTAACATTTCTAAGAAATATTGAATAAATGAATTTGACTTTGAAATATAGTCCAAATACTCTGAAAGGGAGGTTGGAATTTTGATTGGTACTTTTTCACCATTTGTTAACCAAAGGGGAAATAAACCAGTAATTCTGAGGTACTCAGACTGGAATGAAATTAAATTCATTATTGTTCTATACTCCTCTAAATGGCTTAATAGTACTAATGAAACATTTAAAGGCACGTGGTAAACTTTTTCAGAAAGTAAATTAGCCTTGTGTGGTTGAACAGAACCTACATAACCTTGAAAATTTTGTTTAGAACCATTTCTTTTCATGAACACTATTATCTTGTTCAGTTGTGACATTGAATTTTCTATTGAAATTATGTCAACTGGGAGTATTCCCTCTCCGTTTTCCTCTTTAGTTTTAGAAGAACTTGATGAGCTTGAAGATGATAAAAATGGGGTTTCTGAGCTATATTCATTCAAAAATCTTGAAGCAGAAAGCAAATCATATCTGAAAATGAGTCTAATTAAAAACTGGTGACCTCTATTTTCTATCAAGTCGAAAAGATTAAAATTTGAAATCGATTTTTTAAGAATATCCAGGTATGTGATGCAAATTAAATTTTCATTTGTAATATAAGCATTGTATTTAATTCCAAATGGATATGTTTTTATGAAAAGATCAGTTATTTTAAGTATTTCAATTGTTTTTAGTAAGAAACTGCGAATCTCAGTAAACATGTCTATTTCTGAAATATTTATGCAAGAATTTGAATGGGAGCCAACTCCGTTTGCCTTACCCAAAGAAGTAAATTCATTATCCTTAGATTCAAACAACGTTGAAGACAAGGAATTGCGATTAACATCACTGTAGTAATTCGGAAACCATGATGGAAGAAGAATATTTAATGTATTTATAATTGGTGTTAGGGACGATATTAAATGCTTTACATGATTATCATTTAATGATGACTTGATTGTGACTGTAACCATGTCATTATTTGAGAATTCAGTTGAATTATTGTCTGGAATTAAAAATGAACACAGTTCTCCGTCTTTATTTTCGTTTCTGTTAAAACTTGAACATGAATTATACCTCGAGATGTTCTCACAGGAAAATAACGTGCTTGAACTCATCCAGTCCGAAGCCGAAGGCTTAAAGAATTCTTGAATACACGATGATATATCTACTACTACATTTTTCCCTTTATTGCTCGAGGACTTAATTGTAGATTCACTACTAAAATTAAATTTACTATTCTTGCCATCATTAGCGTAAACGCTATTTATTCTTCTTTTGTTTCCGCTATTTCCGACTTCAAACTCATCAATCTGATTTTTAATCAACTCATTTACTATTTTAGAACCTTTGCGTGTATTATTATCATTATCCAAGTAACCATTAAAACCACCAATCACGCTATTTTTTTCCTTATTAATTAGGTATTTATTTAACTGAACATCTAGTACACTATCCAAAGATAATTTATCGTCCTTAAATTCACCAACACAACCCTTTAAAGCGAATTTTGAACTCTTAATTTCAAAATCTGTTTGTTGAAAAAGAGGAGTCCCCCAAATGCTCCTTAATATTCTAGAAATAAGGAGAATTAAACCTTTACATCTGGGAGAAATAGATATCGAACAATTCAGAGAATTCAGTTTAACATTACAATAGCTAGAGTATATCGATCTAGACTGTATTGAAATATCTGATATCAATGTGACCCATATTCTAATTAAATTAATAAGTGGAAAATCATGTCTTTGATTAATTATTGTATTATTATTGTTATTCTTCATGTAAATTTCTATCATTGGACTATCACTTTTAATACCATCAGTAGACGAATGCATTCTCTGAAAAACATCATTGTTAAAAATACCTTTAATATTCAAATTAATTAATCCTTGCCATATTACTGAAAAAAACTGTTCAAATGTAACTGTATGAGCAAATGTACCTAGTAATCTCATAACAAATGTAACTGATTTGTTTTGATAGTGAAGTAGATCGGTTGTATTTTCTCCATCTCTATTTAAATCAGAAAAGCCATATTTATCGAAATCATCAAATATATTTAACATAAATGAATAATTATGTGGTTCTAATGTCATGTTTGTAATTATATCGAGTATCTTTTTTTTTTCAAGCAAAAAAACTCCATTAGTTGTAATTACTGTCCAAGATCTATTTTGAGTTGTCTGGTCCAAAACGATGTCCTTTAGTCCGCTATGTGGTAACCCTGGAAAACTGATATTGAGAAAGCAAGAAGATTTATTCAAGTTAAGCTCTTTTTGAATTAAATCGAATGTTTTTAACTTGATTATATTATCATTTGAATTATTTTTCAGGTCGCTTTTCGACAAAAAAGAATTGGTACTACCTAATGAAGATATTCTATTATAAAAGTATTTCCATATGTGATAGAATTTTGAACCTGATGTTTTAGCTCCAAATCCTGTTTTGTTTGAAGTTAAGTTATCAAAGACTAAACTATTTAAGTTGTGACGAATAAAAAATAAGTTACTACTCGATGAGCTATTGTTTATTTCCTTCTCCTTTATATATTCACTTACTTCATATTGTCTAAATTCATACGGATTAGGTACATTCCATAAATTATCAAAAAGTCTTTGATAATTAGATAATATTCCTCTTTCTTGCACATCCAATACAACACCCAAATTAGGGTCAGAAAAAGCATACTGCCATTCTTTAAATACTGAATTATTATTTTTATCATCATAACCATAGTAATTATTACTATCGCTATTACTGTGATTGCCGTCATTGCTAGTTCTGTTTCCTCTAAAAACAGTGCTAGTTTGCATCTGATTTTTGGCAATCATTGTTTGGTCCAAACAAGTAGCGATAATACTTGAGGTGTAGTGATTGCCAACATTAAAAGCAACATTGTTTTCTTTAAGTGCGCTAGATTCATCCTCCTCTTTATTTAACACAGTTTGAATAAAAACACCGTTTGAATACAAAGCAGACGAAATCAAATAATCGTTCCGTTGTGATATAAATGATTCATCTAGTCCGGAAATAGGAGATCTCCTAAATCCCCTTACCTTCATACCAGTTGGAAGTTTGAGGGTAATGCATTCACCACTACTTTCTCGAGTAGATAAAGGAATAACATCGTACTTTGCCTCCATATATATTCTATCTCCTTTTGAAGTAACTATAATTAAAACAATATTTTCACTTTCTAAAGGATTTACTGGATGAATAGAATGAATAAAGAAATTATTTAACATCGAATTAAGAGAATTGCTCAAATTTTTCTGGGAATTAACCTCTGAAATTGACTGTTTTTTGGGATAAAAATCACTACCATTTGAAACCAGTTTATTCAATTCAAACTGTAGCGTTTTGAAATTAATTCTAAATAAAAATCTTATGGGATAACAAGATGAAACTGACATATTCGATATAATTTGAGGTCTCTCTATAAAAGTAAAATCATCTGAAATTTTTTTAATGTAGATAGACCCAATTGGAATGTTAAATACATCTATGTCAGAATTCTTGTACAAAACATAAAGCAATCCTCTGTTTTCATCAGAATAGATATAATTAACTATGTGTTCAGAGTTTCCAAAAAATATATTCTTAACAAAACTAGGAATAATTTTATCCATAAACCAATTTTTAGTTACACATACAAGTTTGGAAATGCACTGATTATCATAGTAGTATGAGTTAAATTGTTCTTTGTTGTAATGATGATTACGACTATTATTATTATCGTTTTTGGTATTTGAACTTGGACTAGAAGTAAAAATTCCAGATATCTTCTGAATTTTGTTATCCATAAAATTTGAGAGTGTATCGCCTATAATTTTTCCAAATCCTCTTGGTTCTACTTTAGATCCATGAAGTGGAGGAAACTCGAATTCAAATACATTTCCTGTATTTTCACATCCCAAAAAAAATCTTCCAGATGCCTGATGCACTGTAATACAACTGAACTTGACATTTTTATGTCTATTTAATGTTAATGAATAGAAACTATCTCTTATTCTATTAATAATATAATTACCATTTGAGTTTTTAATTAATTCCAACAATATAAGATAAGTTTCAGTACTTATCAAGAAAAAAGCCGATTCTTCACATTCATAAACTCCTACACACCTTATATTTGCCTTTTCTTGTGAATTTTCCATGTAAAATTCCTCTGTCTGAACAGAGTATACCGGATCCTCTTTAGACCAATTCCAAAACACGATTTCATTATTATTATATATATAAAATATGCTATGTGAATTTAAAATCTTATGGTTTGCTCTGCAATAACCGCTGCTATTATGTTCTATTTTGTTTTCTAAAAGCGAGTTTGTTATTTTTTTTGGAATGTTCTCACTCAACACCCTAATTTCAAAAGATTCCGGCCTAAATTCATAACATTCGAACCATGAATTTTCCAGTCCAATACTTTTAATATATGAATCCAAACATGAAAATTCCTCATCTTGCTTAATACATGAGTTTATTGAACAACCCAATACTTCCATTTTCGTTATTGGATTATCATTTTTATCCTTTATCTCCTCTCTTAAAGTCATAAATTGATTATCATCTTTGACAACAAATCTTTTTCTATTATCGTTTCTTCCAAACATCTATATATTATAATTCAGTAGTCCAGTTATTTTTATTTTGACGTTTATTAATGATATTGGTCTTTAAAATCCTTTCTACTTTTCAAAATCTAATACTGAATTATTTAATTGAATGTTATTTACAAACTCCTTCGATTACCTTATTTTCTCTATGTTTACCTTTGTTATATATTCTGCCACCTAATTATTTTTATTCTTCTTATTCCCTACTTTCTCCAGAACTTATTTCAACCTTTAAACATCACGTGGGGTTGATCACGCGCCCGATACCTTTGCGATAACTTAAAAAGTTATCGCCAGAAAAAGAAGAAATACCGAAAAACCCAAAGCATAATGAAATGGAATGTGAGAAACTCACCCTAACTATTATTTTTTAGCTTCAACACAGATAAAATACACTGAAGGAGAAGACGGTGGTGGTGTAAGAGGTATTTGGCCATGGAGTCTAAAAATAACTAACATTAAATATATGAGAGATTAGCTGTTATTTTTCGCAATTAAAGAGACAGAAATTGAATTTATAAAAATGAAATTATTACATCTAATTATTACATTTTAGCTAAACACTTAAAATTGATTCTTTAAGACGTTAAGTCATATGCAAATTAAATAATAGGAAAATTCATTCTTGAATAGTAACGATGGATTTTTTTCTTTCTGGAATAGGTTTTGATGTGTCTTTTGTATGAATTCTTAGGTTTTCCTCTCTTCTCTTCTTGGATTGAGTTTGGATAAGTTTTCTCTCTTGAGTAGATTTTACTATTTTTGGAATATGATGATGTCTTGCTATTCTTTTTATTTCCGGTAAGTGCTGATACCTCTCAATAAGTTTGTTTCTATAAGCAAGAGTTTGCCTTTCCCTATAAACTCTGGGACCCAATGGTTGGCTAGCCTCATTTTTCCAAAGACGAATGCAAAAATCTGAAGAACCACTAACTATGAATTTACCGTCAGCTGTATATTTGGTGCACCAAACAGTTTGCATTCTCTTTGTATGGTAAATATCTTTAGAAGAGCCTTGATCTATATTAAATATCCTAATTGTATTATCTCTACTTCCGGCAACAAAACTGTTTCCCATTGGATTGTAATCAATATCTAATACAGCTTGAACAAAACCCTTGTAGACAAATCTTGCCGTATCTAGCTTTCTCATATCAAAAGTATACAACATTGAATCATCATTAGCTATTGTGAAGTTAAGAGGTTGCTGAGGGTTCCAACAAATAGCATTTGATTTATTTGACAATATTACTTTTCTTAAAGCAGTTGATGCCCTAATATCAAATAATCCAACTGAATTATCCGAAGAAACTGTTGCTACTATATGTGATTCGCTCGGATTTATCCTCGCTGAATATACTGTTTCATTACCCCATTCAAACTCTTGTAAAGGTGTGTTCCTATGATGATCCCAAACATGAAGGCCGCCAACTCCACTACTTATTAATATATCACTATTCCAATGATGATCTAAACTATAAAGCTGACCTGGTGCTAAAAACGTATTCTCTGAGATTATATTTGTTCTAAAATTAGATATATTGTCATATCCATCAAATACATTCTCAATGTTACCCTCATCCTCCAATTCATTTGCCTCTAGTAAATTAACATCCTCTCTCTTTCCTATTCTCCACATTTGCAATTTCTTATCATCTCCACATGAGAATAAATACTTATCATCCTCCGTTACACATAATCCACGTACCGCTCCTTCATGTCCTCTTATCATATATTCGCACCTTCTTAGACCTGCCAAGTTCCAATATCTTATTGTACCATCAAACCCACCACTGTAAATGTCTGAAAGGTGATGATGCCCTCTGGCTATTGCATTTACTGTATCCGTATGACCTTCAAATACTGAAACTAGTGGTTTTGAAAATAATTTTCTCAGCTTTACACTCATCAAGGCTCTACTATATTCTCTTGCTCTCTCAAAAGGGTGTACTTCTGGATCTGGATTATGGTATATACGTCGTACCGAACCTTTTGTTAAATCTTGATATCTGCTTATATCTCTCTGAAGTACCTTAACCTTCATTTTATAAATTACAGATTAAGTAAACGTATAAACCTTCAATTTTTGTACTAATTATTTTTACAAACAAAATTTAAGTGTATTATAATAGCAATTAATTGTTAATAAAAAATATAATAAAACAATTGAATTGGTGAAGTAAAATTCTTAATATTCTGCACTGACAACGAACTATTATATTATAATTTGTAATTGAATTTTATGACTTCTTTTATCCTATTTAGATTATTTGAAGTAAAGGCAAAAGAATATTTACTCATTCACCTATTAATATCTTCATATATAAAATTAATAATCTCCAATATAACTGGTATCACTAACTGAACTTTGGTTTTCTATTAAGCTCTTAATTATCATATATACTCCGTTTTATTTAGTTGAAAAAAAAATCAATTACTGACAATGAGTTTGGCGCCAAAACACTAGAATTATCTAATGGTCATTAATTATTACAAAATACTTGCGGGAAATATAAATTAACCACTGCATGCGAAAATCATAATAAATGTTTATTACTGTATGATATATAAAAATTGTTTATTTTTAGAATATTTCAGATCCACGAACAAGACTGTTTTCAATTCTAATAGAATTTTGATTGCTGGATAAATCAAAATTAATAGTATTAGAACTTGATTTGTTATTAAGAGAATAGCTACCATAATTGCTTCCATTTTTGTTTCCATTTTCTGATTGAGAACTGGTATTAACTTGATCTATATCAGGAGCACTCATGGATATACTATTATGATCAGCGTGTTCATTGTTATTTCCATAATTTCCTTTGACAGATTCATCTATGTTATTATTTGAATTAAAATCCAATAAACTACTAGTACGTGTATTTTGTTTATAAGACATTTTTTTGCTGGAGTTTTTAATTATTTTGGTTAATTTCTGTATTTTGTCTGACATAATTTCGTTCTCACCCTCTAAAATACGATATTTTTCCTGTAGTTCCCTAAATGAAGTTTTAATTCTCTCATATTCAGATTCAGGTACATTTCTTTCAGGCGGACTTAAAAGATCTACTTGAATTCTTGGAATATATTTTGAATTCTCTAATATAGAAGTTTTATATGACGAATATTCAATAAGCCCACTATTGTTATAGTCAGAGTTACTGTGTGATGAATTAAAACCTTTATTTTCCGATGAATCGTTTGAATTATTGTCATTTGCTTGATTTATTAATTTGGTTCTTGATGACCCAAAAATAGAGGGAATAACAGCCAATGGTGGTTGTTTAAAATTATTTCCATCCCATATTGGTTGTTTATTAGTAGATGTTTGTTGCTTGCTTAAATTAAACGGCTCAAATGAATAGTTAGTATTTCCTGAATCTTCATAAAGAAACTCGGATCTAGTTACGACTGAAAACTCTTCCTCTCTAAAAATATACTGTAATTTATGTAGTAATTCTTGAATTATCGCATAATGTGTTGGTAAAGGTAAACCAAGTAAATATGACTTCATTTGTTCACCTAAAACTATACTTCTGTGTTTTAAATATGATGCTCTCGCAACTGCTTCATCAACTTTCCACTGATTTTGTAGCTGTTGAATCCAAAATAAAAGATTTTCAGCCTGACTATCTGGCATTTTCCATGCTTCTTGTTGATATTGCAATTTAGCTTGTACAAGTTCTATTTGTCTAATTAGTAACTGAAATATATCATGCTGAGAAAATAAGTCTTTAATGGTACTTAATTGTTTATCAGATTTTAACTGTTCTTCTCTATAGTGGTCTAATATTGACTGAATTTCATTTTTATATTTTCTATTTTCAATTAGCAATTCTTGACTTGAGTGTTTGAGATATTGTAATCTAGTAATTAATTTACTTAATCCAACATCACCGCTTTTATATGAGGATATATTATCTTGTATATCATTTAATTCATCCATAACCTCAAATTTATCTAGTAATATTTTCTGATTGTATCTCTGCATATCAGCTAATTTATCATGAAGTTCTCTTTTTTCTTCTAATAATAATTCTTTTTCGCCTCTTACATTTTCCAAATCTTTCAAAACTTGTGTCAATTCCGCCGTTTTTTGTTCTACAGCTTCACCAGTAGCTTTCTCTGTTACATTCAGTGCACTCTGAAGCTTTTTAACTTGCCCTTGAAGTTGATCATTTTTTGTTTTCAAACCTTTATTTTCAACTTCCATTTGTTTGTATTGATGTTTTAGTTTATCTAATTGTTGTGAAAGTTGATTTATATCTCTACTTCTATAATATGATCTAGATACCCCCATATAATCATTATTTATACTTCGAGTTGAGTTTATTATTCCATTTTCAAATTCATTATCTGAATTGTCTGAAACAGCTCTCATTTGGCCATACTGAACTGATTGATTCATCGCTATACACCATCTAGCAGATACATTTGGGGAACTTGCTGCA
The DNA here is from genome assembly GCF_009768925.1 of Cryptosporidium bovis. Taxonomy (NCBI): domain Eukaryota; phylum Apicomplexa; class Conoidasida; order Eucoccidiorida; family Cryptosporidiidae; genus Cryptosporidium; species Cryptosporidium bovis. Next base: position 169,092 of record NW_027125032.1, read on the forward strand.
AATATTAGTGGGTTTGACTCTATACCCAATGAATGGTTATAATGCAATAGTATTATTAAATGTACATCTTTTCCAACATTTTGACGTAATACTACCTCTTCCTCACGGGTTATATATTCTCTTTGCAATGCAGTGGCTGAGTCTATTGTACTTATCATTGTATCGCATAATACATATACTACTTCCAGTGTTGACCCATCTTTTCTACTCGAGCCAAATAACATTCCACCTTTTAGTGTAAAATAATATTGTTCCCAACTTTCTCCTGAATCATCTTCTGATATTTCCCTTCCAATTTGGGAGCCTCCTCCCTGACCACCTTTTAAATTTAATACATAAAGCCAACCACAGCATTCCGGACTTATAGATGCAGATCTAGATAATGATAATAGTGATGCATCTTGTATTCTTATTTCAACCTTATTTATTATATCAAATCCACCATCTTTTGATTGACTTATTTCCTGTTTTTTTCCCATATTTTACGCGTTTCTAGCTATTCTAACAAAATACTTATGGTATAATGATTATCAATTTAAAATACCAGTTCTCCCTTTGTTTTGCGAGTTATTATTTATATTCATTTAACTTTGATTGTATATACTGTTATAAATTCAACTTATATTGTAAATTTCTGTTGCTTTTAAAAGTAACGATTTACTAAAAAATAAACTATATGTATTCTTAATTTATTATTTTTGGTATTAATTATTAAAATATTCAGAAAAAAATGTAATTATTTTTTAGAGAAAAAGAAAAAAACTTATATATTGCCTCCCACAAACTTTTATATTACTCAATCAACTCATTTTTTAAGTTCTTTTTAAGTTTATTTACAATTTTCTTTTTATTCTTAAACCATAGAGGCACGTACAGAGCCATTAAACTTGTCTAAGTCTACATGAAACTTTATGCATGCATGCGCTAAATCAATAATTATTATGGCGGGGTTTATAATAGTAAAAATAGAAAAAATCTAAAATATAACAAGGAATATTTTTTTTAAACAATAAAGATAAACCATATTAATTGGCTTTAATAGATACATTTTGCGTTTAGCATACAACTTAGTGTATAATTTTAGAAGAAAGGGTGATTTTTTATGGAAAAAATATTACATTTTTTCCATTTATTTTACATCCACACATTTAAGTCATATTTAAACAACTAGTTGAGAATAAGACAAAGTAAAGGAGAAAATAAACTCATTAATTTGTTTGGTAAAATTTATGTAGCACCGGTAAAATAAAAATATGTTTAATATTTATTAACAGTATGTCATAAATAACATTAGAGTGATAAACAACCTGGTTGTAATCACAATATAATTGTGCCTTTCTTATTAAAGTAGTTATAACTCGTTTTTGTTTTACTCCACCATATGCACAAGAAGAATAAAATATAACAATAATAAACAATTGAACATGACATTAAAAAATAATGAGGACGATGCCAAGGATGTAATAAAATGGCAAAATAAGAAGAAAAATAGCTTAGATGAACAAGATAATCCACAGAAATCTGTCAGTGGGAAACTAACTGATTTATGTACATTAGATTTGTCGAAAGAGACGTCATCCTTACAACTTCCAAATGCGTTTAGTAAACTGATGCAAATTACTAAGCAATTACAAAATGAATTAAGAATGACAAGAAAAGAGAGGGACGAAGCTTATAATTCTCTTATTTTACAGAGAGATTATTATGAACAGTCAGCAACTAGTAAAAATATTTCTAAAAATAAATTAGATAACCATTTTGATACAGAATATGTAAGTTAAATTAAAGAATACATTAAAAAGAACTAATTTAAAAAAAAACGAATTATTAGTTGGAAGAATTACTCAATAACACTGCAAGTTTTGAATATAGAGCTGAGATCAACAATTTGAGGAAAGAATATGAAAGAAAGGTAGGTTTAATATAGTTTATTGTTTAAATATATCTCTGAGATTGATTGTTTAATACGTTTATACCAGATTCATGATATGGAAAAAGAGTTTGAGGAAGAAAGCAAAAGACTGAGGACGCAAATATTAAGCGATGTTGAGATCTACCTTGTAAAATACAGAGATCTTGCAAAATTAGCAACTGAGGAAGCAAAAAGACAGAAGAAAAAAGCAGAGCTAATAAAATTAAAAACGAAAGAGTTAACAGAAATGACATGTAAATCTTTTGAGGAAAAGTTAAGAAAGAAAATGCAGGATGATCTGAAAAAGCATGAAGAGGCTACTCAGTCTGCCTATTCAAAATTATTATCTAAGGAAAGATCTATGCAAATTAAATGGAGTGAGAGGGAAGAGATTTTAGAAAGAGAGAAAAAAGATTTTGAAAGATCAGTTATGAAGCAAGCAGAAAAAAGGATTGAAGAATTTAGAAAAGGATTCATTTCGTCACAAGCACAACTTGCGAAAGAAAGAGAAATATTTGATGACATGATGGAAAAGTTAAGAGAAAGGGTTAGTTTTTATATTTTTCACTTCAGTTTTTACAAATGTAATAATATTTTTAAAAATAATAAATCACTGGTAATTTATTTATATTTTAGATTTCACTTGAATGCGCCGAATTTGAACAAGATATGTATCACAGATTCGCTGTTACTTTTAATTTGGATGAAAATGAAGTTTCTAGAAGATTACAAAACTATGATGCTGCATTGAGCAAGGAAACTTCATAAATTTAGTTTAACTGTTTTAATTATTTATTTTAAGTTGTCTAAATAGACTACTGAATGTTAAATTTGTAATATAACTTATTTATTATTAAAAAAATAAGTGCATGCATGCATTTATTTTTTAATCTTCGGTACCTTTTTTTTTCTTGGAATTAAAAGTGGTCTGCACCGCCTTTTTTACTTTTTAATTAACGTCTTGGCAAATAATACAGGCGATAAAGAAAACAAAAGGTTATATTAGAAGGCTCTTTTTTTGCAACCATAAAGAAAATATACATAATACTACTATTTATTTGATATAGTACAAATATTTACATTAGGAAATAATTGTGAGAATGGGTTTTCCAGTTTTTTCAGGAGTTACTTTATTTTTAACATTGCTTGGTCCGTATTATGCAATTTATAGTTTTAGTAACATATCAGAAACTACTGGAGTCAATTCTCTATTGATAAGCTCAATATTCCATTCAGTTGTTGCTTGCTTTTTGAAGTCGCTTTTTTTAGCATCGATTCCAGTGACTTTTCTATCACAAGAATTTGTAATTGAGTATCTGAGTATATTTACAAAAGTATTTTATCTTTACTTTATGTGGCGTTTAATAAATAGCAAAATATCGAAGCAACATGAAATTGATATTCGTTTAAATACTTGTACAATTGGATGGTGTGTTGCTCACACAACACTTACTTATTTTATTCCACTGGTTACAGACAATTCATTGAGTTCAGATTTCTCATTTGAATACATCAGGCTTATACTTTCGTCATATTCAGCATCACTATCAACATTTATATGTTTTTGTTGTACTTACATGTATACAAAATCTAATTTATATGATAGAAGGGGAGTTGTAATATTGACTATATTAAGTACATTTCTCATTCAGATACTGACTATGAGTTTATTTAATATTCTCGGCAAAAAAAATATCCCACCTTTCATAGATCTACCTATTTTTGCTTATATTGCGTTCTATACTCACCAAAATTTACAAAAGAAGAAAGCATCTAAGAAGCATTAGTATTTTGTTCAACTAGAATCAGTCAATACTATCCATCAATTTCATTGACATCTACTCTTAATCATCCAAAAGTTACTACTAAATGACGATAAGAATGAAATTTCTAGATGTTACCTCTCCTCATTTTTCCTTGTAACTAGTAACTGAAAAAGAAGAAAGAGTTAAATATACTACTATTTAGAATTCAATTAACTAAATATATGTAGTTTCAACACTGAATTGTTTATAAAAATGGATGCAAATATTAGAAGAAATTAGTTTATTATTAATTCAATAGCCCCCCACTATTTTTAATTTTATATAGGAAATATGCAAAAAACACTAGTATTATTTGTTTATTTTTTGGAGATTTCTCTTGATATTTCAATTACCATTTAATATTATTTATTATTCACTTTTTTAAATGGATTCTCTTAATATTGATGTATTTTCTATCTAGACATAGTGATTTACTCTAGATAATCTTCTGTTTTTATTCTCTCTTGGAAGAGGATCTATCGCGTGATTTCTCGAGTATCCAGCAAAGAACCAAATAATATTAGAAGTAAGGAAGAGAACAATAAATATTCCAAGAGAACATGGGACTGCAACTGCTGGATCTGCAAAATTTATAGCTGGATATATAAATCCAAGATCATCTTTACCTTGTGGACTTGGAAGTTTTAATACAAAATATACTACAGTGAATATAAGATACGTCAAGCAGTAAAAAAACGAGTAAAGTGTGTGTGATATAAAAAATGGTATTGATGTTATAAATGTGTCTATTGATAATGTGATTGCAATAATTCCATGTTTATTGAAAGTTAAATATGTAAATTCATCAACACTAACTGGAGATATTATATTCATTACCCAATAAACAATAGCAACTATAAAAGATGAAGGTAGTGAAATAGTGTGAAATAACCACATTAATCTAATTAACAACGGAAGATTTATATTTGTTGTTGTATTATCCATTTTTTGACTAATTTCATCTGCAAAATAAGGTATACCGTCATCACTATATTTGACAATAAATTGATTATCTTTTAAGTGTTTAATATACCTTTTAGATACATTATCAATGTTTTTAATGATCTTGTTTTTGTTAATAACTTTAATTCCATCTTCATTAAAATTATCATCTATGTTATTGTTATTAACACTGTTATTTTCGCCATCACAAACAATAAGATTGTTGTTTAATATATTTTTTACAGATGGTGATTCATTAGTAGTTGAAAGTGAATTAATACTTTCATGACGAAATTTGTATTTATTTTGATTTTCCAAATCAATATTAACCATCTGAACTTCACTTATTTCGCTTTTTATTGATTCTTTTTTATTCACATTTAATTCTTGACTAGGAGTAATCATATAATTATTTTCTTTGTCGTCAATTTCAACTTCTTTAATGGAGTTAATCACTTGATTTATATCAGAAGATTCGCTTTTATCCTCCAACTCTATAACCTTAGCATTCTCATAATTTGGATCTTTCATTAATTTAACATAATTTTTTCTCCCTATTAGGTTATTTGCATACGAATATATAGTTGATACTGTAGCAAAAAAATAATATATTATTGTTATCGTATATGTCCAGTTTGTCACGTAGACTCCCCAATATATCAAAAACCCTTGGCTATAATAATTAGCAAGGTCAAAACCCAGCATAAATAGTAAGTAAATTAACATTGATAATCTTAAAAATATCAAAAACCACTGTGGGAATATCCATGAACAATTAAAATGCAATGTTTGCTCAAATTCATCAAATGTAAAACTTATTCTCTTTAAGGCCCTAGATACATTGTATTCCCAAACAAACCTTTCCAATAAAAGCCTCCATCCTCTCTCTATATTTTCTGAAGCCTCTTCCATCTCCCCTTGTTATTTTTGTTTGTTCAAGTTATTTATTATGCGAAAAAATAATTAAAAGAAAGAATTTTTTAAATAAGTTTTAATACAGGAATTGATTGAAAAAGTGCTATATTAGATAGTAAAATATTGAAAACTGCAACCAAATCAATTAGGTCAATAACATTATAATATGTAATCCATAAAATTTACTTAGTAATATTTATAATAAAGGTCACAATTATAGTTTATGTTGATTTGCTTTTGTGTAACAGTATATATATTCTAAAATGTTTTAGTTAAGTTATCTTTTCCTTGTCTTATATTATCTCCTTTTTTCGGTTATTAAGTGTGGTATTTATAGAGAATTAGAACTTTTAGATCTTGAAACTCAAAAATGTCGAGGGTGATTATTAGAACAAAAAAGCAATTAACTTCGCCTTTTACCCTTTTTAGGAGTGATATTTAGTCGTATATTTAATAAACTTATTCTAACTTTTCCTTACAGTATTGTCTGGGTGTAACTTTTATTCTGTACACCTAATTTTTGACAGATATAATAGCTCACCCAAAATCAAAACACTTATATTATCCTATTTACTGTCATACTCATTCAGAAGTCCAATAAATTACTAATTCTTGATCATTCATAATAACTATATACACTTAATCACAAATTAAAGTCACCTATTTCTTCCTTATTTTACGTTATTTGCTCTTTTATTTTTCTCTACACAACACACAAAAACTTTAAAAATGTTACCGCCTTTTTCCTTGCGGCGGTAAATTTTAATTACTGTATTTTAATTGATCATTTAATTATTGCAATTAATTTCATTATCTACAAGTTAATAAGAGGACTAGAGTTATTTATCTATTAAATAAAGTAATATTTCATTTTTAATGAATAACATTTTACAACTATGACATTTATTTATTTGAGCTAAGGCTATCCATGCAATATTTAGTTATTTCTTTGTTGTGGGCACAAAGCGTTTTTAAGTGTTATGTGTATGCTGCATGATAATATAAATTACAAGTGTAGTTTGTTTTTGTTTGTTGATATAAAGATCATATTAACACATAATTATTTAACAAATAACGAAAGAATACGTTGTTCTTTTACTTTTAAATTTTTCTCATTTAAATGTCAAACAATGGTAATTTTGATCTTTCTAACGTATAATGTCTTATTGTGGGAGTGTATAAAGCGATTATTCGAACTATTGAAATTGGATAATTTTAAAAACACTAATATAACAATAAATACATAGTGAATAATATAAATCATTTGGTTCTATAATATGTCATAGTAAGATGCCCTTCAATTAATTTTGTTTAGTGGATCATTGTTAATAAAGGAACAATAAGCTGCTTAATAAGTAAATGAAATAGATTAAAATAAGCTATACATTATTTAGAATAATAATATAGAGGAAAAAAGATGTCCGGGACAACGAGAGCGAATAGTTTATTTACTCTTCCAAGTGTTTCACAGTATACAAGATCTAACAGCCTTACGACGGTAATAGATCACATAGAGCTTAGTAATAATGGCGAGATGAAAGAAGGAAAAAAAGAAAAGACTTTGGGAGCAAACTCTATTACAGAATCTGAGACAATATTAAAGAGAAACAGAAACTTTAATGCACACGAATTGGAGGTTCAATTAATGATGAAAGACAAAATGATAGAGGAATTACTTGAGGAGAATGGTAAACTAATAGAGAATATGAATAAGCTAGAACAGGATAAATTAGATGAACAGAATAGAATCCAACAAGGAACTGAAATGGTTATTCAGCAAATAGTTGAGGATAATGAATGGTACAAAAGTCAATTTTTAGAAATGAAAAACGAGTTAGAAAAGGCGATAACACAAACAAGAAGCAAAGGAAGAGAAATATCTACAATGGAGAAACGTTGCAAAGCCCTTATAGAAGAAAAAGAAACAATACAAAGTTTTCTAGATGAATTGACCTATCAATACGATAAAAGAGTTGAGCAATTAAAAAATTATAAAAATAACATAATGAATATGGTGAAGCTTACAAATAAGTTTATTGGAATGAACAATAACTATTTTAAAGGTGGTGATTATTGTTCAATAAACGAGTTAGTTCATAAGATAAGAGAAATTATAAGTAGTGATAATAATTTAAATAATATTGAACATTTGATTACGCAAATACAATTTAATGCAAAAAAATTTGAGGTTGAAATCAATGAAATATATGAAGACATTCAGAAAGGTTTATCAACAAAGGACTCATCTACTCCTATTAATAATGATAAGTACTGCGAAAGCAATGATAAAATGGGGAATTATTCATTCGGACGAAATCAAGTAAGTAATAAATTTGATAGTGAAATAATTAATAAAAGTAATGATTTAAAAGTTAACCAAAAAGTAACAAATAAAGGTTATGAAAATATATCCTTAAAAAACAAGTACAATAAAGTTATTGATGAATTAGAGAATTCAAAAAACGAGATAGACAAATTGAAATATGAGATTAAAAGAAAGTCACAAATAATTCAAGAATTAAAAGCCTTAAATAGAGAAAATAGTGATATTTTGGATAATCTAAATAATCAAAAGGAGAATCAACAGATTAAATTGCTTCTAAACAAAATTAACGTATTGAATCACGAAAAACGTGAACTTATACAAAAAATTGCAAAATTCAACTTGGAAAATCCGATCATAACAGAAGGATATCTAGACAGAAATTTGTTGATGACAACAGAACAAAAATCGAATTATGAAAGTAATAGATCACAAACAGAGGATGCTAATGTAGAAAAAGTGGATAGCATAACAGAAAATAATGGATTTAATAATACAAGCAGTGATAATGATTGCAAATTTACGGAGGATACTGCTAATACTAAAAAGAAAGATATCACAATTGAAAATAACAAATTTTGTCTTGAAGATTTTGAAGAAACCAAAGAGGACAAGGCATATTCTTCAATATCTAAAATAGTCAATAAATATATAAAGTATCCAGTAGATTATGTTGAAAAAAAACAAATTATTCAAAGGAATTCTGTTCAAAGAAATAGATATTTCTAATATTTGTTGTGATTTAAAAAATAAAAAAAAGATCAAGTTTTTTTCTTTTCTGATTAAATAACTTTCAAACATATCATCATCATTTTATCTTTAAATCGATAATATATGCACCACAATTTGAGGGGCGTGTTTTATTTTTTTTGTATTTCCCACTTAAAATTTCTATTAATTTCCGGGTTAAATGATCTCTAATTTATTTGTGTATATCTAGAAAGAACAAAGAACGTTTTTAAAAAGCTTTGATAATTAGCCAGCTAAATAAGCATTTTTGTATAAATTAGCGATTACAAAGGGTTAGAATGGGTACTGATTTTTATATAGAAGAGTACCTAAGTGCACTTAGCAATAGAATAAAAAAGTGTGAAGAGATAATAGGCCTTAGGGAAATTTCAAATTCGAAGAAAAACGATAAACGCGAATTAGAAAATAGTGAGCAGTCTACAGGCGTCATATCATCCTTACCACAAAGTAGGTTAGCGAAAGGACAGAACAGTTTGATGACAAATATTGAGAATGATATAAAGTCATTAGAAAAGGTTAAAAATGATGAAAGCATAAGTATTAACGATAAATTAGATATCATTGAAAACTTAATTAAAAAGATATACAGTTTAGGACCACTAGAAAACTGGTTATCAAGTTATGAAACCATCAAAGCGTATTTAGAAATGGATTCCGCTGATTTCGAGTCATCAGTGTTAACACTAGATGCAAGAAAAGCGTATGTAAAGGAGCATTACCAAGAATTTAAAGAAATGAGGGAGCAATTAAAAGAATTAAGTGACTTACTTCCATATGTAAATGAGGAGTTGGACATATCAAATATTAATGAAATAAGAAGTAAACTGAGTGACCTGGAATTCAGAGGTAGAAAAATAGGATACGAGACAAATTCAATGTGGGAAGAACTCGAGAAGCTATCTTTTAAATATTCCAATTTTATTTACAAATATAATTCGTTATTAATGAAATAGTTTATATGGTTTAACAGTAATTTTCTAGAACATATGCACATAAATTATCATATGAGCATTAATCAGTCACAGGCTACATCGTAGTCTCTTTTTTGGTATTTTTAATTATCCTTTTTAATATATTTATCCTTTCGCCTATATCACTTGTTTCTGACAACTTGCTTATTAACTGATCTTTCGAAAGAATTTTATTAGGGATTGATGTTGATCCAGTTTGCTTTATGTTATTAAAGTTGTCATTACCATAGGAGCGAATATTGCTATCTTTTTTATTTTTACTATAAAATTCGTAATACTTATTTCTTAAAAGTTCTTCATTTGAACTGACATGAACATTATTATATCCATCATAATATTCATTTAATTCATGCCTATGGTTTGAAAAGGACAGGTTTTTTGTTTTTCTCATGACATCAATTGTAGACCTTAAATTTGATGATCTCTCTCCAGAAAAGTGGTTATTTGACAATAGTTTACTATTTTTTTCATTGTCCAAAAAATTTATCGGATACCTACTTGAAAGATCCTTTATAATCCTATATGTTTTAATTTGTTCAGAGATCTTGTTTAAACTACCTTTATTATATATACAATTTTTGCCATAGGATTTATTGTTATTAGCTAACTCGTATGTAATTGGTTTATTACCTAGTGTTAGTTTTTCATTTTTGCAATTTGATTGCATTTCAACACCTTTACCTGTTGTAGTGATACCGTGGGGATGGTCTAAGCCCAGATTAGAACTGTTTTCAACAGATCCATTTATTTCTGTTAATATTTTTAGTTCAGACAAATTTAGTGTTCCACCTGTATTTGGAGAATTTTTATTGAAATTACTGTTATTTGAATTAATACAACCGTCATCATAGACTGAGTTTTCATCCTTGTTTATTGTTGGAGAATAAATATATTCATTTTTATTTTGAAATGTCGCGTTTAAAGAATTTGCAGTTTTTTCGCTGATTTTGTTAGTATTTTGACTGTTATTATATTCTGACAAATATTTTAGGTTTTCATGTAGATTATCACTCTCTGTTTTAATTAAATTTAGCATTTCAGATAAACATTTAACAATACTTAAATCTGTTGAGCAAATGTTTTCTCTACCTGAAAGTGATTTTAAGTGAAAAGAAAATTCTGAATCAATATCTTTTAAGTAAACATTTAAAAAGTAATCCTTTTCCTTGTTTGATTCTTCGTTAATATTTAAATTTAATTTATTAAGTTGATCTTGCTTAGTTTTTTCATTATAACTTAACAATTTAAACACTTCATTATTTTTATTGTCAACAGTAAATGTATCATCACCATAATGTTGAAAAATATCCAGAAAATCTAAAATAGAAAGGTTATATTCAGCAGAGGACACTCTTTTATTTATGATATTCCATAAGAAATATCCCTCCCACGGCCCTCCTAATTTTGTAGTTAACTCAACAGGGTTAAATGATGTCATTAATATTCTAAGTATATATTTATTATTTTCAAATTCAACATTATTTTCATTTAACTCAAGTGCAGATATTACCAATTTAAATTCAATTTCATTGTGAAAAATATGCACAGATATTTTCCTAATACATTTTGTATTCATTATTAGTTATTATATGGTATTGCCTTTCCTCTTAATTAAAAATTAATACTAATATTTTTTATTTTCCAATTGTATGTTTCTACAATAATGATTACTTGTACATAGTAAATACCGTATGTTTTACTTTTTAATTCTTAATTCTTTTCTTTAATATTTTTTACAATCAATTGACTTATGTGGTGAAAACTCAAATATGCGTTCCAAAAATAAATATTAAGACAAAAGTGTATATGTTTATCCAAATATTCTTATCTAATCAAAAATCAGTACATTAGCAAATATAGAGATAAGTTTGACCTTAGCTTATCAAAACGAAGGATATTATTGCAATTATTCATCAATATTATTTACATATCTTTATTTCTTATTTATTTCATTTCACTTGTTGCTGAATTTTATCTTTTTTTTAATTTTCTGCTGAATAATTAACCAAGTAAAATACATTTTAACTTTGTGAGGAAGAAAAAAAGAGAAAACACTCACAAATTAACCACGAGTTTTCCATGTAAATACATTCATCAATAGCACACAATATATCTACATATACGAAGTCCTTTCTATTTTATTATTTTTATAAACTATTAATTAATTTCATTCTTAATTCAGGGACTTTAATATTATTTCGCAATTACGCGCCCAACGTGTTGTATTTTAATATTTAATTTATTAATGTGGGGGCAATTACAATCAAAGTATAATATTGGGTTACAAATAGAATATCTCCAGTGAAAATACAATGTTATATTAGCAATACTGCGGTCATAACTTTAACTTGTTGTTTTCTTTCTTGTCAGAACACGAACGCTATTAGTTGCTCCATTCTCACAAAGAAATCTAAAAATATAGACTTTGATATGTTTATGTTTGGTTTTTGTTATTTTGAGGAAAGTAATGGTTTTTAAAACTGAAGTCATTAATTATATTCGTTTTTGCACTTATATATTACAATAAATGTTTAAAAAAGGATAAAATAAGACAAAATTAATGCCATGATTTGGAATGATGGCACTTAACGTTCTATTTCTGTCCATTATTCATTCAAATTTATTGATGATAAAATAATGATTCTTCGTTTATTTTATTGATTTAAATGTTTATTATTCAAACTTTAAAATACTCTCTTATAATTATCAACCATTCCATTAAACATAGATTTGTTCAAGTTTGTTTCTTAAAATAATCAAATTATTTAGTGAATAATCCGCATATTTGACTATCTCATTTGTATATTCACTTTGTTTTTCTGTTTGATTCTTAAATGTTAATTTGATTGCCAACAAATATGATGAGATGGCGATAAATGATTGTCTATATTCATGTATAATTTCTGTTCCAAGTGAATGGTTTATGACGTCATTACTTATTTTAGATACTTTAAATATATACTCCTTAGGCAATTTTGAATATTTAATTAACTGCATTAAGAAAGAATTTGCAGATGGTATTTCCACCTGAAATCCTGTTAACTCCCATATCAATTTCTCGAATATATGTACGTGTTTTCTTGTTATTTTATTTTCCTTATTTGTCAATTTAAACCCATATTCTTCTACTATTTTTATTAATGCATTATAACTTGGTGGATTTAATTCTTCATAATTAGATGATATAAATATACATGATAAAATCAATATATTGTTTATATATTCTTTGCTTTTTAATTTTAACATGCTTTTTGGTATTTTTTCCAGAATAGAATCCCAATTATTCCTGAATAATATCATCAAGTAAATACTTACATACTTAACCTGATAAGTTAATTTTAGCTTGTTCAATATTGTATACATTTTTTTTTGTATTTCGCTTGTTTCTGTATTTATCTTTTTTTTTCTTTTTTGCTTTTTTATATTATTACAATCCCATATCCTTTTTTCTATATCTAACATCACTTCAAAATATGTTTTATCTTCCTTAGTTTCATTATCTTTTTTCTTATCTGCCATTTATATATTACTATTACTATAAGCTAATTATTATACCGAGTATTCCATTAAAAAGATACTATTGACGGAATATATATTTAATTGTTATTTTTGTAAATTTAAGATATTTTATATATAATTATAAATATTGTTCATAAAATTCTTAATTTATCGTATTTTTTCCGTATTTGCTCTGTATTATTCTATCTTAATTCATATAGAATATTACTCCTCTTATTTTGAGAACTATATTGTCGTAGTTATTATTTTGTATTCTTTATATGTGTTATTAAACCCTTTTTTGTTACTTATTTATACTTTTGATATTTTTTTCTATTTACCATGACTATAAGGGGATAGAATTAATTAAAAAAAGACAGAATATAACTGTTCCCTAACCCAAAAAAAATTGTCAAGCATTTGTTGGGCATATATATAATAAATGCTTACAAGATAGAGTCTTGAACTCTATTAATTAGTTTATTTTAATTAATATTAGTATTAATAAACATTTAAAAAAAGATAGAAAATATCCTGTCTATGCATACATACTAAAGTAGTGAATACATTATAGTGTGTCAATACTTACAATTTAAAATAAAATCAATAATTGAACTTGCTTCCAATATTTAATATTGATTAAAAGATAATGTTTTAAAACAAATTACTAAAATAACTGCAAAATAACAATTAAAGTGGTATTTAATGTCTCTTCCCCCCTCTCTTTAAATTAATATAGCCTTTGGTATATTTGCCTCGGCTATAGCATGATGTCATTATTTTGTGTGTTTGCAAATAAATTCAAACATTAATTCAACACTAATAGTAACATTTGTTCTAATTGTAATAATTCTGTGTACCAAATCTTTTTTCCAATTTTAGTATTTGCATGCAAATAATACTTTGCATGCATGTCGGCATCTGCTGTCATAAAGCCACTGTTGTATGCCGCTGCCATTTATGGCGCCACTTGTCCTTTTCATTAAAAAAATTTGACGAAATAAAAAAAGGAAAGAAATAAATATTGTTTATATGTTGCCTTATGTAAGAACATATTCATGTTAAGAATAGTCAAATTACGCATATAATAATATCTCGTAGTTTGTGTATTACGAAAGGAGTACGAGACTCCCCACCAATCGTTTTCCCAGTCTGAATCTCAAAATCTTTATATTTATTATGAACATTGAATACAGGTGAATATATATTTAAACAACATTATTATTTTACCCTTTTTATTTTGGATAATAGTCAACACAAGTAAAATAAAGCAATTAAATGAATAACATTTCGAATGAAGTTCTGCCTAAATAAATGAAAATAAAGATCACTGTTGTTTTAAAAAACCTTGTTATTATTATACAGTTAATATAGACAAAATAAATTATTAAATAAAAATATAATATAGAAATGACTTTTGAATCATCTACATTTGATAATGAGGAGGAAATGGCTAGCGTATCGCCAGATATTTACGGCGAATGGAATTTATCTATACACAGTAAAATAACGAAACTAGTTAAAAGTATCGAAAAGAATATATTCGATTTGAATGATTATATTTTGAGCAATCAAAGAGCTAGTAGTATAGACGAAAAAACATTTGAAAAAATTAAGTTAATGATAAATAAAATACAAAACGAGATTAAAAAATTGGATGATGCATTAAGAGAGTGGAAAATAGAATTAGCAGGTGATCCAATAAGCTATAGGGACAGTAAATTAGAGTTGGATAATTATATCAATCAACAAAAAATGTATTTAGAAAAAGTCGATGATTTAAATAGAAAAATAAATGATCTGTCGACAAGGGTAACTTCGATTATTGGCAGTAATAGTTTGAGTTTCGCTAATCAAATTGATGACAATATGTATAACGATTATAATGACTATGATTTTAATCTAAATGAACCAAACAATATCCACTCGCACATGAGAAACAGTAATTCTTCCAATTTAAATAGTTCTTATAACAACATTAGCAACTCAAATAGAAATAATTATTTCCAGTCTAATAAATTTGATAACAAAAATATTAGCTCTATAAATAAGCGTGAATTATATGGTGAATATACACCTAATATCAATACTGATGGCTACAATTCGGATTTCACTTTAACTAGCACTGAATATCAAAGTAGACCTTACGACCAAATAGATCGCCAAATCGCACGAGAAACTGCAGTAGGACTGGGGCAAATTCAGTCTCAGATGTATGAGGCAAATCAAATATTTAAAAATTTAGCTTCAATGGTTAACGAACAAGGGGAAACTATACAAAATTTAGAGACCACAATAGACAATACAGTATATTCGGCGAAAAAAGCAGTAACTGAACTCAAGAAAGCGTACAATTCAAATGCATACAAATTTAGTTTGTTTGCTAACTATGGTCTTCCGGCATTCTTATTTATTATTTTGGTGGTTATACTAATACTTCACTTCTTTAATGTATTGCTTTAAACTATATAATGATTTTTACAATTTCCCGCTTTGTAAATTTTTATATCGAGTCAAAAATACTACCTTATAATTAAATAATTATAATACTAGTCTATAATTGTATGAATTTATAAATCTTTATGCATATAATCAATTAACCTTAAAAATGCATTTTTTATTCCCCATTTTTTCTACATTTTGTTTTGACTCGAATATGAATAGTTAATGCTAATTTGTGGGGCTTTTTTCAGTTTCATGTAAATAATTGGTATGAAAATAGAAAATTTGATGATTAAGAAAAATTAAGTCAATTTTCAATATAGAATTGATTATAATAAAATAATTTGAATATACATACAATTTAGAGAGGTAAAAAGAAGTGTTTTATCTTGTATTAAGAAAACTAATTAGTTTAATAATATACATTAAAAATAAGTTATAACATTGTATTAATACAAAAATAGTGTGTGTACATATAATTAATCGTTAATAGATATAAAACAGTGCGAAATAAGATACGGATAAAATTAAATTTACTTTCAATCGCATTTAACATGATTAATGTGTATAGAAAACTGATAAGTTCACTTAAAGCAATATACTTTGTTCCTCTAGAGGGAGGATGGGCATCAATTACGGTTTCTATAATTGGAAGCTTAGCTCTGTGTCCGATAGTTTTTTTATTAATTCTATTTACTCATATTGTCAAGTTGTTGGATGTATTGTGGGTAAAGCTTAGTTATGCATATTGTAGCGAAAAACACTTATTATTTGAACCACTAAATGACGTAGATTATTTAATGTGGAGAACGAGAAGATTTGGTCAGCCATTAATAATGTGTTTTTTTGCAGTAGGTCATATAGAAGTAGATAGTATAGTTGACAATCTAATATATAGAATTGAAAATAAAGACGCATTTAGAGGAGTTAGAAATAGGGAAAAGAAAAATAACACTCCGGGTTCAAAGGAGAACAAAAGGTTATTTTGTAAGGTAGATAAATCACTTGGAAGGTTGTGGTATAAGTATATGAAAGATGAATATAACATACGTAAAAATATAATTAAATTGAATCCTTCCCGGGTAAGATACTTAATAAAGAATCCACACTTAGTATTAGATAATGATTTAGATGAAAACCTGGAGGAGAGACTCAATAATTGCGAATGTGAAAAAACTAAAATGAATGCAAATGATGAAAAATTAAGTGAATCAGAGACTATTGAGTTCTATAGCATGCTCTATTCCTGCGAGAAAACACAATTATCTTTAAAAAGACCATGTTGGAGAATAATTATATTAGATAATGTAAACTGGAAAGGAATTAAAAGTTCTGTTGTAATAGGACAATTTCACCATGTTATTGGAGACGGATCAACACTAACGGAATTAATAAACAAGACGATACTTGACTTTCCCGACAATATTACAAAAGAGAATTCTAAACCCATAAATGGTGTAACCAAATCTGCTGCATTTTGGCACCGTTGGATAAGTGGTTTAGTGTGGGCAGCAATTGCAGGTCCAATAACGTTAATTAAGGCTGCACTACAAGCTAGACCTGAAAGATCATGGAATTCTCCGAACAAAAGAAGATCTAAGAGATCTAAGAATGTTAAATTTTTGGGACCCATTAATCTTCCGTTAAACGAAGTTAATTTGTTAAAGGATAAACTAAATCATGATTTTTTTAATCATAAAAACACTCATTCACTGTCAAATATTAATATTTCACCACTAGATATCAATAAAATCAATGAAAATGAATTTATCGATAGAGTTAGAAAAAGAAGCACAATATCATCAGATGGTAATACGGTAAATGGAATGCATCATGACTTTCAAGAAACAAATATGAATACCAGTAATGACAAGAATAGTAATAGTAATGTGGTAGAAAAAAACAGAACAAAGTTTTCTAAAAGAATTACATTTAATGATATTATTCTTTCTTGTATAGCTAGTGGGTATACAAAATATGTCAACCATTATTTAACATTGCAAGACGAAAATAACGTTTTGTCACAAAACTCAACAGAAATATCGACTCCTACTTCTTCTAAAGATTCTTTAGGAAGTAATTTAGAGGATGAGAAAAAATATAAACAAAGACCAAGCATTACTCCAAATAGAAATAAAACAAATTCAAAGGAAACTACTTTATTGTCTCCTATACACTTCGATGATAAATCGCCTTATTCAAGTGTTCTTAAATACGACTCTATTTCAGAATCATACGATCTAGATGGAATGCTTGACTCAAAAAAAAAATTGGGAGGAAGCAACGTGAATATAAGCCAAAGCACTGAATTTAGTTCGGGAAGAAGAATATTATATGAAAACAATGATACTAATTTTAGTGAAGAATCAAACAAAAGCTTTGAAATTATTGAAAAAATATACGATACTATCTCGTTTGGTTTCAGTGGAATTCACAATTTAAATCATAATAAGGCAAATAATGACTTAACTAATATTTGTCACTCTAACCTAAATGTCGTCGTCACTACAAATAATAGAACGGACCCACCAGCAAAATTAGACAATGCATTTTCAATTATCGTTTTGCCTATACCAACTTGTCCAAAAGTTTCACCGTTTGAAAGGCTAAGATGTGTTTTCGAATCCCTTCAAGAATATAGGAATACATCACTTCCTATTATATTTATCAGGTATATTAAATACACTCTATCAGTGTCACCATTCTGTTTACTTCTCCTATGGATTCCTCATTCCTCATCATGCTCAATTTATTATAGTTCAGTTCCTGGACCAAAAAAATGCTCTTTCATGAGTAAGAACATAACTGATATGACGTTTGGTCTTCCTTTAACTGATAATATTGGCCTTGGAGTATCAATTTTCACTTTTGAAAATAAAGTGTCTGTTTCAATTACATATGATGAAGAGATTATTGTTAATCCAAGCCTTTTCCTTGAAACAATTCAGCAATCTTTCAATGAACTTAAAGTTGGAGCATTTAATTACATTTAATTGCCTGTTTCGTTTTAATTCAGTGTAATATTTAACCCTATATTATCCTTATTTATTATCTATATGTTTCGTCACTTTGTCTTTTTAGGTAAATCTAATTATTTCTGTGAACTTTTTAGATCAAATTTGTTAACCTATTTATCATAGACGTCAATGTATTTATTTAAACACATAACTTAATGAAAAAATAGCCTCCATAACAATTTAATTTATATAGGTACCCGATACTTGTAACAGATTACCGCCACTTCATTATATATACATATAATTAAAGTGTAATAGAAAGGAAAGAAACAAAACGGCTATTAACACTTGGTAATAAATTTATTGGAATAGAAATTGGAGTAGGAAACTAATAAAGTTTTCTTTCTAAAATAGCAACAATAATTTGAAGGGTATTTACCAATAAAGGCTAGTTGCAATAATAAATACTATTTTGCTTAGATTTAGTTATTAAAATTAAATATGGTTTCCTCACTTGTAACAGGTATGTTTTATATATTTTTGTCAATTTAAAAGAATACTATTTTATTGTTGTTTTTTATTGCTAAAACAAACAATATGCTGGCTTATTCTTTTTCCTTTCGCCTTGTTTATTTAACTTGAATTATCGCCTTAATTCATTTTAGAACCACTTGACTTAATTAGACTCAGTTTGGATGAACAAGTATTTGTTAAGTGCAGAGGCAACAGAGAACTGGAAGGAACACTTTATGCCTTTGATCCACACATGAATATGGTTCTTGGCAATGTAAAGGAAAAATATTATGAGGAAGGTCAAGATATAAACAGTAAAACAGGTGAACCTAAAACCAGAAGAATAGAGATGTTGTTTTTAAGAGGTGATCTCATTATTCTAGTTAGACCTGCAATTAAGATTGGAAAGTCTAATTAATGAAATTATTTTTCATTTTATATATAATTTAATAAATATTTAAAGAAAAAAGTTGTGCAATATTCTTCGTTCCTCCAATGACATGATTCTATAATATAAATTGCCTTTAATGTTTAATACAACTAATTTATTTTTTTGAACAAATTTAAATAATTATATTGAGAAATCAATGAAAACAGTATTCTGTACCATGTTATCTGTGTTTTATGGCATATTAGTGCTCTGATATTCAATAGAGTATATCTAATACATAACAAATATTCTTATTTTTAACTCACCTAAAAGCCCTAATTGGATTATAATTTCTAATTATAAGGCTTCAATTAAAAAATTAAGCATATGTTTCAATTACTATAACTAAATTGTTAACTTACAGATTATCACTATTTGAAAACAAACAGTAAATCCACGAAAGAACTCCTGAATACTTAACTAGTAAATTAGAACTTAATAATACATATATATTAGGATAACAATCTCTTTTTGACTCCTTTAACCACTCTGTAATTGCTTCATTTACTGAAATATGGTTTACATGTTTTGAAATACCAAATTCATCAAAAGTAAAAATCTATGTATTTAAAATTAAAATAAGCATTTATAATTTTGTTTTTCTTTACACTGAGAAGCTTTATATTACTTACGGTTTCTATTCTATTCGAATCTATAAAAGATTCTATCTCTCTTATCACAACATTGCATTTCCACTTGTAGTGTGGCTGATCTTGTATTAATTCATTATTCACTATCTTTATATTTTTCTCCTTTATTCCCAATGATTTGCAAGCATTTATTAATTCTTTCTCTCTTTCTTTTCCCAAACCATAGTAATTGCCTTTAATGAATTATAGTTTGTCAATGGTATTTCAATGCACAAATAGTGAGATATTCATATAAACATTCTGTTTTACAAACATACCATTAGTTAAACATAACAAATACAAATTAGTTTGTTTATTTAAAGATTGTATTATTGGAGTGAAAAACAAGCTCTCATCATCTGGATGGGCAATTACTATACAAGTGGAGCCGAAATTACTCATCATATATTTAATTGACCTAATAACTTAGTTATACAAGTATTATTTATTAAGGGGAAATATTCAATGCTATTTTGAGTCTTTATTTCTCTGGGAAATTATTTACATATATATCTATTTAAAACCCCACCTTTTAATAAATATATATTCAATGCCTAGCGGTTAATCAGTGTAACATGATGATTTAATTCCATTTATAAAAAAAACCTGTAATATTATAAAATTTGGATATATGATAATTAATATGAAATGTTTGAATAATTATTCTGTGTTTTTTCGAGCTCTAATTCTAACTCCAACTCTATTTCTTCTAAATCTTGAACACAAGAATTTTGTTCACAATTACCGGAATTATCATTAATATCTCCTGAAGTATTGTAACCAAAAATTATGTCATTATCAAGCTCTTTTTCAAGATCTAAATCGGAATTTGAATCGTCATTTGGTTGACTAGACTGAAATCTAGAAACTACGTCCTTTGTGTTATTTATAATATTTTGTGCCAAACAATATATTTCTGTTTGTTTTAAATTTCCCAGAAAATGGTTTGAGTTATATGGGTAATTAGGTAATAACAAAACATCATCTAACTTTCTTGAATTGTTCAGTGAAGCTGCTACTAATTCTACATTTGAGTTCGATATTTTTTCAATGGTGTTTAAACCAGAAAAATACAGTGAAATTGCAATGTTTGGCGTAATATCAGGTGATAATTCTTTAACCTCGTTTATAAATAAAGTTATTTTCGAAAAATTATACTGATCTAAGTCTTGATGAGATTCGTGAGTGAAAAATGATTGATTTATCGACATTCTTTGTATATATTTAACATTCCTCAATGATATACATGATTCAATGTGATTTACAATATTAGAGAATATATCACTAAATTCCAACCAACCTATTTGCTTACAAAAATTTGAAGTGGATGTTGCAGACAAATTAAATGAACAAACATATTTTTTTAAAGTACTTAAATCAGTGCAATATTTTTGTGTAATATAATCTACTGTTAAATTGTGATTACAAATATCTCTTGTTAAACATGTATAATAAAACCTGTATATACTTAGAAGTCGATATTTTTCAATTAAACATTTATAACTCAAGTCACCAGAAAAAAAGTAAGATGAGTGAAGTATAAATGGGGATAATTGTCCAATTCCCGTTATATTATTTGGACAATTATTCACCATATTAGATATTTGTTTAATTACTTCAATGCTTATTCCATATAAGTCTGCAATCTCCAATTCACTATTGTTTAATTCACTAAATAATTTTACATAACTGTTCCAGTTTATTTTAGGAAATTCATTCAAGTTAAATGCCAGTAGTGATAAGTAATATATTTGCATATTATTACTTAAATCTATACCAGTAAAATTAATTTTAATTAACTCACTGTATATTTCCAGTGCAAGCGTTAGATTTATTTGAGAATAAATTAGAGAATTACCAAGTGATGTTGGTACTAATCTTACAGTATCTTTATTTATATTAGCCAATTCAGAGTCCATAAATATTTCAAGACACTTAATTCCAGTCTCAATTTTCATTAAATGAGTCACTTGTCTATTTATTATATTTGATATAGAACCTAATAATTTATTTTTTTTTGACAATTTACCCATTAATGCAAATTTTGAGAGTATTATTGGAGAATTAAAACAATTAAATATTTCATTTGATTTCAAGTATTTCTTAGGCAATATTAATTCATTTATATCATACTCTTCATATTTAGGTGTCAAAGATATTAAATGTGTCATTAATAAGTACGATAATGACAATAATATGTTTTTCGTGTCATTACTAATACTATACTTTAAAAATTTGAATTCACTGAATAATTTCTCCAATCCAATATAACTATCAGCAATATCTGTTTGAATAATTTCCAATATAAATCTCGATAAACTTAAATTTTCTATTTCCTTTTTTTCTTTATGAACTATAATATCAGATTCATTATTATTTAACAAGTTACTTATGTATTTGTATTCAATTTCACTACTCAAAAATAAGAATGTCCCAATTTTGTAACTATCATCATACACGATATCTTTCTTATTATTTGAATTGTTAATGTAAGAGCAAATCTGATGTAAATCTTCTTTTGTTAGCCACTCTCTATTGCCTGTTGTATTTTTCATACTTTGATTTATTTTGCCAATTCCAATAGATCTTATTATTACTCTATCTGTAACTACATCATTATTTATTTTTTTCAAAGATGTGCTAAAGAATACCAATATATTACCGGAACTAAATGATTCTTCTATTATTCTTTTTTCTTTAAAACTTAATTTGTAATTATAATAACATACTCCGTAGTTTTTTATTAATTCAATTAATTGCTTATAGTCATCATTATCATCTTTGTACGACATATTACAATTTACTAATTTATTAGCTACTTCAATCCTTTTATTCCTTTTTTCCACATTATTATAGTAGCATAACATTTTTTTTCTTAAATTAATTGCATCACTATCATCACTTGAAACAATATCATTTATTATTTGGACCAGTGTATTCAATGACTTTTTACACCAATCTATAGTTGGACAAAATACCAATACCCTTTTTCCTAATGATATTGTTTCAATTATTAAATCGAAAAAATACTTTAAATCACTTATTAATTTTTGGTTGTTATTCAAATTTTCTCCGCCTAGTTTAAATAAATTGTATTTATTTTCACTTAACTCAGTGATAACTGGTTTATTGCACTCTAAACTATCCCAACTATATAATAAGTTGTTTTTCTTGATATAAATACATGAATCCATTTTATGATGCGTTTTATTATCACTACCTATCGAAATATAGTCCAATCTTAAAACGTTATTTATTAAATTCACATTATATGAACCATTTATTTGGGTATTTAACGTATAAAGACAAATAATTGAAGGATTTACCATTCGCATTATATTTATTTTTGTTATTATTCCATCTAACATGTACGCTTTATATGAGTTTTTATCTACTATTATGTCATCTATCAAAATAGTTCCAATTGTATTAAAATACATATTTTCATATATTAATTTATTTATTAGTATATTCGCATTTTCATACGTGCATATTGTTATATCTATATTTGGGAACCAATTTACCGTGCCCTTGTTATTCTGAATAAGAATTTCTATTTTTAAATTCAGTGAATTCTCACAAAATAGTTTTTTGCATCTTTCATAATAACTCATACACTTTTGTTTATTCGAAAATATTATCATAACATTGCTACCTGAGAATATAAGTCTATATAGGTATATAATCTCGCAAGTTATTATATATTCTTGATAATTTCCAATAAACAATGATGAATTATATTTTATATTTATTTTTTTATTGATTGGGTTTAATTCTTTCATTTTTAACTCATTCTCATTAACTAAAAAATTCAATGTACTACATAATGACTCAACTTGCCAATTGCTTAAACAACTCATCCCGTAATTTGTCTTATATTTGTGCTGAACTGAGTTTGGGATGCACCAATAACTTAAACTAAACTTGTTCGTTCCTTTAAAACTTACATATGGTTCAAGTACCAACGCGTTATTTATACTCGAATTCAAGCCTCTTTGTGATATATTAAATTCTTTTAATATTGCTAACTCTCTTTTTGACACACTAAAGCATTCTGGTTCCATTACGGGATCCCCTGCTATCGATATAAAGCATTTTTTTATTATTCCCTTACCGATATAGACCTTTCTCCATATCCCCACCCTTCTTTTAGGCTTTATTATTAATAAACTGTTTAAATATGTATAATATTTACTCCCAGATTCTTTTGAATTTAACTTATTCTTATTTCCTATGATGTACATTTTGTATATATATATATATATATATATATTTTAAACTCCTTAATACATTCAATATATAAAATATTTAATGCAAAAACAATTCCAGGGCTAACCTAATTGTCTGTCATCTTAGTCCTTTACTTTCACTCTTCGGCTCTAAATATAGCTTCAAATATTCAAAACTTGGTTTTAATATATGTTTTCATTCATTATTTCTTTGTTTTAATCTAGTATTCCTCGTACTTTCCGCCTAAATATTTTCCCCCATCTACATTATTTAGTATGTTAACTGTTTGTTTAAAAAAAAAGAACTTTTTTATTTAGGTGAAACGAAAAAAAATTTATCACAAATTGCTCGAGAATTTAAATCTAAATAGGCTCAGTTCCCTAAATGTAAAATATTGTGTATTAGAAAAATGTTTAGTACTATTTTCATGTATTTGCATGCATGCATTGATGCTTGTGGAAAAAGGTAATTGCCACTATAAAAATAAACTTCAAGAACAAAAACAAATAATTAAACTTCAGAATCTATAAATACCTTGTATTAAATTCTACTAAACAATATTTGTCAGCTATTTCTGTGTGCTAAACTTTTAAATGTTATTGAAATGTAGTTGTAATGTGGCAAAATTAATTTAAAACAACTATTACAATCAGTCACTTGTGTGAAGGAATTTCATATATATACAACCTCCTTCGAAATATACTGAAAGAAGAATATACCTATTATTAATGCAATTAATGAAACAACGAATATATTTGTGGATATTTTTTTATGTGCTACGTTCCTGTTTATTTGTTTGTCATATAATTTTGCTTTGTTCTGACTGTTATATTCTTTCGCTTTTTGACCCTCTCTTATTATAATGTCATCATTCTCCTCGTAATTTAATAGACTTAAGTGCTCACTCCAACGACCTCCCTCGATGATTTTGTAATTTAGCTTAGGTTTATCAGCAATACTATCCTCTTTTTTTGTATTTTGAACGCCATTTATGCTTTTGGATTTGTTAAAAGCATTTTTTATCTCTTCCAACTGTGAATTCAATAATGGATCTATTTTATTTAGTTTATTGTTATCATTTCCATCGTTGAAATTGTTTTTTCCTCTTTTGAAAATGTCATTTCTTCTATATATAATACCCTTACATGATTTCCCTTCTGGAGTGCTATTCACTTTCTTAGATAGTATGATAAATGCGTGAATAACTTGATTGCTTGAATTCGCTGAAATTGTTACAATCCTTTCATTGCAGGCCTTCTCTGATGTAACAAAAATCGGTGAAATATTAATATGAGCATTGGTTGTCATTCTTACATGTCTAATAAACTCGCCTTTAATCCCAATTACACTCCCAATTACACTTCTGGGAACTGCTAAACGTAGTATATATTTGTTGTTTCTTGGTATCTCAATATCGTTATTTGGTGTCTGATTCTCATTCTTCAGCATAAAACTCAATGCCTCCAAGGTCTCATTAACATTTTTTTCATTTCCTTCCATAGTTGCTACCCTATAGTTTGTTCCTGGAAAATATTTATCCGTTCCAGACACTAAAATAAAAACATGATTTACCTGCTTTATTTTTTTAATAATAGACGCAGAATTCCCTAAAATTCTATCTGCCACACTATCACTTACTAACAACTTTACAAAAATCACCTGGTCGTCTTCTTGCACCTCATGTTTAAGTTGATTAACATATTCCATATTATTCATTTTAGTTTTGCAAAACAACTCTTCCCTTAAGATCAAAGTAAATGTTAATTTAACAATGCCTGCTTTGTGTTTAACCTAATTTAATCTTTTATTGTTCACACAATCACAATTATTTTTGTCCTTCAGATTTTAGATTAAATGTGCAAGATAAATTGTGTATGCTGCACACAGCGCTTTCAATTTGTAGATACACATTCATTAATCTCGTAATTAGGAGAAATACTAGTTTAGGCTTTATATTGCTTATATTAGAAAATTAAATTGCTTGAAACCAAACATATTTTTTATGCCAAAATCAGTAATAATGACACTTTTTTCCCGTTAATATTTCACTTTTTATTACTTAACACTTATGAGAAATATTTCATCGCAAAATTGCCCTTCTGCATAATATCTCTGAAATGAACAATGTTTACACCATCTTTTCGCGTGTATAGTAATCTATATTCATGTGAAGAGTTCCTCATTTAATAATTCTAGATGCATGCATTAACTCGTAAACAATTTACATCACGTGTTATAAACTAAATATTCTATAGCTACCTTAATATTATCTAAGAACCCGATTTGTGTGCATTATATATATACTGAACTCTGAGAAGTACCTATTTACTGTTATTTTCCAATGCACATGTAGATACTCTGAATGCTTTCAAACAATTTCTGCTTGTATAAAGCTGCTCATCTGTCCATTCATAGTTATTTTGACAATTAACATTATTAACTTCAATTCATTGAATGCTGGTTGAAGCACTGAGATAAATAAATCAAATATACTAAATTTTAAAAATATAAGTTAATTAACAATGTAAACTAAAGTGTTTTACAATCGCAATTACAACTTTTTTAATAAATGAAAGTTAAACTTTAATCAAGTATTTCTGTCGATCTCAATGTTACTCACAATCCAGAAAATAAACTTTTTCTTCATATAGTTCTCTAAATTACTTATTTTTCTCGATTTAATATTAAAATTACTACAATTTTGTTTATTCACTGATGTTTGTGGGGAAGTTTCGAATACATTATTACCACCATTTTCTTAAATAGAATAAAGGTACAAAGGATGACAGCAAGGTAATTTATCAGGAGGCGAAATCGGAGAGTATTTAACTTACCTACTGAGTATATTCGTCTAACATCGTTAACTATATCCTCAAATTCTGAATTTACAGTGTTGTCAAAATAGTCGTTACTTGAGTTAATATTTTTTACCGATTTCTCATTATAGTCAGAGTTTTCGCTGTATTCTGGCAAAAGTGAAATAAGCTCTCTATAAAGAGACAAACATTTGTTAAATACTTCGTTTTCCGTTCCAGTAAAATTTATATTTAAAATAGGATCCATGACCATAAATTCAACAACACAATGGCAAACCAGCGTTAATGGTTGCGGTAAAACTGAAAGTAGAAAAAATATTGAAAAAAATAAAGGCAATAATAGGTACCAGTTTTTTATTTTTTTACCTTTATCTGAGATTTGACTCCCTTATTAATGTTACATAAAGTGTTTGAGTTTAAATAATACATAATATGCGAGTTTTCAGTAGGAAAAGTAAGGCTATTTTCGCTTATTTGATTTTTAAGACAATTTAGAATGTTGATTAAATTTTCAACTTTATTGGATATTTGGTTAGTTTCCCATATATTGATAAAATTAGGTAGTATATTACTATCTTCATTACTCGAGACTTCGACTTTTCTTGAAAAGAAAGAAGATGGTCTTTTTGGGATATTTAAATCTGAAATCAACAAGTCAAAATGTGAAACAATATCATAAGAAATCAAGTAGATTTGATAAGATGTTGAAATTAGGGAAAATAAGAAACTTATTTGATTTATAGTGGCGTTTGAATACAGTCTCTTTTCCTGAAATCTTTTTACAATCATCCATTTCTGGTAATAATCATGATTTTTACTGTCAATATTTAGCGAATCAAGATCATTCATAATAATACAAATATATTCTAAAATATTATTTAAGTTAAAATATATTAAATTAAGTGTTTGCTCAATTTTCCAAAATAGAATCATATTTTTGTTAGATAGTGAATCATAAAGATAGCCATTCGAGAAATTGATGTAAAGATTAAAGTCCGTTGTTTCCCTTCTGCACCAAATGTAGAGTACAATTCTATTAACAATTTTCCTGAGAAACAGATATTTTTTTAAAACCGTATTTAAAAGTATGATTAGTTGGAAAAGCTTTGTAATAATGAGTTCTTCATTTATCTCGATAATGTTATTGTTTATGTTCCCCATTAATATAACATTCATGTCATTGTCGCTACAAACATCTTCACTTTTAAAGAGATTGTTGTCTTTGTATTCACCTTTGCGTTCTGATTGAAATCTAAAATTAATCGCAAGTCCAATGATAAACTTAATAATTTCAGTTGACGAGGCCAACTTATTTGCAGTAATGTAGTTTTCAAGTTGTTTAAAATAAAGTTCGTTTTTTTCGTCCCCTATCCAGTTAACATTATCCATATAATGAATGCGATCAAAATTAAACTTATCACTTAGTTTGAGTTTAATACAACTTTTTATATAGTCAAGCAGCTGGATTTTGTCTATATACAAAATGTCATCTATATTTTCAATGATTTCACTAATGCAAAAGGCAATTTCAATAAATTCTTTCAATCTATACTTGTTATTAATTATCCAGTTATACGCATTTTCAAGCTTATAGTGGTATAAATCATAGACATCTTGAAAGTTCAAGTCATACCTTTTCAAGTATTGCATCAAGGATTCGCATTTAATATTTGTCTCAACACTTTTGAAATCATATTCGTCACTAGAGAAGAACTCAGAAAGCTTGTTTGAATAGTTGATTTCTTCTTTATAAAGACATAAGTTGCTAATATTTTTATTTTCGTTTAATTTTAATAAATGTGGCATAGCTGGCTCTTTACTTGCGTATTTATTTGGACTTATTATCCCATTGATGAGTTTAATCCTCTCAAAAATAAATAAAGTGGAAGTAAAAACATGTTTTTTTCTTATATTGTCAATGTTAATTTCGTCATATCTGTTTTTATCAAAACAATTAAATTGGTACCCAACTATTTCCTTGCACAAATTTGAAAGTAGATCTGACATCACACTCCTAGATTTTTGAAGCCAAAAATTAATCAGACTTTTTGAGTGAAGTGAATTGTATTCATTAACGTAATTACCTTCAACCCAGTTTTTATCTAGTTTAAGCTGCCAAAAATAGCTGTATATTCTTGACAAAAGAGAATACCCACAAGGTAAGGTCCACGTATTACTGCTATTCATTGGTTTTAATCCAAAAGATTTAATAAGCAAATTAATATTGGGAACAAGTATAAAAAGTAACATTTTAATATCTATGCTTGTCCCCATTTTATTGGAATCACCGTTAGAAACAAAAATTTGGTCGAAGATTGCTTTTAATATGCTTAAATAATCTTTAATAAACTCCATTAATACAGATCTAAGTATCTTTAGTGATATTACACTTTCATTACTTGCCTCCATTATTTTTGAATTAATGAATGAATTTTTATTTTCAATTTTCCCATTATTTATTTGATCACATATGACTGTTAAAAATTCTAAAAAACTTTTTAAATAGTAAACTTTTGTGCCAAAAATACAGATACGAGTCAACAAATCGTGAGATATGTATATATATTTGTCTTTAGTTAATTTTTCACTGATATTTTCGTAATTTTTAGAATCGTTTAACATCGAATAATTCTGATAGTGAAAAATGTACCTTATACCCTGTCCAGAATTATTCAACCAGGGACAAAACTCTCCGTAATCCTCATTTAATTTGATCGAAATATAATCATTGTGTACATTAAATGTATAAATATCAGCATAATCTAACGTTTCATTTCTGATGTATTTCGGAAATAAACTAAATTCCATTGACGGCAATCCTTGAAAAAGTCTATATATTGAAATTAATGAAATGCAAGAATATCTAAAGTTGTTTTTTTGCAATTCATTTGAAGCTTTTTTGTCTGGAAACACTATTTTGCAATTTTTTACTCTTTCAGTTGTTAAAACATTCAATATTGATTCGTTAAAAAGTTTGTTAGTTTTATCTAACTCTAGATATTGCTGATCCCAACTTTGTCCAAGACGATTCTTATTATACTCTATTTTTGTCCTCCCTGAGGCTCTACTTAACAAACTAGGTAATTTCGTCTTTGATCTATGACTTAGCTTAAATCTATCCCATTCCACTCGCTTATTTTCTCTTATTCTAACCATATCTGATATTTTTGTAAAATAGTTATAGGACGAATAATTCTTATTTTCAATGTTGTATTCGCCATAATCTCTACTTTTGTCGATGAGTGAAGCAATTTTAGTATTATTATTATTACTATCTAAATATGGTAAATTATTTTCAATAGTACCAACTACCTGATTGCTTTTCTTGTCATATTCGATTTTTTCAACTATTTCAATATCAGTTCCGTGAATATTATCTTCGTACTCATATACAAAATTATCTTCCTCCGAGTCTGAACCCATACCCATAAATGATGCAATTATACTCTCTTTTTTCTTTTTAGTCGCGTTATTTGGTGCTTTCCTGTTTATTATTGCTGAAGTATATTTATCATTATGAATACCATCTTTAACAACTTTAACACCACTAAAAGCAAAACCTGCTACTTTATTAGCATTTTCAGAAATTTCTGTAGAATTTGAAAACAGACTTTCAATCCTATTTTCAGTTTTACTGTTGAACAACAAGGCTCCATTGAGCATCTTCTCTTTGTATAAATAACTAAATATATCTACACATACACTTAAATCTGTAAAAATGCCGTCCCAAAATTCTGTTTTATTATTTTTTATTCCTATATCAGTTACAATAATTGAAGTAAAAGTCGGAAGATCATTTCTAACATCATATTTTGATTTACTTTCTATCTCATCTTTGATTATTGAATAAAGTCTTCTTGTTGTTTCAGAGTAAAATATATGTATAAGCGCAATATCACTCCAAAAATTCAATGTTTTAGCATTGTAAGTTTTCAAAAGTATAAACAATATGTTTAAAGTAAGATCATCATTTTCTAAAAATTTACTGTGCTTGATTATCTTATTACCAATTATAAGTAATGGCAAAAGCGAAACAAATTGATGCTCAAAAGTTGTTAGTTTATTGTGTTTTATTTTATCTAACTTATCACTGTTTAAATCAACATGTCCATTATTTATCGCTATGCTTGAAAAAATTTTGTCTAAATAGGAAATCATATCATTTTCCCTAACTATACTTTTTCTAAAATATTTAAATTCGTCAGAGTTTTTATTATTAAATATAATATTGCACCATAATTTATCTTGTATTGAATCTACAATTGATTCATTCGCACTTTTTGACCTCTCACCTAAATCCCCAAACTCATGTTTAATCTGATTTCTAATAAGATCCCTAAACAACTCTTTTACTGATTTGCATTTCAAGCTATACATTGTTTAATCAATATAATCTTGGACTAATTATATTCATTAAATATCAAAGTATGCATCAATTCAATTCAAAGGAACAAAGAGTTTAAATGCTCTAACTAACAAAGTTACAATACTTCCAGGCTCTATTCGTTTTAACTCTGCATTCGGAGGAAAAAAGTATACAACTACAAAAAACCTATTGGTGTAATATTTGCAAGCATTGATAAGTGTGTATATCTACAAAACATACGTGAATAACAGGATATAAGTATATATGTGTTATTCATTAATGTTCAAATTATTCCCCCAGATTGTTATATAACATATTCAAAACAAATATTTACATGATCGGTACCATTTGGCGCCAAAACATATATAATTAATTTGTAGCAGAAACGGAGGCTTTTTGAATATTTGTAGGGTATTAAAAACTTTTTTCAAAAAGTACTATGCATCTGCATTGTTCAATTTTGGTAGCGATTAAGGTGATTATTGGATAATATTTGAGGATAAAACATCCACAACTATATCTTTAATGTTGTTTGTGCAAATTTCCTACAATATAGTATTTTAGAATATTACATTATAGTTCAATTGTACCTTCACATTAATAATCACAATACTACCGAAGTTATAGGATAAAAGATAACTCTATACTATAAATAAAGACAAGATATAATAAATGTTAAGGGGCTTAAAAAATTAAACCTTTTTTAATTACTTTTTTCGTAATATTAAAGTGGTACCTATAATTCTGAAAAAGCGGGGGCATTTAATAATGTCCGGATCTAGAAAGAAAAGATCAATTTGAAAAATCAACGATAAAAAACTTCAAACTTACATTATTTCTATTTTCAAGGAGAATGAACCCCTGAAGTTTGTCAATGCTTGTTTTGTGTTTTGTTCCAATAATAATATATACAAAGAATATAACCATTGGAGTAATGGAAGCAATCAAGACGAATAAAGAGAATGTTTTCGCAGCATCTTCAGGGTCAATTCTGAAGTAAATACTTCCCAAATTGTGTCCTGAATTTAAGTTGTAATGTGGGTAGTAACAAATATAGTAATGAGTTGTAGCAAGTTCATTAATAGGATATTTAAAGTCAAATTTATTTGTATTTTCGTTCAAGTTTGGTGATTTCCAAGAAAATTTTTGATATAAATAATTGTTATATTCGAAAAAAATGAATGATTGAATAATCTTCAAAGATTCATCCTCTGGAAAACCATAACAATTTATGTCTTTTTTAAACGATATAATTGAATATGAATAATCATTTAATTTACTATCTGTGCTTTTGTAAATAAGTGCGAATTCAAAATTCCAACCGGGATTAACCAAAACCCTGACGTTAATTATATATCTATTAGAGGGGTATATTTCAGGAATTACGTTAGTTCTTTCAATAGCATCCAATTTCCAGCCGGCATTAATGTTACTATTATTGCTTAACATTTGTGGACTGAATAGTTTTGTGTTATTCTTCCCCAAACACTTGCAAACATTTAGATTGTTATGGTAAAAGTTTCCGGCTTCATTTTTAAATTCTGCAACATCTTTTAAATTATAAATTTTACACAAAGGGAAATCGCTCTCAATAAATGTAGGTATATTCAGTTCTTTAGGCTTAAATATTTTAAAATTACATACTCTATTAGTGTTTTTAATGTATTTATTTTTATATTCAATATCATTTGAATCCCCGCACATTAAATTGTCACAGTTCAAATTCTTTCCTATATAAAGGCACTCATCATTTATTTTGTCACTCTGTTCGCCTATTTTCAAATCCTCCTCCCATATTCTCACATAAATATTGTCACCATCTAAATCTACTGGAATTAGACCTATCTCCCGGCTTCTGTAAAGAAATAAATTCGTCCCACACACTAGTAGTTGATTACTTAAAGATAAAGTAAGTAGTAGCAGTGCTAGTACCGTGTTTTTATTATTCATTAAATATCAGAAATTCTAATAGTACATCCATTTAAACATAGATATTACTGTTCAATTAAATAACTTTAAAAAAGATATACACACTTAAATATGCTCTTGTATAGCGCCATGCCAATTTTAAATACAACTGCGAGTTGCAATACTGAATGAATCGGCTGATACAAAATTGTTGCTTAAGATAGATATTTAGGAAATGAGTGGGAGAAAACTTTCTAATGGCAAACACAATTATCTACCATAGTTAGGCTAACATCATGACTTTTTTCAAACTCGTTTGCATGTATTTTTTTTGGGTTAAATTCTGATTCCTTAGCATTTTAAATTTGGAAACTGGCGCCATCATTCGGTCAAATTAAATATTTAATGCCAAAATAAAGAGGAAAACAAATACATTCTACACAACTAATTACGAAATTGCAAACACTGTTATTTGGGCTGCGTATCTGTTTCTATGGTTCTATTCCATGATTTTAATGAGTTTGAAATGGCAGGTTATTCCTTGCTTTCGACAAATCCAATAAAGGTAGGCTTGGTTGTTCGTTGTTTGTTTGCAGGCTAATATATTACATATAATAATACATATAGAGCAAATTTGTTACATTTGTAGTGATCAAGGTAACACATCATATTTTCACTTTTAAATATTTTGAGAAGAGAACAAAAGAAAATGTTTAAATTCGAAAATATTTGATATTAAATTTCACTATTGTTATTATTATATATAAATTTTATCCTTTAATAAACAACGTTATTCCGCTGTGACACAGAATCTAAGCTTATATTTAACTCTTTTTCACGTAGACTAAATTAGTTATAAAAATTCAAAAGTCAAAGGGCAACAGATTGATTTTAAGAATAACTAATAACAAGCACTCCGTTACACATAATTATAAGTTTTCAAAAAACACCTCTCGAGATAATGAAAGATTGAAAAATTTAATATCTACGTTTTTAAAAAAGTAGGGCATTCTACTGATATGAACTTGAATCGTTGTTTTTACAACCCTTTTCCAATAAATTCAATTCGAGTCTGAAGTGACTTTTACAAACACGAAATGTAAACAAGCTAGATTTATCACCATTTCCAGGGATATGTTGTAATTATTGAAACTTAGTATTCTTTTATTCACAATGTATCTAAGAGTTAAGTTTTTTTACCCTCTTCGAACGTTCCTTAAATTGTGTATACTTATATTTTGTTTTCAAATCACCAAGTATTGGAAAAAAAAGTTTTCAAGTTAAATAACTACTATAGGGAGCTATAATTTAGAAACTAAGCCAAAACAACAACAAAAGTTAATGCGAACTTGATGCTCTAAAATTTAGATATAACAAATCATGTATTGACATCTACAGATATTTATTTATGATTTAAAACTATTCTGTACGCGAATATGTCATGTCCATACGAAGGAATAAGTAAATCCAATAGTAATAGAAAATTCATGAGAGAAAATGCTAATGTAAAAAAACTCAAGTTATTAATCACTTTTCGTTACTAGTAACATTATATTGCAAATGAGCACACACTATCCATATTATTTTATGAATATCGAATCTAAACTTACATTTGGACAAACACCAAGAATCTACGTATACACAAAATGGTCTTCTCCTAAATTCTCATTAAATAACTCTGACAATCAATTAGTTTTGTCTGAAAAAGTTCCACAATACAAAAAATTGTTTCATTCCTCCCCCTGAAATAGAACCTTTAACATCAAATATCATTATGAATAAAGCAAATTAAAACATTCAATCAACACACTTTACATACATATGTATGCAAATAAGAACAAATCCTGATATGTTCAAGTTTCAAAACAAGTTTATTAAAACAATTACCGGTTGTTTTCAAAAAACATGTATAATATTTTGGGTAGTAAAAGAAGACCCGAAAAAAGAAGTTTGAAATAATAAATATTGTTGAACTTCATTCTTATAAATAAATAACGATAGTGCAGGCTGAGAATAATTATTATAAATGTAAATACTTTAACAAAAGTTAGATATTTAATATAGGTTTTGACCACAAATCAATCAAATTTGACGGAACAAAGTTACCCAAATCTTCTTCATTTTTAATAGGTCTTGGCTCCCTACTTCCTCCTCCTCCCTCCTTATGTAAAGGTAGGTTGGAACTGTACAGAATTTGTTTGTGTTCATTAGCAGATGTCTTGTTACCCCCTTGTTCTGGCAAATGTGTAGTTGTAACGTCGTTACCGTTGGAAATAATTTCAGAATGAGTCGAGTTATTTTTACCGACAACTTGAATACCATTAAAATCAGAGTAAGTTTGGTAATTTCTCTGTTTATAACTGTTGTTCATTCTGTCATAAAAGTCATCATTTTTATTGTTGGTACTGCGACTATAACTATTCTTTAAGTGATTTCCAATATAATTATTGGAGCCATCGGAACTATTAATACCACCCATAATAGACCCAAATCCTCCAGCAGTATAACTATTATTATTATTATTGTTATTATTAATGTTGTTATTGCAACTCAATGATCCAATGTAATCCTCATATCGTCCATTATCTGGATTACAGTTAAAATCACAACCTCTTTCGGGAATTGTAATAGATACATTAGAATTCGCCCCGCTGAATGCAGAAACATCGTTGTATCCAGGCACAACATTCATTTGTTTGTTCATTTCAGCTTCAAAATTCTCGTATCCACTTTGGCCTAGTGCAAAATTACCAGTATAGTGTCTACTATCGTAAAAATTAATTCCTTGCATGCTTAATTGTGACATGCTCTGACCATAAATCTGGTCTTGAGCCTGGTTTTGCTTCTGTTTAGCTCTGCTTTTAGCAAGCCTAACCTCAATAGGCCTTTTAGAATTATCAAAAATGTATTTTTTATCAAGAAACATAATCGCATTTTCAGCCATGAATTTTCTTGGAAAAGTTACAAAAGCGGAGCACTTGCTCTGTTTATTGTTATCTCTTATAATATGAACTTCATCCACATGTCCAAATTGTTTAAATAACAGCAACAACTGATCTTCCGTACAGTTTTTTGGAAGACTACCTACAAAAACCTTTATTGATTCACCACATGGCTGTACATCTGGAGACAATCCGAGCCTTTCAATTTCCCCGTCTGCGTATTTAACCTGAATCGGTCCAACTTCTTTGTCCAAAATGGTTTTCCCATGTATACAGAGAATAGCATTTTGAGCTTCGTATATATTTGAGAATCTTATAAAAGCACAGCCCCTCGGACCATTTGAGTCTTTAATTATATTACATTCAACGACAAGACCATATTTATTAAATATATTAAGCAATTCATCATTAGTCATGTGTTTTGGGACCCTATTTACAAACAATTTAACAGGGGCGTAACCTCTCTTTGATCTTCTTTTGTTATTTTGCTTATTTAAAAATCCAATATCTCTAAGTTGATCACTTGTTAAAGAACTAAACGATACTCCTTGTTTAGAACTCCTTTCAATTTTATTCAAATTTTCTTGGGTTAGATCATTGTTATTATACCTAATTATTGAACCAGGAGGAATTGAGTGTGTTGGCGATAAAGAGTGGTTTGGAGAGCCACTTTGGCGAAAACTTCCACTAAATTCCATCCCCAAACTTCCTATTGTGCTCCCCGAACTTCTGTTTACTGAATAATCAGACGAATTGTCGTATTTGTCGTTTTTCTCTAGATAACTAGATAAGTCGCTATTTGATCTAGAGTAGTTGGGAGTGGTACAACTTGAATTTACAAACATTTCTGAATTACCACAGTTTATGCCAAAATATTTTAAGTTATTTGAAAAGTCTGTAGTCACCGATCTCTGATATTTTGATGTATTATCAAAATAACTATTCGTTTCCTTAGATCCAATAAAACTAATATGATCATCTAAAAATATACTATTGGCATCTCTTATGTTCGGGATTAGAGTACTAATTTCATTGCGCTTTCCCGTTGTTGCTATTTGATCGAAATTAACTACATAACTTTCTTCATTGTTACTGTGAATGGATACCGGAAAACTATTGCTTCTATTAAACATCATTTTTGGAGATTCATTTATATTCATATTGTTTATTCTCACCCTACTATCCATTTTCATATCCAAATTTTGTCTTACATCAGACCAATTAATGTTTCCTCCTGGGATATAATTGCTATCATTCATTTGTGGAAGGAAAGTATTAAATTATCACCATTACCTTTGTATTCCTCTTCTGTGTATCAAATAAAGAAAATATTATTTATAATTCAAGTAATAAACCTTATATATATGTAAGGTATATGGCCTCACAAACACAAAGAGACCTGAATCTGCCCTATTTTCCCCCAGATAATACTTTAAATTTTATTCTTATTTGAAAAAAAGGTGCAAATGCTTTTCTTTTCGCTTAATTTAACGAATATAGTCTATCCAGAATAACTCCTCGTCGTCTAACACTTATCCCCCCGGAAAGAGTCAGATCTTCTTATTTGTTTAAACCGAACCCTTTTCTCTCATATAAATAAACTATCCCAATATGAATTAACACCGGATGCCTTGGTCTCCAGTAGACGACTACAACTACAAATTTATTGAATTTTTGCGCCTATTTCAAATAATACAAATTTACTTACCTTTTATCATATATATAACCTATTAAATTTGACTCTATTTTACCGCATTACTTTGAAGCAAATTTTTGGTACCTTAATTTGTCTATTTATATATTGTTTAAATTTCTAAAAAATGTGACCTGGGCGGTAATCTATTTTTTTAGTTCCCTTAATTATTATTAAAATACCTATTTTTCTTGCATAAAAAGAAGAAATAGTAAATGTTTAACGGCTATTTTTAGATGAAATTTTAATTTATCTAAAAAAATGATTAATTTATTATAAAAGCATTTTTCCGGAAATGCCTTTAATTTTATAGACAAAACATAAGTGAACACGAGCAAAAATGAAAGGAAAACAAACATTGTGATTTAAATTAAAACTGTATTTAATAATAAAACATCCAATATTATGTTTAGTCGAACGTTAATCTATCTATATATTTGCATTAAAAATATCTAGTATAAAATTCGGACATCTAGGTTGATACCTTTTTAATTCACTATCTCTAAACAATAATATTCCATTATCCGTTTTCAATTCATTAGGATATGAGTAGTTATTTATTACGTCTATATTTAAAGATTGAGACTTGTCTCTATTTTCATATCGATCATCATGTTCTTTTTTGTTGCAGTTTGGCTCCTGTTTGTCATTGCATTGTTTTTTACTCAGAAGAGATTGAATATAACTGTGATAAACTTTAATTAAGGAGTTTTGTTTATACTTACTAAAGTTAGTGGTTATTAGTTGTTTAAATGGAGGACCTTGAACAAGCAGTACAAAAGACCTTCTATAAGGTGAATTACTTGAGAAATAATCATTAAAGAAATTAATAACATCAATCCTGCTTAGCTCTTTAGCAACATTACAAGATTCGTATTTCCAATTGAAGTTATACCTCCATCTACTCATTTCAATCATTGTGAGCCTTATATTTCTAATTTGTATATTATCATTAGCACAGTAGTAGTCAATAAAGTAACTCTTAATTGATGAAAATTCTTTTTCTGTAAGTATAATTGAATTTTCAATAACATCTGTTTTTAATTTAACTAGAGTGCTTTTAAGTATTGAAAACAAAGTAAATGTGTCAAAATTCGTAGATAAAATATATATTGTGAATTGTGGTATACTATTTAATTTGTAAAAGGATACTTCCACCTCACCTTTGATATTAAATTTTGATCTTCTATTTGCGATAAAGTCATTATTTGAATCTTGTACAAGTTCCTCGACAACTTTATTAACAATATTTTTTATGTGTTTTCTCAGTATTCTTTCTAAAACTCTAGAAACGACTGTATTAAATATACAACGAGGTTCAACCTCATCATTTGTCTCCCATTTGTAATATTCATTCATGTGTCCGTCACTAATACTGTAATCATATCCGTTCTTGAAAAAAAAATCCGAAGATAATTTATATTTATTGTACTTACTTCCCATCGAGTTACATGGTAACTGAAACTTTATTGAAGCACTGCTGGTGCTCATTATTCTGTCAGAAGAAGCTTGTCGAATTATAATTGGTTCATCATTAGCATCAAATGCCATATAATTCTCTTGTCTTAAACAAAAATATCTATATGAAAATGCCTCCTTATAAACAAGTCTTTTTTGTATTAATTCAGTGTATTCCCTGTACAAATTGCTGTTATTTTCAACCCCAAGAACAAGTGTCTCCAAATAACCTATTTTTCTTTCACTATATTGAATATTTGAATCAAAATAATTATTCATTATATAATTAAATAAAATCAGATAATCATTATAAGTTGTGTATATTCCTGTGTAAATAAATATATCGTCAATAAATACATTATCATATTGAAATATTCCCTGATAATACCTTATAAAATCAATAGAGGAACGGTTTTTCCTCTGTTTCACTTCCTTTTTCATTAATTCTTTTAGTATAATATAAAAATCTCTCTCGCTTAGTGGTTTAAACCTGTTTATTAAGTTCTCAAAAATAAACTCAATGTATTCCAATATAGAATATTCTGGCCCAACAAAATTTAATTCTATTTCATTTATATTAAAAGAAAGTGACCCGTAATGAAATGGTTTGGAAAGAGTACCTTTTTTTCTCCATTTACTTTCTATTTTATTACCAGTAGAGAAGGATTTTATGAAAATGTCTTTATAACCCTCAAAAGGCTCATTTTCTAAAAACTCTATTAGTGAGTTATTTATTATTAGCAATAAAATATTAATCAACACTAATTTGGAGTGTTTTTTAATAACATTATTGCTCTTACATATTGAATCTTTGTTTTCGATATAACCATACACATCGCATATATCCAGTTTAGTTCTCAATATAGACCTTATGAACACTAGTGAAGATTGTAATTCAAAATTATCAAGTTTAATTGCAAATCCTAGAGAATTGCTATACATTAGTGTTGGATTTACTCTTTTTTCTGTATTATTATTCGAAATTAAGTTGCCATTTTTGTTTATCATAGGTATTATTATCTTAGAGTCTAAGTTAACGACAGAATTAGGCAACTTCCATTTCCTATTTTCAATTGATAGTCGCTCATAATTGTCAGTCTTGATATCTAAGTCTACTGGTACCGAGTACATATTAAAGTGTAAATTCATATACTCATGTTTATTATATGTTTCCAGTTTCATTTCATATTTAGTTTTATATCTAAAATATGGATCAACCAAAATTACTGTACCTTTAAATTCGCTTATTTTCCTTATTATATATTCAAGCAACAAAAAAATTGAACTTCCAGTATTTAGTGGTTCTTTTACTATTTCATTGTTGCATATTCTAAATAAACTACAATCATTTTTTTCTTTTAATTCTCCTGGAAGTTTTACATATGATCTGTGAATCGAGTGAAGAAGCAAATTAGGATAAAGTTTAAATAGTATTGGATTATATAATCTAACTTCTCTTTTAATCCAGTTTGAGCGAATGTTCTCGTTTTTTTTAATTATTTGAGTTGGGATTCCACATATATCCAAAGGTGTTGTGAGTATGGTTGCTTCTTCGTCAAAAATGTACTGTGAATGCCATCTAACTTCATACAATCTTTGTAGTTCATCAACCAATTCAACTAAATCCTTGCTTATCTCATAACCAGCACCGTTTTTTCTAATTAATCCAAGTACATACACACTAAAAGAACGAAAACCATCTACTATATTTATTATTTTATCCAGTTTTTTTCTATTGAGTTTAAATCTAAAATAAATACTCAAGTCAAGAGTGTTATAATGAAGTTTCCAATATACATTTAAATCCCTAATCAGATCCTCATCTTTTAACCAGTTTTTAATAGTACCTACGTACAGTGTTTCAACTAAGTCCATAACCTTAGTTAGTGTAACTGACATCATCTGTACTATGTTATTCATTTTTATCCTAAAATAGATGTCCAACATACTTAATTTATAATTTAGTGGAACTATATTAAACGCGTTTACGTACTTCTCAGTCTCTCCTTTATTTACATGTTCAATATTAATCATTTCATCAGTATTATTATGGGAATTTTTGTTGTTTACACCAAATTTAACTGAATCTGAATAATTAAACCCACAATTGCAATCATTTGTGGTAGCTAATTTTTTACCTATTATATTCTCAAAAACCTTTGAATTTATAGATGAATCAATAAACAAACTCATTGCCTCCGGTTTCCAATAATTTAAAAAGTAATCGATAATTAACTCTTTTAATTCACGAATCCATTCGAATATCCTTGGAGACAACATGCCCTTCTCTTCCTCCGTTAATTCCGTCTCTCTAAGTGAGTAATACAAGGAAATGTCGTTTACAGATATATCGTTCATATAGTTCTCCCATTTATCTGAAAATAATTCACATTCTGAGTGAAATGTGTAATTCTCATCATATTCATGATTTAAATCGTTGTTGTAACTGTAATAGTCGTTTTCACTGTAATTATAGTATTTGATTATGCTGTTACTTTTACCTATGCTAGTATTATTTAATATATAACCAGACCTAATATATTTAATTCTGTAATTTTCATCTCTTAAACACGATTTGTAAATAGAGTACAACCTCAAAAGTGAATTAAATACTCTTCTTGTTGTAATTAACTCTTTTTTTCTAGTTAGTATTTTCTCAATGTTATTACCACTGTAGTTAATCCCTATATAGTCAAGTAAAGTGGATAGTGACTCTTTTGCCTCTGAGTCATGTACAACTATTGTTATTTTAGTATAATGTTCTGATATTGATATGTTGTCCAGTCCTGAAAAATAATCACCGTAATTAAGTGTGTAGTTACCTACTTCATATACAATATTCAAAAAAATAAAACTCATTAGGTAAGTCAGACCTTTATTTTCTTTGGGATCTATATCGAAACCAAATGGTAAGTACAATGAGTACTCTGTTTTTATTTTCATCGGAGAATAATTCACCAAA
Organism: Cryptosporidium bovis; assembly: GCF_009768925.1. NCBI lineage: Eukaryota > Apicomplexa > Conoidasida > Eucoccidiorida > Cryptosporidiidae > Cryptosporidium > Cryptosporidium bovis. Next base: position 211,554 of record NW_027125032.1, read on the forward strand.
ATTGTTGTATCAAATCCACAACCCTGAAAAGCATATAATCTTTTTACCGAACCCAATGGGTATTTAATCTCCATTTTTTTATAGTAATTCAAATTAATAGCAGTTGCATTATCAAAATGAGAACTGTTATAAGTGATATTATCTCCTGAAACTGCATTATATACTCCAACAATTTCCGAATTTTCCCATGGAGTGCCGAATAAATCTATAACTGCCTTCCATTCATCATCACTATTGTTAAAGGCACTATTAAATAAAATTTCAAGAGACGAGTTGCCTATATTTATGTACTCGGACTCGCCATTAATCGTAATATTCGGGTTCTCACCATACACTAAAAATATAAATAGTAACACAAAATAACAAATTTTTTCTAAAAAATTTATTTTTTTCTTAAAAACTAACAATAACATTGTGACAAACAAAACTTTAATATTGTTAGTTAACTATATTTTTATACTCCGTAATAACATTTAAAATGACAATAACTGAACTATTCTGTAACCATTTATATATAAAATTAGATAGTTATTTTATGTTTATACTTGAAAAACAAAATAACTGATTCTTTTAATAAACATTTTCAGAGTTCCGGTCAAAATTTGTTAACCCCACAAATGAATTTCACTATTACTGCATTGTGCCGGTATAGAGAATGATGCATGTTATAAAGACAAATTTTAGACAAAAAAAGACAGCGAAAATTAAATAGACTAACTAAATGACAACTATTGCATGATGCTAATAATGAGTGATATTTGTTTCAAACAAAAAAAATCATAACGGTTTAAGTCATAATAAATTAATCAACACAACAGAAACCTCTGAAAGCATCGAATATAGAGTGTTCATTGGCGTCTCTTCTGTTTAAAATTGAATTTGGACCGTGAATTTGATCATATCTGTAGTTTGGATTATGTTGATTTGGCACCAATTTTAGGATAAAACGCAAAGTTCCTCTAAATTGATTAGTTTGTGGGTCTACCAAATAAGCTTGTGATGGAATTCCAATAGAATTGGAATCAATAAATATCGAACATGAGCCTATAATATCGGCTTTAAAGTCATTTTCCTCAAGTATTTTAATTTTTAAATTAGGCTGTGACCAACTAAAAGGGAGTGATATTTTATCCTGTACTATGCATGATATCAGTTGCTTTCCATTATTACTAGTGTTCATACAAGGAAAAGGTCCAATTCTATAGGTTTCATTCCTGTCATCAATATTATTAAAGCTAGCTACAATGGAGTAACTCATATCAATAGACGAATTGTATATTCCTCCATTCATAGAATTATGCACACTAGTCATATCCTGGATGCTCTCAATTTGTATCTGAGCCAATAGTGGAACAGAATTTAGTAGTTGATGATTTATCATTCGTGTCTGTGGCGATAGGTTAGAAGAGTTGATTTTTAGTTGAGTTGGATTGGAACTGTTAATAGACGAAAATTGTTGATTTGCGGACGTATTTGTCTGAAAAATTGTATTCGGAGTAAAACTTTTACACACATTATTCAGTTTTTGTTCATTATAGAAAGACCTTTCCGGATAAGGATAATTATTATTTTCATTTACAGACACAAAATCTGTGTTATAACTGATGTTTTCTTCGGTATTTGCTTTTTTACCAGACCCATTTTGTTGTAAACTATTATGTGAAATTTTATTGCTAGCATTTTGATTTGATCCCAGTAGTATTCTTTCTAAATTGTTATTTTTACCAGGTTGGATGATTGACTGCATTTCTTGGTTAATCTGGTAATCCGTTGTATTTTTTAACTCTCTTAAATTAGCTCCATAATACTTATCTCCCCTAAAGTCGACAAAATCTGTGATCCCACTTGGAGGATTACTATTTACTATTGTATTTAGACCATTTAGTGACATTTTTACTTTTGGGATATTCGTGGAATTTTGCATAGTCATATTGTTCGAACCATAGTGAACATTGTAATTCTTATTTACATTTGACATCATATTATAGCAAGACATGTTTTTATTTTCCTCCTCTGAAAATCCACGATTTAGCATTGGACCAGGTTCATTACTATTTATCACCATGTTCCTTGTTTGGAAATAAAACTGTGTATGATTTGCCATACTTCCAGAATAATAACTCTCCGTAAAGCCATTATTCAATGTTTGTTGTTGTGTTCCATTTCTTCTACCTTGTAAATCCACATTGTTGCTATTACTTGCTTCTATTTCCTTCAAATTTCTTAAATTACTCTTTACACCCTCATTCTCTTCACTTATCCCCAACCCTGTTTTAAGTGGGCTTATATCTGTTTTTCTTACAGATATTATTGGACTTCTACCTCTGAAATTATTATCTGCATCAATTAAATTAATATTAGTGGCTTTTTCTCCATTATTATAATGATCTAAAGACAATCCCTAAAAGAATTAAACGTTAAAATATTCAGAAAAAAATTAATTTATGAGTTAGTGACAACAATTCAAATAATTTGTTAAATTAATCAGCAAGCAATTGCGAAATAGCAGGCTAACAAACCATCAATTCAGTTATATTATCTGTTGATAACTTTTTTTTCTTTATTTTCTTTTTAATATTCGATATTATTATTCACTACTCACTTCAAACACACACTTACATTCATTAACGAACTCATTTCACAAATTAAAATCCTAAATCCTATTTCTTTATACTTTTTATTCAATATTATTATTCACTTTCTTACACTTTTTACTCAAACATTTATACAAACTGCCACAAGCTTATAAATTATTTCCTCACAAATGTTGGCGCCGAAAAATCTAAACCAATAATTTTGATTTTACACTAAGAAATGTGTTTAGGTTTGTTTTAACAGAGTAACGGGGAAAAAAAGTGTTTGGCATTTATTATTGCTTAAATTGCGCTGCTTTGTGGAATGGCTATAATGAGTTCCTGTTTTTTGTGTATTTATATGTTATGTTTGTATCATTTCCATAGATTTAAATATTACGATTCGTATAAATACCTTTATTCTCATCCTACTCAATAAAGAGGCAGTAAAACTAACACAAAAAGACACCGAAAGATAAATATTGACTAAACACTAACAAGTAATACTTTGTTCATATTTAAATACTTAATCTGATGAGTAAATAATACAATTTCACTGGGTGAATTAAGGCTTCTCAAAGATATGGTTTAAGGTCATATACAAAGCATACATGGTGATTATGTTTTGTGAATATATCACTTTATGTGTTTGTCTCAAATAACTTAAAAGTGTAACCCAAACAAAATTGAGAGGCGATTGGAGGTAGCAAAACGGAAATTAATTAATAATTACTATGTTTTTAATGCTGAATTTGCCTATTTATACAATTATTTCGAGTCAAAACGTCAATACCATCTAATTATTTTGACTTTTTGCAATCCAATTACAAGTATTCTCAAGCAACGTGGTTCAGAGATACCGCCTCTAGCGGTATTTATTTTTTTGGGACAGTATACCGGTGTCCAAATAAGAGGTACAAAGATAAATAATAAATGTGCAAGCAAATCGACAAATAAATAAAAGTTTTTGTTATTAAGAGGTTAGATAACGATAAAAAGTTTTGATTGACATAGCGGGAATGAAAAACCAGTAATTAGTGAATATATATATATATATATATATATATATATATATATATATATATGTTATATTACATATTATATTATATATACTCAATACAAATACATAATCCAGTACGACCAAAAACTAGAAAATTAACAAACAATTTCACATTTATTCAATTTTCTTTTCGTCGCTCTATACACTGACATATAAAAATGGCAGGAGAAAAGAGAAAGCGTGTTGAAGAGGCTGAATTGGACTCGGATGTAAATGAAGAAACGACCTTGAAAAAAAATTCGATCGACATTGAGGATGACTTTGAAGGTTTACCTTCAGATGAGGAGGAATTAGAGGACATTGACGATGAAGATGACGACGATGAAGACGATAACGATGATGATGATGACGAAGAAGATGAACAAGAGGATACCCAAGGTGATGAAGATGATGAAGACGAAGAGGAGGAAGAAGAGGAAGAAGAGGAAGAAGACGGAGAAGATGATGAGGATGGCGAGGACGGTGATGATAATTGAGGGTGAACAATAATATTGATGGTAATTAAAATAATTACATTATTAATTATTTGTTCACTCCATTATTTCTAGCAATTATAATTTATCTCAAATGACCATTGTAGTTAATTAAATCTATTTAGGTTATCTTATTAGCCAATTTGGAGATTAATAATATTTTTTAGTCGCTTGTTCTAATTTTCATTAACAGTGATTTCTATTTTTCAATTCACCCTGTGTTGACTTCATAGTTGATTTCATTTTTAATATCAAACCAAATGTATTACATCTCAACATCATCAACATAGTATATAAGTGACTTTGAATAAATCAAATTGAGCTCATTTTTCTGTATGTATTTTAAATTAATAGGTTGTATTTACTCCGCCCCAAGCTCATGTTTCAAACATTGCTGCTAAACCTTACATAATACCAACGACATTTTTCGCTCCCAGTTTCGCTAGGATTTATGCAGTAAACAACTGAGGAAATGACTGCAATAACTAAACATTGCACATTAAAGCAGGTTCTGTTGTAAAATAAAAAATGAATCTACTATTTAGAATAATTGGGTAAATAGAAGTGTGTTACCAAAAAAAAGTTATCCAGGGATGAAAACAACTAGATTAGACCGCACTATATTAGGAAAGTACCATGATACATTAATATTAATGTTATTGTATATATTAAAGCAATAAAATAACACCGTAAAAGTAAAAAACTGTAAACATAACATAAACGAGACAAAATTACTCATATTTTAGTACCTACCCCTTCATTTCACCTAACAAATGATCGAATATCCAATTGAATTATGCTTGAGCTAAATTTTTCATCATAGTTTCATCCGACATATTTTTCTAAATAATTTACATGCAAAATATATATATATATATATACGATGTGGCGCCCAAAGTATCGTAAATATATTGCATGTAAAAATAAGTAATAACAGCAACTAGTCATTATTTACATAAAAAAAGGGATTTTTTTATCTGAAGACGAGGTCACAAGCGTGTTTTAGGTTGGTACTTTATGGTTGTTATACTTTGATTTTGAAGCAAAGTTATATTCAAAATACAGAACAGGAATAGAATAACAGTTCAGATAAAGCAATTAAACAAAAGACTCTAAGAAAGGTTAAGTCAATCTATATATAGATTTTGTATGATGAGTCAGGATAAGTGGTTTGTAACGAGATTTTCTGAATACAAAGTTAAAAGAAACACAAATATAAATAACATCGCAAATACACTTGAAGAAGAAACGCAATCCAATTACTTTGATATACCTGATGATATAGAAAAGAACACATTATATATGTGTTACGAGCTTTACTCAACCTTTGACTATGATGGGAAAGGATACATATCTTTGAAATTATTAGAAGAATGGTCAAAAACAAGGAATGAATTATTACAAAAATCAACCAAAGTAAATACAAATAAATATGATAGATACAAATTGGCAATTCAAAGAATGTGTAATTCCATTGAAACTTACAAAAGTAGATATTTGAGCAAAAGGGATATTAATGTTGAAGATGATATTAAACAGAAAAATGAGGAAGATAATGTGATAAATGGAGATGATACCATTTTTATCACAATAAGTGAGTTCATTAATTTTTGTGCTCCTATATTTGATGAAACTTCGAGTTTTGAAGTGAAAGGAAAAAGTAAATCACATGCAAAGACTGATTCAATACACTTTAAAACATCTACAGAAACGAATATTGCTCTTACAAACTATTTTGGTACAATGACAAATATTCCACCTAATGGAGAATTTGTTGCGCTTTCTTCAAGCCCAAGTTCATATTTAGAACCAACATACAGTAATGCCATGAAAGGTGTATCTATTCCTATGCACAACCCCGCATTGTACATTACAGACAGCAACCTTTACCACAATAGCTTGTGGAATCCGTGTACACAGGGTAAAATTGCATCTTTACTAACCTGGGGTAAAGATCTAGACGATATTCAGAGAACAAATGACAAAATATAATTAATTATTTAAATTATTTAACTTTTAATTTAATATAACCGTGTATTTACACATTAAAATTTTAAATGTATCTTTAGCGCCATTATGCAACATTATTATGTGGGATTGATACAAAAGGGAAAAAATAGGAAACTTGCGAGTTAATGGTGTAATATTTATTAATTTCATTCAAAAAAAATTATATATGTATATATATACATTTACATATGATTTTTATTTATTATTGAGATTATTATTGTTTTCTGAATAATAATAATTGTCATCCTTAAGATATGAGTTACTTCCGAAAGTCCGAGGCCCTCCTATTTATCAGGTTAAACTTGGAAAGTACTTGAGATTTCATTACCAACTGAGCTAAGAAGAAGTAAAAAAAAAGTAGGAGGGAGATAAAGTTTTACACAGGATATAGTTGATGTATCATTGCATACCACTGTTTATTTGTATCAGTGAATAATAATAAAGATACTATAAATATTAAAATTTCGATATTAGTACAGAACTGTAAGTAATAATTACATAAGTGATTTTTTGGTTGCATATTGAAAAAAATGCACAAGGGTTTAGACACCTACTTGGACTCTTTAAAATTAGACAAAGAAATATCAACATTGCTTGAATGCAAAATACTACCAGAGAATGACGTTAAGCAACTTTGCGACCTTGCAAAATCAATTCTAGAAGAAGAACAAAATGTACAACAAATCGGGCTTCCATTAACCGTAGTTGGAGATATACACGGACAATTTTTTGATTTAAAAGAAATATTTAGAATTGGAGGGGTCCCTCCGGAAACTAATTTTTTATTTTTAGGTGATTATGTAGACAGAGGTTATTATTCTGTAGAATCAGTTACCCTAATAGTGGCATTAAAAGTCAGATATAGGAATAGAGTCTTCCTAATTAGAGGTAACCATGAAAGTAGACAAATAACACAGGTATATGGCTTTTACGATGAATGTTTAAGAAAGTATGGAAATCCAAATGTTTGGAGGTACTTTACCGATTTATTCGATTACCTCCCCCTTTCAGCACTTATAGACAATAAAATATTTTGTCCTCATGCCGGTTTGTCACCAAGCCTACCAAGTTTAGATAGTATTAAAAATTTGGATAGAGTTCAGGAGGTACCTCATGAGGGTCCAATGTGTGATTTGCTTTGGTCAGATCCTGATGAACGATATGGTTGGGGAATATCCCACAGAGGAGCTGGGTATACTTTTGGTGAAGATGTTAGTGAAATGTTTAACCATACAAATAACCTTCAGTTAATATGTAGAGCTCATCAACTTATATTAGATGGTTATCAGTGGTCGCATAATAAAAATGTTGTTACTATATTTTCTGCTCCAAATTACTGCTATAGATGTGAAAATCAGGCTGCCATCCTTAGAATTGATGAACTGGGAAACTTTTCATTTTTGCAATTTGAACATGCTCCAGAGAAGGTTCTTCCAAGACAGGAAACACACTTGCCTGTTCCAGACTACTTTATCTAGTTTTATTTTTCTTATTAATAACATTAACATACTTTTTGAATTTACAAATCAATATTAAGTTAAATAAAAGCCTGTATATATGCATACATAGGTACACAATGATTGTGTGGATTACATATAATGAGTTAAGTGAAAATAAATTAACTGGATTTTTACATAAAATACGTGGTACTTATCTATATTTTAATGCCAAAAGGAGTGAATATTGAAATATCTTTGCAAAGTATTGTGTATTTCTTCTCGTTCAATATTTGGGTTTATGATAAAAATACCTATCTCTGGTATTATGAGTAAGAGTCGAATCAAACTCTTCTTTTACTCCTAAATAGAAAAAAACAAACTTATCTATTCATCTTTAGTGTCTTTTAACGTCATATTAGATTCTGCTTTAATATATGAATTCTTAACTATATAGGGTTGTGACATTTGTTTAAGGAAATTAGATGATATACTTATTGCCATGTCGGTAGAGAGAGTTGAGTATTCGGGTTTAAGATGCTTTAAAATCCACGGGGGAATCTTCTCCTTTTTATCTTTCTTATTGTACCTCAAATCTGCAAAAATCATAAGACCATAATCGGCTTTGGATCTAATTACACGACCAACACATTGGGATGCCTGTCTCATAGCATCAAAAGTAAGAAATTCATTTTCTTGTATATTATAGTTTTCTTTCAAAAAGCTTAGTCTAGATTGAAGTATTTTAGATAAGGTATATTGATATGGAATTCCAACCATAACGACGCATCTACCGTAATGCCTATCAAAATCAATACCTTCTGCCACTTTGCCTCTAGCAATGGAGAAGAATATCCCCCCTCTACCTATATCACATGACTTCCTATAGTGGTGTAAAGCTAGTGTAGTTGACACAATGTCTTTTGTTTCAACAAATACCAACTTATGTTCCATTATTTGAGCTAATATCCCAGATTCGTACCATTGAGAAAGCATTTGCTCCATATAGAGGTATGATGAAAAAAAACATACAACTCCATCAGGCACCTTTTTTGTGATTTCAAGTATAAGCTTACCGTAATTTTGTTGAATATTAACATCTGATCTTGATTCGAATTTTGAAGAAAGGGGAGTTTGATCGGATCCTCTTGTTACTATTAATGGGCAGATACATGTTCTATCTAGTGTCATGGTTAAACTTTCACTCAATACTGGAACAAAACCGAGTAGTTTTGGATACAAATCCAAAGGAGATAATGTACCTGAAGTAAGAACTATACTTTGGTATCTGTTTAGTATTGGTTTCATAGCTATCGATGAATCAAGGCAACTCAATTGTATTACTGGATCATACAAACCTGATACTTCGGGATAAGGGTCTACTATTACTATAAATCCTTTGGAATAACTTCCAAGTATTGTAAAAAAAGTACAAACAAGTTCTATTGATGAGTACTGATCATTTTCAACTATTCTTAACGTATTCATTAAAGATTTAAGTCTTTCATCACAAAACTTTAATATATGTGACGAAATATGGCACGAAGTTTCTAAATGCTTTAAAAAAGTTAATGGGCCTTCTATTTTAGTAGAATACACCCTGATATACTCCTGCAAATAAAGAATTAACTTTTTCATTATAATTATAAAGTGCTCTGCTCTTCTTATTGAACCCGGGACGAGATTTTTTTTAATCTTTTCCATTTCCTCTGGAAGAACTGGAAATCTTTCCAAGTCCTCAAGTACCTTCTCATCTTGAATCTGCCCAGAAGAACGAAGACCTTGAATTAATTTCGAATACTCGTCCTGAAGTCTTTTTTCATCCAACGTAGAAAGATTATCTATCTCAGCTTTTAAACTCTTTAAATTCCTAGCAGCTCCATTTAATATTTGACGATTCATGTTTACAGAAAGTGCTTCTATACAAACATTATCTATATTATGTGCTTCATCAAAAATAACAACGCTTGGTTCTTTACTTCCCTCTAATTCTGGAGCTAGTGAAGATGCAAATTTACCTCCCGGATTTAGACCTGTTTTGTTAGCTCCGTGACTGAAACCCTGAGAAACTGTTCCACCTCCTAACAAAGAAGCCTGAGCAACTTTAGGATCTAGTATGTATTGATAGTTCAGTACCACAACTTTTGCCGTCTGAATTAACCTTTTGGAAGCATAATAAGGACAAAAAGGCATTTTTCTTTTTAATATAGGATGTTCCCAATTTTTACCGAAATCCTTAAATTCTTCTATTGTATAAACATTTGTAGGAACCAAATCACTATTCCAAAGTCTTTCATATGATTCGTAATATGGGCAAAGAGTACTGCAATCCGAGTTTAACATTTCTTCTATGTCAGCCAATTCAGAAGACTCATTGCTTGCTCCTTGAGATTCTTCATCAATATTCATCTTCTTTTTTGACTCTAAGTGGTATTTGGCTCTAACCCATGGAGCTGTCATAGACCTGCACATTGAGTCTATCTTGTCTCTATCAGTATGTATTGTTACTTTCGGATTAATACACAAATTTCTCCTTGCCGTCATCCCAATAGCTAAAATTGAGCCTGGAATACTATTTTTATCACTATAAGTTGAATTTTGTTGGTCAATTAGTACTTCTTTACCATCTTTTTTTAATTCGTTTTTACAATATTCTATAACTATCTTTAACTCATGTAGAGCTTTTTCCATCTCAGCAACCGTACGAGTACAGTATATCAGACGTCCCATATTTGGGTGTACTAATTGATAGGATGTGATAAATGATAAAAGAGTTACAGTCTTGCCTGTTCCAGTAGGCATTTCCAAAACTCCATGGCTGTGAGCATCCAGTATTTTCTTTAAATATTTCATATACTCAACTTGCTCTGGATAGACATTTTCGTACGGAAAAAAAACTTCCATTTCTTCCACAAAAAATCGGGCCATTGTTTGTAAATTACTTCCATTATACTACTTTCATTCTTCTCATCCCTCACCCAATATTGGTTACTATTATTGGATCATAAAATACAGTTTGCCGCCCAAGGTACCGTAAAATAAATGACTAATAATCATTGACAAAATGTACAACTACTGAATTAGAAAAGGAAGGAGTAAACTATTGAATATTTATTATAGTTTTGTGGTTTAATCTCTTAATGAAGCATAACGTAACTGGAAAAGAATCAAGTGAAGCACTAAATTTCCTCATAGACAAATCAGAAACTACAACACTTCCACCGGCTTTACCTATTAAAGATGGATCTGCCCTATCTTTTTATGTAGCTTATAAGTCTCATAGGGCAAGGTATGGAGTATTGAATCTGCCACATGGCAGAGTGGATACTCCAATTTTTATGCCAGTTGCAACACATGGATCAATTAAGGGTTTGGATTCAACTCAAGTAGAAGAACTAGATGTACCAATAATTCTTGGAAATGCATATCACTTGAGTAGCAGGCCCGGTGAAAAGATTATAGAAAATTTTGGTAGTCTCCATAACTTTATGGGTTGGAAAAGAAATTTATTGACTGATAGTGGTGGATTTCAAATGGTTTCACTTATAAAACTATCAAAAGTAACGGAAGATGGTGTTAGTTTCAATCATCCATATACAAATTCGAGTTTACTTTTTACTCCTGAAAAATCAATTGAATGCCAAAATTCAATAGGTGCTGATATTATAATGCAATTAGATGATGTTGTGAGTGCTCAATCTACTGACTATCAAAGGATTGAGGAAGCTGTAGATAGAACAACGAGATGGCTAGACAGGTGTATTAAAGCCCATAAGAACCCTCATAAACAAAATCTTTTTGCAATAGTTCAAGGTGGAATATATCAAGACTTAAGAAAAAGGTCCTTAAAGAGTCTTATTGCTAGAGATCTTCCGGGATATGCAATTGGGGGGCTTTCTGGAGGTGAAAGCAAAGATTCTTTCTGGCCTATTATTGAGCTTTGCACCAGACCAGGTGACGGATTACCTGAAAACAAACCAAGATATGTAATGGGAGTCGGGTATCCTATAGATATATTGATTTGTGTTGCTTTTGGTGCAGATATGTTCGATTGCGTTTATCCATGCAGGACTGCACGTTTTGGAACAGCTATGGTACACAATGGACTTTTAAAATTGAAACTGAGTAAATACAAAAATGATTTAAGACCTTTAGATCAGAGTTGCGATTGTTATTGTTGCAAACACTATTCCAGAGCCGCACTACACAAGCTGGTTTTAAGAGAGTCTCTTGGATCCCAACTAATGACTATTCACAACATTAGGTTTATGATGAATTTTTGCAGGGAAATGAGAGTGGCCATCAAAAATAATACGTTTTCAGAATACTGTAAAAATTTTATAAGAAATTACTATTCTTCTCATGAACTAGATCATTTAACTGAAGACGAAAGAAGAAAAGGTATTCCTAAATGGATTATAGACGCCCTTTATTCTATTCAAATTATATTATAGACATTTGCAGTTTGTTATTGTGCAAATAATTTTCTAGTACAGGTACCTCATTTTAATAGTCATTATTTATTTTTTTTAATCAATTAAGTTATTAAGTATAATACCATTCTATATATTGTCCACATTCTGTATGCATGCATGCAATAACATTTACCCTTTTTGTTACATGTACATAGTGGTACAATTTTCTCACATGATGTGAAATAGATTAAAGTAGGTTATCTATTTACTGTTCATAAATGAAAACTGAAATCATATTTATTAGGTAATTCACTTTTTTTCAAATATATATATGAAACAATACTATATGAAATGCAAATTTGAGAGAACGCTTAAACTAATAAAAGAGTAATATTGAAGGTGACTGTAAAAAAAACTAAACCATTAATAATTAATATATGAAGAGAGCCTTCAAAAGTGGGTGTTTTTCTAATGAGTGAATCAAACTTTGCATACAAATGTGAACAAAATGAAGATTATATTGGTAAAGATGATGTTGGATTATTTACTTTCTCCGAGTCGGATTTGACATCAAGAGCAAAAGATAACATATATAAAATAGAACATAGTGATACTATTTATGGAAGAATGAAAAAAAAATTTAAATCATTAGATAGTATTAATAAAAATAGTTACAAGAAAATAATTTGGCCGATAAGGTTAATTAAAAAATTAGCTAATTTTTTGTTTCGTGGTAAATGGAAATTAATAACATTGGACTACTTTGAAAGATTTTTTATGTTATATTCAAGATTTGTGTTTAGAAATCCTATATCATTTATTCTTGTTACTACATTAATATGTTTAGTATTGGGAATAGGTAAGTTACCTTATTACTTTTTTATTTTACCTCTTTGACGAAATGTAAATAATTTAACGATTATAGGACATTTTTTTAGACATCCTGTTGAAGACTCAGAAAGACAGTTTGCGCTTCCGAAAAGTCAGGCAAAAAATGATGAGAGTTTCTATAATTATGCATTCCCGGGTGCGAGAACTCGTCACGAAATTGTAATATTCAAGGCAATGGATGGTGGTTCAATAATTACTCAAGAGAATCTGCAAATAATGAGAAGTTTTCATGACGGACTTATGAATGTGACTTTTGAGTTAGGTGAAGAGGACGCCAAATTGTTGTTAGAAGCATACAATGAATTGAGAAATAGTACATCGTCTAAGCATAGAGCTACTGAAGAAACTTTCAATGCAAATCAAAGCATGATAAATGAAGAAGTTAATCACCTTAGGAGTATTATAGAATCACCAAGAAATATTAATAGAGAATTAAAAGATGCAAATAATAGAAAACTATTTGTTTCCCAAAAATTCGGTTTTGGAAGCAAAAAGAAAAAACCAAGTAATGAAGTTAAGCACGAATCCTTCAATAAGACAGAAAATAATAAAATTGACAAACATTATTTGGATACAAAAATGTTTACAAGCGATGAATTTATACCTCCTGAAGTGTTTGAGGTTAGGGACCCAAAGACAAGTAATATTGTGAAAAAGTATCGTTTTAATTTCGCTCATGTTTGTGCAAGACTTCAAGGAGGCTCTTGTAGAAGGCCTTCTGGAATATTATGGATGTATAAGGAAGCAAAAGATTTTGGTAAACCAATACCAGTACCATACGTTATAAATACATTAACATATCAATCATTCAAAACTGATATGTGGCTTTCACCAATAGGAATGGAATACGATAAAAGGTCAGACCATGTTGTATCCTCCAGAGCAGCTATAATAGAATATCAATTATCCGATCAGGATAAAATGAAAAAGTATTCTTTTCTGTGGGAAGAACAATTCATGAAATATTGTGAAAAAGTACAAAGAAGATTACAAAAGGGTGATTATGGAGATGAGATTAGAGATGGGTCAAATTTTATGGAGTTTGCGAATAGCATTTCCGAAAATTCAAGTTTAAATGATAAAGAAAAAATTGAAAGTGATAGTAAGAATAAAACAATTTCATATACAAATATAGATGTGATTTACGATGATTTGGAAAGAGAAGGGCTTGAAGAGTATTTAATTTCGGACTTAGAAATTGATTCAAAACATAAAGATAATATTGGAGTAAACACTGCAAATATAAAAAGAATAAGTAAAGGTGCAACTAAATACTTATTTAAGGGGGAATCCAAAGATGCACCACTTTTAATATACTATAATGCGAGAAGAGCGTTGAGCGACGAATTAACTGAACAGACTTATATTCATACTCTTAAAGATTATACTATAATTGGTTCACTGGTAGTAATATTACTTATATACGGTTGGACTGTTGGATATGGAAGTAATATATACACTTCTAGAGCAACCAGTGGCGTATGTGGTGCAATTGCTGCGTTGTTAGCATATATAGGAGGCGCAGGTTTGTGTTATTTGGCTGGTTTGGAACACACTTCCACAGCATCAGCGGCTCCATTCTTGGTATTAGGTGTTGGAATGGATGACTCCTTTGTTGTAATTAACTCTTTTAATATGACATATCCTTTAAAAAACGCTGAGGATAGAATTGTATCAGCTGTAAGAGATTGTGGATTATCAATTTCATTAACGACATTAACCAATCTTTTATCATTTGCGATAGGAACATCAGCAGGCTACTTAGCAATAAGAAACTTTTGCATTTTAACCTTTGTTGGATTATTATTTGGGTATGTAACATGTTTGACAATATTGTTGGGAGTGCTTTGTATAGATGCAAGATTAGAGGAAAAAAAGATGTTAAAAGTATTTGGAAAAGAGCTTTTTGCAAATCGCAAGCAACCAGATCAACTGGTACCAGATATACAAGTTCCAATAGAAAAATTCTCAACAGTAGCATTGATAGGATATTTAACATCACAATATAAGATGGAAAAGAACAGTGGTCCAAATAAATATATTGACGAATCAAAACAAATTGAACTTGTTGCAATGCAAGAGGAAGTGAGAAATGATTATAAGGAGAGTAGCATGAAATCAGGAAAAACTAATATGGAGGATGCATCTATTAATAGTCCAATAGATGAAGAGGAGATCATTGAAAATTGTAGTATAATTGATAAAAACGCAAAAAGCGATGATCAAACTCAAAGAACTTATCTAAACTATTCTAGTTCTTCAAGCAGTTTTTTTAGCAACAAGAGTTTAAATTCATCAAATAACAAAATTGGTGAAATATCTAAACAGAATGGTCCAATTCAACTTTCATGTTCAAATATTAACACTGAATACCCATACGTTAACAACGAAGATATTTCAAAAGAGACGAACGAATATAAAAAAGAATCAAAAAATAACAAAGAAAATAAAAACAAGGATGATAGGTCAAGAAGGAATACGTCAAATATAAGTCAAATAATGCCACATTTTTCAGAACTAATTGACTCAAGATTAACTAACTATAGAAGAGGAAGATCTAATGCACATGGTTCGATTCAGTTAACTGAGAATGTTGAAATATCGGATTACAATACAGAATTAATGAAAAAAGGTAGTAAGCATCCAGATATAAATAGTTCATCAAGTTCAAATACAAATTTGGACGATTCATCCATCAGATCTGAAACAAATAATAATGAAGACCTAGCATCTGAAAATGAATATGATGTAACAACAGTAGTAACATCTATTAATTCTATGTCAGATAAATGTTCGTCTTCGGATAACAGTTCAGAATTATCGGTATTTCCTATGGAAATAAAACAAAATATTGGAAGAAGAAGCAGGAGATTTGTAATAAAATACTATGCAACATTTTTAACATTGACTTCAACAAGAATAATAATAATGATATTAACATCAATATTTTTGGGTATATCAATATATTCCTCCATAAAGTTAAAAATGGGTTTAGATTTAAAAGTGTTAGCACCACCAAGTTCACAAGTTTATAAGTTTTACTTAAACCATGAACAGTTATTTAATAAGTATGGGGATGTAACTTACTTAATGTTTCAGGCGTCTCAGAAAGTCGGAGACAAAGATAACAATCTTTGGTGGGAAGATGATTTTATGAATAAATACAAAGAATTACAAAACCAAGTGCATAATGCTTGGTTCACTGAAATTAAACTTGATGGAATGTTAGCGTTTTATGACTCTATTTTAATTCAAGGTTTACCAAAAACTCCAACTGAATATTCAAAAATGCTTAAAGCGTTTATAAGTTCGCCTTTCAATCGCCATTATGAAGATGATTTTGTGTTTAATTCTGACACTGGTGAACTTGAGGCTTGGAGGTCTGTATTAATTCCAGTTTACCTTCCGGATACATCAATAAGAGGTAAATATATGACAGATGTCAGAAGAATAATGGAATCTATTAAAGAAGTAAAAAAGCCTATTGCATATAGCCCGTTGTTTATTTTCTATGAAAGTGATGTTTCTATTCTTCCACAAACACTTTACAATATGGGATGTGCTTTGGTTGCTGTGTTACTGGTAAGTTTAAAGAATTTTAATTAATGACGTCAAAAGAGTTAATTATAATTTTTTTCTTACATAAATTTATTTGTAGGCTTCATTGATACTAATGCCGAGTATATCATCAGTTATTATTGTAATTACAATTTTATGTATGGTCGATGTTTGCATTATCGGAATGATGGCCCAATGGGGATTGCAGTTAAACATGTTAACGATGGTGAATTTGATTATGTCAATTGGTATTTCTGTTGACTATTCAACACATATTTGCCACTGTTTTGCTCATTGCTCTGGAAATGATCGAAATACAAGAGTCATTGAAACTTTAGGTAAGTTTATGTTGCTGTTATAAGATTAACAGAGTGAATGTAGTTATATTCTTTAATATTAATGCTGTTTGTTTATTATTTTTAGGATTAATGGGAATTCCGATATTTCATGGAGCAATGTCAACTCAATTCGCAGTTACTGTATTAGCATTTTCAGATTCATATGTACTGCAAACGTTTTACAAAATGATGACGCTAGTAGTTTGTATTGGAATATGTTATGGTGCAATAATTCTTCCAGTAATATTAACTATATTTGGCCCAATGAATGTTGTTAAATATACAAAGGCACACCATAAGCAATAAAATTATAAACTGCTAGAGATCTTTCAAGACAAATTAATTGCAAAAAAATGATCAGAATATAAACTAAGTACAAATAAATTATATAATTAATTTGACATTTACCTTTAGAAAAAAATAGTAACAAAAGTTTTCTAGGAGAGTCTTTTGTATTGCCAAAGCAGAAAAGTGTTACTATTATTAGCTAAAAAATGCAGTTCAAGCAAATAATAAGAAATATCCAAATAATTTACAGATTAATCCCATAAATTACTTGCATTAGAACAAATAAATTAGAACCGGTACTTGGGGCCATTAAAGACAGAATTCACCGCCGAAACAAAAAGTCAAATGTCAAAAAAAAACGCGTAAAAAGATAAAACAAAAAAAATTGAATTTTTTAATTTGTAAACTGGTAACAGGAAGTAATTAATTTTGTTTGAGTAAAAGCAGTGAATTAATAAGAGCAGAAATATAACAAATTGGTTTTATATGATTCTCTCGTTTTTATGTGTAGATTTACGGTTTAAGCACTAGGGGAACAATATAGGACTAGATATTAATTCTTTACTTAATTTTATAGGGTTTATAAGAAACGAATATCAAAGCACTCAAAAATAAAACAATAGCAGTAATGTTGACTGAGTTACAGAAGCAGATAAATTCTCAATTAAGAAGCAATGAGTTGAGTTATCTGGCTCATAAGTCCTCTAAATTAAGAGCAGGTAATAAAAGAAGAATATCATTTTTATTTGACAATAATAATTTATTTTATAATAAAAGTGGAGTAACACATAAAACCTCAATTCCACTTTATGAGGACATCAGCCAACTTAGGTACTTAGGGGAGCAGGGATTGATCGAATTGGAGTCTCTAAATCCTGAGATATCTAAAGAAGACTTCTCGAGTCTATTTCAGAGCAATGAATTCGTTTCAATACAGTTTTTGAATCAAAATGAAGTGGAAGAACTGTTAGAAAAGATCAGGAGGTTCATAGATTATTTAGTTCCATATTTCTTAATAGACTCTGCAAAAATATGCATTGAATATTTGATCCAGGTATATGACATCCACGTATTACTGGGGGAGTATTTGTTTTATTCCTTCCTTCCTTACCATGATATGGGTGAGTTTTCGATTTTGGTTCAGATATTGGAGGTAAAAGAAGAGAGTGAAATAATTGGTCTCGTAGAATCAATTAAGAAGACAAAAATGATAATTTCCTCAAGAAACCAACTAGCTATACATTTAATTAGAAATCAGGCTCTATTTAACAATCTTGTTGGATTTTGGGAGAAAAGAATTAAAAGCTTTAGTTCAACAAAGAATTCAGTGTTAGTAAATTTGATTACTTGGCTGAGTATAGAAATTATAGATGAGTTAACTAAGGTCAAAGAATATACGAATAATACTGAAAATTGTCTCAAAAATATAATTTCAACTATTGTGTTTAATTTATGTATTAAAAATTCTAGATACGAAGAACTTAGATGTGCAGGATACTGCATAATATACAGACTTTCTACGCCATTAATTAGACTTTCAAGGGAGATACAGGAGAGGATAATTTATGAATTGTTTAACTCATTAATTATTAATCAGGGACTTGGAATATCAGATTATTTGCCGGAGGTTCTTTTCATAATGAATCACTTAATTTCACAATTCAAGAGTTTAATTTATGTTAGATCATTAGGTTACGAAGTATCAAAGTTTATACTTGAAAATAAGAATTTATTCGTGACAGCAATAAAACAACTTTTGAGTTGGGATAGAAACATTTTACAGATATTTAATTTGATAATAATCTCGGTTTTTGATCTTGGACTCGTCTCAGATCCAAATAATTACAGCGAAATATGCGTAAATTTTATTCAAGATTTACTTGTGGATATAAATAATCACGATTTACCTTTATCCCTGGAAGAAAACTACGGTAAATTAATTAAGTTAATCACACTTGCTCTTTTTGATATAAGAAATCAGGAAGGTAGTATTGATAAAATGGTTCATTATTTATATAATAATTATCCCACAGAATTCATGTCAGCCTTGAGTTTCTCCCTGCGAGTTTTAACAGGATCTGAAAGGGCAAGAATGGAATCTTTTATTAGTAAAATAGCTCAAAGTGGAAATAGAATGGATGATAATTCAACAAAGGATAATGAAGACTTTAATGAGAGTACTAGAATGTTTATCTCGCTTTTAAATAGCAATGAAAGCGAGATAGTTAATTCTTGTATAAACTTAGTTCGTAATACAATATTAAAATCAGAAAAAGATTTTCATAATGTAAGTAATTTCGAGAAAAGAATTTTTGATATTTCCATCAAACACTATTTTAATTTTAAAGACAAAAGTATTGATTTATTTGAAAGATATGTTTTTGAACTACTTTCTATTAAAGGCATATTGAGAATGGCAAAGCACTTGGATGAGGAGTCAAAATCAAAAAAACAAGAGGAGGTTTGGAGAATTTCATTTATATTAAAAAACGTCCTTTTATATATTAAGTCCAAGATCACTTCTGTTACAGGTTTGGATCATTTCCTTTCCATTGAAATTAAATTTCCATTTGAAGCGAAGAATTCCATAGATAGTATTATAACAAATATATTGTTTATGCTATTTGGGAACGAGTTTAAGAATAATTTACTCATTGTTTTTAGAGGAGTATTTGATCTATTTGAATTAATTAAAGAAAGCGACAGCATGACTGACAATAAAGAGGGAATCAAGTCTTTTATCTCAGAAAACAATAACATTTTTATTCCGTTATTTGCCTTAATATCTAAATTAAGCATTCTATCTGATAATTCAAAACTGGGAAATTTTGTTGATAAATTAGTTAATATTATGTACAAGAAGGAGGAAGTAAAGTTTTATTGTGAGAATTTCCTTAGAAATACCCAGATAAACTATATAGAGCTCCTTTTATTTATTCATTCAATAGAGAGTTGTTCTGATATGAAAAACCACCAAAAAAATTCAACTATTGAAGATACAAATGTTTATTCTGAAATAATTAATAATAATAATATAGAAATTTCTGGTGAAAATAATGTTAATTTTTTGGGAATAATGGAATATTTATATTATAAATTATACAGTGGAATTCACAAGAATTATATGGATTTGTACAAGAAAAATGGTCCAAAGAATCCTGATTCCGTTAAAGTTACAAATGGAACATTAATCTTAAGGCTATTAAGAGATTTGTTAAGTAAAGGTCAATTGTTAAAACTGAGAGATTACCATAGAGTAACTGATCAAAGACTACTGAATATAGTTTTATTGGATACCATTGAATATATTGATAGTAAAAATGGTAAAAACTTAAGCATACCTTCGTTTGATTTAATAAAAGAGTGTTTTAAACCAAAATATGATATTCTAAAAATAAAATCTCTAATTCTGGGACTTTCAATTAATTCACTGAATTTAATATCATATAGCACGGAATATAAGTCAGAAAATTCATTTTTACCGTGTTCCTTTGATACTAAGAAAAAGAATAAATCATCACTGTTTTATGGAAAGAATTGTTATTCTGAAACATTAATAAGCCATAGTTATTCGTTTTTGGAGATATTAATATCAAAGCTACCGATAAATGTTGAATCCAATGTTACAGAACTAAGGCACTTTAATGAAATAGTAAGTAAATTATTAGTATACTCTGTTTTACCTGGATTGTGTACAATAAACAAATTCACAAATTCAATTAGAATGGCATCAATAAGACTCTGCAAATCAATCAAAGAAAAGCTTTTGGAATTAGAAAACAGTAAATATTTCTCTAGTGAAAGCGAATTTAAATCAATTGTTTTGTTTGACCAAGATAAGGAGAATTGTGGTATATTTAGATCATGTTATTTGGAGGAGGAGTTCCCAAGTTTGAGTCAAATATTTGAATTATTTAATTCAATTGTAGAAGATCAGTCTAAGTTTATAATAAACTCAGCAGATAACTTTCTGAAAGACAAAAGTGTAGAAATATATAAAGAAGGCAATAATAGTGATTCTTCTCAATTAGAATTGATATCAAAGTTGAATATTTTGGTGTTTATGGAGCAGTTCTCTACAGAGGAAAATGCACTCAATATTGAAAATGTAACTAATTATATAAGCAAAACGTTATTGTATTACAACAATAGTTTGAGATATCACAAATTCTTACTAAAATTTATAAAACGTTTAAGAAATAAACTAGAGATAAACTATTGCTCCAAAAATCAAATCATTCTACTGCTCTTGTTCATTAAGCAAGGAATCGACAGTTTGAAAAACAGGTATATGAATGATGTCAGAAAAAAGATTGTACATAAATACATTAATGAGTTAATATCACTAAAGGGAGATAACAATAGTAATTCTTACTTATTGGAAGTAGCAAAAACAGAGAGTGATATTAAAAATTCGCTCGAGGAGGTTATGTTGAGCATCATGGATAAAGATATATTAATTAACCTTGAGGAGGATGAGCTGGTATCGTTTATTTCATACATAATTATATTTGTATCTGAATACGCTCCTAATAGAATAAATGATATTTCCTTGATTTCAATTACAAACACTTCACTTAATTTATTGGATTCGCTAGTAATTGTATTGTTTAAACATATAAATGACTACAATAGCGTTTTTAGTGAAATTAGAGGGGAAAATGTACTTGAGTACGGGAAAATCATACTTTTAAAGCAAAATATACTAAGCTGGTTATACAGTCAAATACGTGATTTAAATGTATTTGGGTCAAATAACAATGCCGAAATCAATATCAAGTCAATTAAAGAGGTGTTTAAATATATAGAAAGAAATATTGAGTATAGTCCTTATTTATTGGAAAAAGGAGATAGTAATCATTTGGATGTAATAATTAGGTTAATTGTATATTCAATTGGAATTTTAGAGTATGAATTTAAAAATAGAACTGGTTTGAAATACAATGAGATAGAGTTTTTGTTAGACTATTTAAGAAATAAAGTGGTTGGTGTTGATGAAAAAGATAATCCTATAAGAACATTATTATCGAATCCAATGATTATGGCATCAATAACCTCATTATTTACAAGTGTTAGATTTGGCTTAGATGAAAACAACAACTGGAAGGAGGATGAAGATTACTATAAATCTTACTATAACTTATACAAGTCGCTATTTACAATATATGGTGGTTTTGTGAGATTTGTTGGAAAGGATATATCAGAAAAGAACTACAATATAAGAATTACACTTTACTCACTTAGTTTATTTGTTGAACACAATTTAAATAAATGCGTATATTTTGACGACAAAAGCATAACAAGAATGAAAAGTATTCTGTTTAACATACTTATTTCTAATCAAGTTAATGAAATAATAAATGACTCGCTTAAATTGAATAAGATTGAAGATATGATATCTTTTATGGTGAAATTACACAATGAAATAATTTATAACCATAATGACAACAGATCATTTGGAAAGAATAATTGTTTATTTATAATCATTAAAAGCTTAATGAATAAATTAGTAAGTGAAAAAAGAAAGGAAAGATCAGAAATAAGGGATTCATCTCCACTTAGAATAATGAAAAATGATGTTAATGTTGAGATTAAAGAAAAAATGGATATATTAATGAATTACATATTGGCGAACAAATTATTTGATTCAAGAATAGATTTATATTGTAATCTTTTAGACGCAATATTAGATAAGATTGGTACATTAATTAACTACAATATCAAGGACAGAAGTAAGAATGTTAATGATTCGTTGTATATAGACAATTTTTCGTCTGAAAATGATATGTTATTAATATCAATAAGCATAGTACATTTTCTAAACAAAACATTATTTAACATGGAAATAAACGTAGATAAATGTTTAAATTTAGTTGAACTAGCGGACAAACTAATACTGATAAAGACAGCAATGAATAAAAAATTATTAAAAGAGATAAGGCATAAACCAAATTGTCAAAATAATATAGACGATAAATTGGCATTAATGGAAACCAGTGAATCAGGATTCAACGACAACAACAAGAAGTTAATGAAAGCCAAAACGAGGTTGAGGTTAAAATCGAAAATAGATAAACTAGAAAATGAATTATTATTTAAAGTAAATGACTGGTTACAATTTGGATTAGAAGGTAGTTTTGAAATAGATTACAATATAATTCAGGAGGAGATAGATTTATTAATAAAAAGAATAATAGAAAATGATACGATAAAGAAATTTATGATACTAAATTGGGATATTTCAAAAGAAACAAGTTTTGGAAATAAATTGTCATTGATAAGTAAGAAATTTAAGAATATAATGTTGGATAATAAATTAGAGTATCTTGGATTGGTTTTAAACGATATATTAAACAAGAACTTGAGGCTAGAATTAAACAAAAATATTGGTGACGATGTAAATAACGCAATGATATACAATATAATTGTTTATTTACTGGAGAATAACGCAGAATATAAAGAAGAAATAATAACTAAGTCGAGTGTAAGAATTTGGATAAAAAAGTGGTATATAATAGAAATGATATTGAGAATAATACAAAATCAAGATATTAAAATCAAGAAAAGGTTAATAATAACAATATTTTCGAATGTAGTTGAATTGTACAAGTATTATTACAATAAAAAAGATAATTATTACGGTATAATGTTTAAGATTCCAGTGATTCAAAATTTTTTATCAATAAGATTACTAAATGAATTAGGTTACAATGAGGTGTCCATAGCCGTACTAAAGGATATTGATAAAATAGTAAATGACGTATTGAAAACAGTGGATTATTTGAATGTTGGTAGTAACATAAAATTAGACAAAAAAATAATTTCAATATTAATTTCAATTATAAACAATACTAATGACAAGGACACTATCAAAATAGAGGAAGGTTCTAATAATGAAACCGATAGCATAACAATTCTAACAATACCATACATATCACTAATGAACAATATACTAAACTCTAAAATAGGCACATTTGTAATGAACATTGGAGATTTAAGAAAGCAGTTGGTCAGAATGATATTTTTGAATGAGAGATTAATTTGTCATTTAAATGTGAGCAGATTAACAAAATTAATTAAAGATGAGAAGATAAAGGATCAAATAAGTGTTAGTTTGATGAATAACAATTATGAAAATCATGATGATGACTTGGTGAATAACTTATCTAAAAAAAGCGATAAAATAAATAGTAATATAAAATATAGATTATATATTAAGGAGGTAAATAAGTATAAAGGCAGTGAAAATCCAACAATACAAGATAAGATTGAGAATATTTTAATAAAATTGATACTTATTTATTGTAATATATCATATTCAAATTCAACGTCAGATACTAAGATAAATGAGGATTTTATTGTGGATTATAGTGATATGATAAAAGATATAACATCAAATATATTTGAGTTGGCATTGCCATCATTTATAGATGAGAATGAGAATAAGGACAACAACAGTGTTAAATTGGTAAAACTAAACTATTCAAGACTGTGCTTATTAATATTAATGATTTCTTATACACTAAATTTTTCACAAGAAAACAGTAATATATTGAATAATAAGTCTCTTATAGAAAAACTGATACAATTGTATTTATTATTAATCAATTTCTTGATCATAAACTTTTTAAAATTATATTCAGGCAAGGATAGTTATATAAAGAACAAGGCATTAAATGATGACGAGGAAACTGAAACACTACTAAATGATACTAGAGATAAAAATTTAAAAAACAAGAGGAAGAAACGCGACAAAAATTCCGGTAATAACAACAATAATGAATTAAATGGAAGTAAATTGAGTTGCGAAGCTAAATTACTAGAATTTGTTTCTTCGTTACTTGGAAACAATATATTAACATCACATTGTATGGTAAATAAAAATTGGATAGGAATAAATTCAAATGAAGCAGGTAACAGTGATAGTGTTGACTCCAAATCTGATACTAAATTATCAGATGGTAATAATAAATGCTTTATTCAAATATGGGAATTAGAATCAAGTGTAATGGCATTATTGTCTGTATTTACAGTCAAATTGAATGCCAAAAAATTAAGAGAATTGGTACTTTTAATCAAAAGGTTAATACATAGAAATGGCGATAGTTTTATATCCAAAGTAAATGATATCATCTTAAATAAATCAAAAAATTCTGATATAAGGGATACAGATATAAATGAAATAGATGGAAATAACAAGAATAATAAATTAAATGAAAAGATGTTAATAAAAGAAATGTACAATAAATTACAACTAGATTCGAATATAGATTTGGTTAAAGATATATATTCTTGTAGGGTATGGATGTTAATATTGTTAACAATAATAGATGTAACGGGAGACTATGGAGTATATTGCATTATAGAGGATGTTATACTAGATATAAAATCGGTAAATGATTTAACACAAATGAATGCCTTAACATGCATTCAAAATAATGCATTAATACAATACAGTAACGTTGAATTATCAAGTAAAAAATCTGCTAGTTATCAACAAATAGCGAATTTAAATCACAATATAAATGATTTTGGTTGGTATTGGTATCATTTAGGAATATACAACTTAATGTTAATAAGATTAATATACAAATCATTGTGTAATCAAAAAGACGACAGTAGAGATGTCCCGAGTTGTATGGAAAATCATTTGATAAATCCGGTAATAACTAATTTGGATATGTTTGCATTGTTTGACTGCACCACATATTCAAGTAAATTAGGCAGTGGTAAACAGTGGAGTGTAATTATAAACGATATATGGCTCAATACAGTAAATTGTTACAGAAATAACGATTTAATTCTTGCTAACATATTAAAATCTCTAGTCAATAAAATAAGAAATGGCAATAAAAAGGTCAAGATTTTTTCTACTGAAATATTACTCCTACTCTGGAGAGATGAAACTTGTTCACTGAGTGTACTTTCACACATTTCCGAACTTTTGCCTTTAATTAAAGAACTATTAAGTGATTCATCTGAAGAAATAAACAGGATTGCTAAATCAATTATTAAAGAAATACAAGAAAGGACTGGTGAAGATGTATCTAAACAACTATAACATAGTTAAACATGGTTTCAGTGGAAGACATTGAAATCTGTCAATTACATATGTAATATAATAGTGAAAACAAAACTTGCATGCATTTATACATGTGAAATATGTATATTTTCGCGCAATCTATTTTATTAATATGTTTAATTATATTTCAAAAATTGTGCATGTGTTTTCTAAGGTTCATTTTTCAAATGTTTAAAATTTCGCTTTTCCCTTCTTTAGAATCAGCCAAGTTGTGACTCAAATTGTGCAAAACCACAGACAATGTTCTATTAGTGCGGAAAGATTTAATTTGAAGCTTTAACATTGTTATAAATATTCATAAGAAAACTAGGGAAAATGGGTAAATAATTTGAAGGAAAAAATAAAGTTTGTTAATTTGCTTTCTCAACAGCTCTTATAATGTCCATAGAATTTTTTGACCAGCTTTTAAACGCATCGATAGCATCGATTATAAAGCTATGAGAAGTTTCATCGGCATCTTTAAGTTCTTTCTCAATATCATTTATTTGACTTTGGAATTGAATAATATCCTTATTTATAACATCCAATTTATCTTTAAGCTGCACATTTAGATCTTTAAGGAACAATTCTTCTTCGTAATTAATCAATTCCTCAATCTTTTCACCAATAGGTAAAAGTTTGTCCACCATCAGACACTCTTCTTTATCCTTTTGTGTATAAATATTCGAAAGATCTTGTTGTGACAATTTATATATTTCACTACCCAATTCCTTAATTATGGTCATTCTCTCGTCAACTACGTCTAGTTTATATTGTAATTTATACTTATCACAATTCTTCTTAAATATTTCCATTAATCTTATTTTTAATTCATGCAGCAGACATTTGTGTCTACTTACTATATTTAAATATAAATCATTTGGTAATTCATTTAGTGGTTTCAGAAATTCATTTAGAGGTGGTATACTTGAAACGACGCCTATTGCAACTTGATCACTTGTATTCACAATATTACTGTTTTCGTTGCCGTCCTTGTTGTTTGTTTTTTCGCAATTTACTTTATTTAAACAACCATTAACTTCAAATCCCTTTGTACTGCCTATCCAATTTTTAAATAAATGGTAATAACGATTGGATATATATACTTCCATTTTTAATATGTATTTATTTACACCTTATACGTTTATTACAATTGTTGATTGTTTTCCACTCACATATAAACTCAGTTCTTTTCAATTTTACTCAACTAGGTAAAATGGCAAACATATATATCTATACGTACATTTACTAACTTAAATATACAACTAATATTTGTAGAGCCAGATCAAGCCTATATTGAAAATTAAAATGAATCGAAAAAACCTAATAATGATAAAAAATGGTTACTATTATATTGAAAATACTTCGCATCTAACTCTTGAATTTTAATTCTCCAGTTTTGCAGATTTTCCCTCAGCTAAAGTGTCATGCACCAACTCAACTCCAATCACATTATTCCGAGCGAATTCACTAGGCAACTGTAACAGTTCAGTGATATCTCGCTTTTCTTATTGAAAATAAAAATAAATAAATGAATATAAGGCAGGAGAAAAAACGAAAAAAAAGTTAATGGTCCCTTCTCCCTATTACCTTTAATTGGCTTACCAGCTGGCCACACACCGCCCGGCCATCATTAGAACCTAACAACGGACTCCCCACACCTCAAAGTGCACAAAATACCGCCAAATCGATGTTGGCGGGACAACGCAAGCTGTTTTAATTTCAGTAGTGACAACATTAGATTCAAGTTTGTATTTGGAAAAAAAGGAAATGTATGTCGGTTTTTCACCAATATTATCAAGGATAATGTCGCTTTTAAAAAAAGGCAATTAAGTACAGCTGTGACTACTAGAGTTTTTTTGTTATTTATGAAGTATGTGTTTTCTTGCCCATAATATCAGTTATTTGATGTTAAAATTTGTAAAATAAATAACGTTGGTTCGCGTGATCACGATAATAGCGAGCAATGGCTGTCGTCCTACTCCCTCCTCTTTGGTTTAAATTTACTTTTATTGTTCTGACTGTAATTTCTATTGTTGTTGTACATATTAGGATTAATGTTGGCGGCAGCAGAGGACGCTTCAAGTGTAGGAAGTCCAGGAATAATAAAGTCGCTTTTAGTTGGCGTCTTATTTTGAGAAAGAGTTCTAGGTGTATTGTATGTATTGGTGTCGCGAGCGGCCCTCATTTTTTCAGCAAAGTCACTGCTTGCCCATTTGGGTCTGTATACTTGTTGCTTCTCAGATAGGGGTTTGACACTGAATTCTCTTCCCGGGGAGACAGATCTAAAAACAACAGATTCTTTCATCTTAGGTGTACAAGGAGCCCAATAGGCGGAATAGAGAGTGTCAAAGTTTACCCTTTTCAACAAATCACCATTGTATCTAAATATTCGAATGGCATTGTCGACTCTCAGTCTAGGTGATGTAGTGGAGGCAAGAAGATATCTTCCATCAATAGACCACTCTAGTGTGATGCAACAAGACGCATTTGTTTGTCCAATGAGTTTCTGTTCTTCCAGATCCCATATGTCAAGATCACCAGCCAAGTTTCCAAATCCTCCATAGGCAAACCATTTCCCAGATGGATTCCATCTAATTGTATTTCTCCTTGATTTACCGAAACTCACTTTAGGCGTTCCGTCGTATCCATTATTTAGCGTAAGTTCTGGTGGTATCGTCCCCTTACACAGTAAAAAGTCATTTGAGATAGGTGACCACGCCACATCATTTACTGGTCCTTCCTCTGGTGGAACTACAATAATGTGCCTTAGACTATATTTATCAGAGTTTTTCACACTGTTATCCCTGCTTATATTTGCGTCAGTTGAATTAAGTTTCTCATTTATATTATTATTCACAACAGCATCCATTCCAGGGACATTATCGTTATTCTTTAAACTTTTAGATGCAAATGTTGTGCTTGCTACAACAGTTTTGGCATTTTGTATTCTTAAAAGATGTAGACTAGAAGATCCGAAATAAGATTTGCCTAATGTCTCACCTTCAATCTGAGTAAAGACCAATATACCATTTCCTTTGTAATTCCATAATACTTGTGTTGTCTGAGCCTGCTTGATTTCTAAATTTCCAATACAAGATATATTTATATTATTGTTTAGCATTTCAAGATTATATACATATAAATAGATATTTTGGCTTGAGTTCTGACAAACAACTGAAAAATTAACTGAAATATTATCATTGTCCCTTATTTCATTTGATATTGAAAGTTCTATGCTTTTAGAGTAATTAAGGGAGCATATTGGGTTGTTTAGGTTGTCAACATCCCCCTTATATATAGATACACTAGTCTCCTGTACTTTAAATACAAACAATTCATTATTACTCCATCTATACGGAGGCCATGTACTTAGTACTTTAGCACTATTCGTTCTAAATGGGAAAGAAAACAACAAATCGAATGAACTGTTTCTGAATTTATAAACATTCAAATTGTTTTCGTTATTTAACTGATCGTAAGCCGTTAACACCAACAAGTAACTTCCCAACGGTGAATATTGCAATCTTTTTACTTGAAAATTAGTATCAACTCTTATCTCTTTAAACTCTGATTCATTTGCTTTTATAACTATTATAACCGAACACTTTGAGTCATTAGGGACATAACTGTAGCCCTTTCCTTGTGGTTCTTGTGCATATATTTCAACTCCTTCTAAAAACGGACTCAACTCGCTGTTATCTATTTCTATTGGTGACTCTGCACCATCAGTGTTGTTTGTTTTTGTCATTTCCGAAATTCTATAAACTCCCTTTCCCAAACATATTATTTCATCGCTTATGTGGTTGTTTTTGCTAGCTGTTTCTGACATTTTACCGAGTATTTCTATTTCTATGTCCTGCACCAATTCGCTTTAAATGCATATGTGTACGCTATTTTCTTTATTTAACACGTGTTTTAATGGGTTATGTTAAACAATTCCAGTGTTTATATTATTTATTCGCTTCACTTTTCCTTATTTTGTTTTAGTTATTCTTGTTTCGTTTAATTGTCTAAGGCGTTGCGTTACCCTTATATTTGCATATATATATACAAATATGTATTTCTTTCTTTTATTTAGTATTACCTGGATACTATAGAATAATAAGCTTACTAATATTATCTGTCTCAAATAAATGATATAAAAGTAAGAATGATCAAATTATTTTATTTTCTATTTTTCCTTTTGGAAAATAATTAAAAGGAAATTCCCTTTTCCGAACTCTTTAAAAATAACGTGTCGTCTCGTGATCATCGGCACTTTTTTTTTGAATTTCCAAAATTCAAAAAAAATTTTGTGTTGACATAACTTTTTTTAGTTACATATCTTCACATTGTTTTTGTCTTAAATTACTAAAATTACAGAAATTCTTTTGCAATTTTTATTTATCTGAGTAACAATACCCATTTTAATATTCTACTGGAATCCTTACAGCAAAAAGGTCATTCAACTAATATAAATTAATGTGTTTTGTTATCCTATCGTAAATTTAGTTGAAAATCACATGATTTATAACATTTGATGCCTATGTGTTTCAATTAAACAGCTATTTGGAACATTAAGCAAGTGCATTTGCAGGATACTGATAAGGTTTTTCATTTTTTTTAGCAAACTCTGAAATCATAAAGCTGGAGCGAGAAACATTAGTACATACATACAATTAATATAGTTGATGTAAGACTTTAAATGAAATAATACGAGCATTTCTTAAATACTAACAAGTAATTGCATTTGAAGATAGCGAAATAGGTAATATATTACATCCGATTTTAATGACAATATAGGGACTTTCACCATAACCATGAAAATCCCGGATGATGAGACAAATAAAAAACTATCTGTTGACAGCAATAACTTGAGTGATAGTTATTTTAAAAGTGGTCATAATAACAGTACTCTTGCTTTTCCGCCTCAGCTACACGCTCAATCTAAGTTGAATAACAGCAATCAGAAAATCAAGGGAACCATCTCTCCTCAAAATTCGGTTATTGGAAATGCAAACGTTGAGCTTGTTGCTACTACCCAGTCTCAACTGTATATGAATAATCGTCGTTTAAACACTTCTATTGTTGATTCAAATACAAGTCATACCCACCCGGCATACAATGGCTATAACAAAACTAGTTCTTCGATTTTAACTGGGAATCAGAGTGAAAATTACCATGAATACCAAAAAAATACTCAAAATTCCATCTCAATTAACAATCCACTTATAACGCAAAATGCTGACTCGAATCTGAATCATAGTAAGATAAATCGTGAAAATACAAATAATTACATGAATCCAAGTGTAGATAAAGTTTCGTCATTCAATTTGTCTCAGGATTGCGATAACTGCAACAATCCGTTATATAATGGAGTTGTCAAAGAGGAGAACTTTCAAAATAGTGATAAAGTTCCCAACTCTGTCGTGCAGAGTAAAGGCAGTGATTTTTCATTTTCTCCAACTAGCAGCACAATTCATCCGATAATAAGTAATATTGGGAAAAACTCCGAATTTCAAAGAATAGTGGGAAGCAAGCCACTCGGTAACGAAGACAAATTAACAAACAATGTTTTGATTACAAGTACGAATAACTTACCCACGCAATCAAATCTAAAGTTGAGCTCACGTTCGCCTTCCTATTCATCTTCATCCAATACACCAATACTTTCGCCTTCATTTCCGTCATCAAATATTGTTTCCAGCGCAGTAATGTCTGGTAATAGAGTGGCAGGAGGTGATTCATCAAAAAATAGTGGATACAACAGCTTTCCCGTGGAAAAGATAGTTTGGGATTATTTACATTTACTGCATGTACAAAATAAACAGGGATTCAGTTACCTGGCTCAATATGTAGATGATACATTTAATATAGGTAAATTTCATTGCATGGTAACGGAATTTTGCAAAAGAGAAAAATATTCAAGAGATGCATTGATAATTAATGCTAAAAATTGGTTTAGAGAATACATCGATAGAAAAGAGAGCGAGTCAACACTAGCTCCAAATATCACACTTAATGAAGGAATTAGAAGGTATTTGAATAAAAAACTCAAG
The DNA here is from genome assembly GCF_009768925.1 of Cryptosporidium bovis. Classification (NCBI taxonomy): domain Eukaryota; phylum Apicomplexa; class Conoidasida; order Eucoccidiorida; family Cryptosporidiidae; genus Cryptosporidium; species Cryptosporidium bovis. The sequence goes on from NW_027125032.1 coordinate 243,698, forward strand.
TATTACTTAGATCTTGGTTTTTCATTTGAACAAGGAACTGTTGACTTATACTACAATATATTTATTTATATGATTAAAGGTATTTGGGAAAGACTTGAAGAAGCCAGTTTTGACAGGGTCGACTGGTCACTACGCCCTTATTTGAATGATGATGAAGATCAAGAATGCACGGATAAACACAACAATGACAATAAAAAACAAAGGGTTGACGACACAATGTACGACAACGAAATTTGTGTAAACAGTAACTACAACAGTTTACATGATTGTGACTTAGTTAGTCACGTAATGAGATTAAATGAAGCAAAGGATCTCTCATTCAAGGAAAAAGACTCGAATAACACTAATATTCATGGCAAGTCATCAAGTAACAAATCCTCGCAACAAAATGAAAATACTTCGAGCACTAATGAAGTGGGTAAGAATTTAAGTTCCAGTAAAGACAACAAAACGGCGAATAACGACGGAATTTTGGAACACGATCCAAGGGAAAAAAGTTCCGATTCAAACGGGGAAGGAATTGATCAGGTTAAAGAAATGGTTATTGTTTCTAGAAAGCAGAAATGGCTACTTAGAAATGTCAAACTATCGGACTTTATGTATATTATTCAAATGGATGACATATATGATAAACTTCTGCCACCTTTATGCATAAATGACAGCATTAATAACAATTCTCTAAGCAGACGCATCAAACTTCCCAAGAATGTAAGAAGAAAACTGTCAGAAATGATTTGTCTTCACTATTCATCTGTACAATAGATGTTGTTTAACATTACTCACATTAAGCAATACTTTTTTCTGCTATAAGTGAATTAAATATCTAGTTAATTGTAGCCAACATGTTATTTGTTGTTTCCGCAGACAAATGTGCCACTAATAACCAACTAAAAGAGAAGCTAAAACAACCATACTAATTCTATATTCGTATTTATATTTCATTCACACATTATGTAACTTTTTTCTTGTTTGGGTAAAGATAAGACGTCATCTAAACACGTCATTAAGAACCTTTTTATCTAAAAATAAATAAAAAAAAACTGACAAGGTATTTATAATTGATAGTATAAGTGAGAAGATCAGGTTGAATTTTTCAAATTCATTTGAGAATAATATGAAACACGACTTGGCAATGTTTAGTAGAATTTCTTGCGATAGCGTTTTCCAAATAAAGTATATGGAAATGTTAAAATCGTGTGTTTCTTTGTGTTTATTTAATATGTAATATTTGTACAATTTTCTCTCTATGGAATACAAATTTAATGTAAATACGAAATCTGATATTTGTGTTATTTTTAATGGTTTAACATAGCTAAAACTATTACTTGAATGACTACTATTATACACAGCAATTCCATCCTTATAAGTGTTTTTATTTACCTTGTATAGTGTTGAAATATAGGAAAATAATCCTTTAGATAAAAATGTTTCAAAAAGTTTGTTCAACATAAAATCATCTTCTAGTACAGCTATTTCATCATTCTCTGTATGTACTTCACCACTATTTTTTATAGCTGTAAAAAGCCTAATTTGAAATATGAACGTGCTAGATCTAACAAATATAATTAATAACAAACTTGAAAAAGTCAATAAATGAGTTATTTTACACAATATTAGTCCAAATACTACCAGATCTATCATATCACTAAACTTTGAAACTATTCCCAATAAGTCATAAATAGATGTCATCGCCGATACGTTTCCAATTAAATTTTCTGTAGGTAAATTATCACTATAATTGTTGTCACCTAGCTTATTACTAATTAAATATTTCTCCTTCTTTTGTATATTAAATGAATATATAAACGAAATAACATATGTTATATTCATTACATTTTGGCATTTTATTTGATAAAATGTTGAAATAATCACCAATAAATACAAAAGTAATGTTACTAAATAGTTTGTAATCATTATCTCCCCAAATACACCGGTTATTTCTCTATATGTTTCTAAATTAACTCTTTTTTTAGGCATTAATATCCAGTTCCTCAAATCTGTTTGTGAATCGTCTTGTAATTCAGAAACAATAATACTGTCTATTATTCTCATTACCCTGTTGCCTCCCCCACCAGTGTCTACATCATCACTGATTTCATATAATTCATCTGAAGAGGTTCGACTAACTGCCATATTTTTGCATATGTCCTCTTTTTTAGCATGACAAATTTAATAAGCCCCTATTTGAATTTACTCGTATTTACCTTAAATAACATGTATAATAAAGAATACAACTATTTTCATTCAATATTATATTTCACCTATTCTTCTTGCACTTTCGTATTTACTCTTATTTATTTTTTTCTCACACCATTAAAAGAGAAAAAGTGGAAGCAAAGAGCTAATGAAAAAATAGTGGAGAAACGAATCAAATATTTACTAAAGTAAGTTGTGTGTATCACTTTCTCTTGATCGTTGCTAAATGTGTTATTATTCAAACCGTTCTAATCCAACTTATTGCTTTATTAGCTACATAAATTACTTGTTTCCCTGTGAGAGGCAAAAGTATACATATTAAGAGTGGTCTTATTAAAAGTAAAGCCGCCTCTTTTCTGTTTCCTTAATGCATGTAGGAAGCTCTACCTACACTAAATATTTAAAATAAAACAGAAAAAGAGAAATGAGACAGAGCTAGCACGCTCATTCCATCATTCATTGAAACCCAGGAGTAAACTTGCCTGTACTAAATGTGAACTTGAAATAATAAATCCATCAAGGACAACAGTGATCGCTATGACAAAGTCTACGGTCAAAGGGAAACAAAAAAAAGTTAGAAGAAAAAACAATAAAGTAAAACCCTAGGAAGCATCACATGCTTTCTTTCATTATTTCATTTTCTTGTTCTTTGCAGTCTATTTTTTAATTCCAAAAAAAGAAAATCGATATATTTAACTCATACAAATCCAAATATCAAACCAAAATATTATAACTCAAAATATTCAGCTTTTAACTGAGAGAGATACAACTCCAGGAAGCAATTTGCCCTCTAGAAGCTCTAATGAAGCTCCGCCACCGGTAGAAACATGAGAAACCTTTCCAGAGGAACCACATTTCTCGACAAGAGAAGCGGTGTCACCCCCACCAACAATTGTTACAGCACCTAGTTCAGTTGCAGTGACAAGAGCCTCTACCATAGAACGTGATCCTTTTGAAAACTTTTCCATTTCAAATACACCAGGAGGGCCATTGGCAACAATAGTTTTAGAGGAGATGATTAACTCTTTGAAGTTGTTGGAGGTTTCGGGTCCGATATCTAGTCCTAACCAATCGTCAGGTATCCCTTCAGAGTCTTTGACAATCCTGGCATTTGCATCCGGCGAGAATTCGTCCGCAATAACATAATCACATGGCAACAATATCTCAACATTTTTTTCTTTTGCCTTTTTCATAATATCATTTACTATTTTAGAACCTTCCTCATCAAATAAAGATTTGCCAATTCTCAAATTATTTAGCACCTTTTTAAATGTGAATGCCATTCCACCACCTATGATCATTCTATCTACTTTATCAAGTAAATTAGTAATTAATTGTATTTTATCAGCTACCTTTGCACCACCCATTATTGCTAAAAACGGTCTTGCTGGATTCTCTAATGCCCTTCCGAAGTACTCTAATTCCTTTTTCAATAGTAAGCCTGCTACTTTTGGGCTTAAATTTACTCCGACCATAGAACTGTGGGCTCTATGGGCAGTTCCAAAAGCGTCATTTACATATATATCTCCCAATTTACTTAATGAATTTCTAAAGTTATCCACTTCATCAGCACTGGCCTTCACCTTTTCACCATTCTCATTAACTCCTTTTCCTTCCTCTTCAATATGAAATCTCAAATTTTCCAATAATATTACGCTTCCAGTTTCCGGATTTGAGCACAAGTTCTCTGCACTTGCTCCAACACAGTCTTCTGCAAATAAAACCTTCCTCCCTAGCAACTCTTCTAATATTGGAACTAATATCTTAAGAGAATATTCCATTTTTCTTTGACCATCCGGTCTACCAAGATGGGAGGCCAAAACCACACTTTTAGCTCCGTTATCTAAAGCGTATTTTATTGATGGAATGCTTGCTACTATCCTGGTTCTGTCTGTGACCTGCCCATTTTTAATTGGAACATTTATATCTACTCTCATAAAAACTCTCTTTCCCCTCAACTATAAACATGAAAAAAATGAGGGCAAAATAAGTTAAAAAAGAAAAAAGTCATTATGATGAGTATTTTACCATATTTAAATTTGCGTTTATTCGTAATTGAATCAAAATTAATAGTGCTCAAAGTATCTAAAAGACAAGAAAACATACCTCTGAGGCCACATCAGTAATACTCAATTTTTTTGAGAGATCCATTTTATTCCCCTTTGTCAAACAAAGCAAAAATTAAAATCAAATTATTACTTAAACTTTTACAAACTAAATATCAATTTAAAAGTTTGATTATTTTATTGAAATAAAAGAAAAGCCCTCCATGTGTAGCTATACGTTATTTTAGTTCCCCAAATGTGGGGAACAATTTCTTAAATGCATAGGCATTTTTTACATTAATACGAGCATCATGCATTTGTTTTTCAATTTATCTATATTTAGTAAAATAATAAAAACATTTAAGTAAACTGTTCTTATTTTATTAATTTACAGGTTTCGTTAATTCATCAGTGGTCTGTTTCAAAAGGGATTGCAAGTGGTATGCAAATTAAGTTATTGTTAATGCTACATACTAACCGTCTATCCCGACCAATAGATGTTTTTGTCTCAAATCCTTTACATTTTTCTTTCAATATATCTATTTTTATTTCTGTGTTTTATGTTTACGTTAAAGTACATCTTGTACAACATCTATTTTACATACGAAAAAGAATATAAAGGGGACCGCCTGTCTCAACCTTGAAGTCAAATTAAGATAATGCAACAATAAAAAGCGAATTTCGATTTTTTATTAAGGTTCCGAATAAGAATGGGAATTAAAGCAAAGGAGTTAAATTAGAAAAAAAAGTTGGTAGGGTCGTGTATCTAACGCGACGATTTTTACTTGAATACATCTGGCTTCTTTCTTGTCAAGGAAAAGTTAAATCCAATTACTACTTTTCATATATGTAATTGTGTATTTTACTTTAAAACAAAAAAGGTTTAGTTTTGATAGTCCTCTTCTTTACCTATTTTGTGTTAATAAATTAACATTAAGGCAAGAACAAGTAATTATGAAAAGGCATCTACTTGATAAGTAAGCTGTATAGCCAAAAAAGTCAAATAAAACGAACTATGCGGTTGGTATAAGATGCAATAATAATTAGTGATTTAAATAAAGAATAATTATGGCCCATTTTTTCTCTCTCAAGACAAAAATAGACTATAATTACTCAATTTGAATCTTAACACTCACAGAACCCACATACATAAAGAAAGCATGTATATGTGGTACTTGTGAGTAGTACATATAAATATAAGGTAGTTCTATTTACAGTGTTAGTGATAATATAGGTATATTTAACAAATCGTTAACTCCGCTCTTAATTGTCTTTTTAATGTACTTGTTATGAATAAATAGATTTTTATTCCCATCATTAAACTTTTCACAAAAATTCCTGTCGTTTATATCATATGACAGTACGATGTAATTTAATAAATTAGACTTTGCATCTGAAAAATACTTTAAGGAATAACTAAAATTGCTTTCTTTATATTTACTTTCGGTAATTTCAAATAAGTACTCGTGTTCATTTTCATTTAATATGCTGTTGTTAATGGGCTCAAATTCCTTGGTGTTGTTTGCAATAATTAATGATCTTAAATATAAAAGTTTAGCCAGAGATATTATTTTATCATCTTTGAATATTCCATAGTAGTTTGTGTTTAAATTAAAATTTGAATAATTTTCCTCATTGTCTAAGTAATCCTCTACCTTACTGAATGTTTGACTTAAAAACGATATCTTTACTACATTAATTAAGCTATTAATGTCAATACTATGTACGCTCATTACATTATTTAAAATGCTATTTATATAACTGGTAACATTTACTGAATATTCATTTAAATTATTTGATTTTATTCCAGATATTATTTCAAATTGCTTTAAAATACATTCAATAATTATTTTCCCAAAACCATTAGAACAGTCATATTCTCCAAAAGACTCACTACATTTGTCAACAAAATCTTTTAAAAGTTCATTTGAGAAGTGAGCTAAAAGCACAATATAAGATCCTAATTGGTTACTAGTTAATAATTGTTTTTCCAATATATAAAGTCTATATATGCTTTGAAGACAAATAAGTAAACATGTTTCAAGTGATATTTTTTTCATCAGTTTATATGAACAAAAATAATGAATGTATATAGCTAAATATGAATTTGTATAAAATACACAATCCTTTCTAAAATTTAATATGATATCATGGCTTTTTTTCCAACAAAAATCTGAATCACTAATTAAATTCAATGCATAGCTATATTCATTATTTTCTTTAACATATTTTTTAATAATATTTTCGTCAACATTGTTGTTATTAAACATATTTATCCAAAGTCTCCTCCAATACATTAAACAAGGGTCCCTATGCTGTTTACTTGAATATATTTTATCATGCATTTCTAAAAATTCTATGTATCTGCTTAAAGTCATTTTTCTTAAACAATATAAATGGTAGTCGTACTGATCGTTTCTCATTATCTCCAGGGAATTCATAACCTTTTGGTAATTTCCAAGTACAAATAACTGGTTTTCAGCTGCGTATATTTCTGAATAATATGCCTTTCTCTTTTCAAACCACATTACTTGAAGATTTCTTAAATCTGCATTCTCTTCACTACTATCACTGCTATTATCCTTTAATTTTTTCCTATCTGATGCAATTAAATTGCTATTCATCATTTCAATTAAAATTTTGTTGGCTTTTTCTATATTACCTGACTCTAAGTAACAACAAATTAGCTTTACATTCAAGTATCTATCGTTACTGTCAAGTTTTTTCGCATTTTCCATAGCTTCAATAGAATCATCAAGTCTATAAAGGTGCTTTAATAGCCTTCTCTTAATTAAATATGTTTCAGGCTTGTTATTTTCCAAACTTAATGACTTTTCTATATACTCCAAACCCTTTAGTGTGTTTCCCATATTGTCTAAATGTTGTGAATATATATTGTATAACATAATCATTTTTTCTTTGTTAATCTCGGAATTACTGTATTTATGTTCATATTCACTGATTAAATTGCTGAGTTTTTTATCAAAAACGGATTTTTTGTTAATGTCCAATCTAGATATAAACACTAATAGTGAACTTATATTACTTATCCTATTGTTTAGTCTATTCACAATATAGTCTTTAAATCTAATTGAAAAATTATCGATATCCAGTACCCCCATTTCAATTCTCAATAATGAATCACTTTTAGGATATTCCTTTTTTTTTTTGTCAAAAAAATTGATTAAAAGATTAATAGATTTGTCATAATATTCTTTGTTATTATTTAAATATTCAATGCTATAAACAATAAGTTCTAGTACATTATTTACAAACGCAGATTTTCTCTTACCATATGAACAATGATTAGCATACATTGAGCTCAGTTTAAGTTTTCTATCTTTTATATATTCATTTCTTCCAATATATTCACATTCATTTAAATTTCCTCTCTCGTCTTTTGCTCCAAAAACAGGATAATACATTATTCCAGACGTTCCTCTTTTTTGGTAAAAATTGCAGCTTATTGAAATAAGTGGTAAAACTCCATCTTCATTTATATTCTGATATTTAGTTGATAGATAATCACTTTTATTTGATGTTATCTTTAAATCAAACATTATTTTATTACTTGGAGGTAAAACAACCCCTTTTAGTGATTCGTCAGAAAGCATACAACCTATTATCGAAAAGTCGTCGTCTGGATACAGTTTAAGTAACTCGTTAAAACAATGTTTACATTCATCTGTGTAGTTTAGTCCACATTTCAAAAGAAGGTTTCCAAGAATGGTGTAGTAATCTGTCTTGTCCAATATATAGTCCTTGTTATGTATTAAAAAATCATAAACTTGTTGATACTTCTTTCCGTCTAATAAAACTTTTACAAAATATAATAGCAATTCAGATCTTTGAAATGGATCCAAAAATGCAAAAGGCCTTCCATACTCACTCACTTTTTCTATTTTGTCGTTTTTTTTATTAATTGTAGATAAATTTCCCTCTGAAGTTGCTAATTTATCCATATAAACAAGAGCATTTATAGTCGAATTGATGTAACCACACAAGTGATTTCCCAATGCTGATGCTATCCAATTTATTCTCACATCCGGTCTTATTCTTTTGATCTCATTTCTTATTTCCCTAAATCCTTCATAATTTCTCAGCTGAATATAACATGTACCTAAATCCCTAAGTACAACGGCATCCTCTTTGTCAAATTTAAGAGCTGTTTTAAAGCATTTTATTGCTTCTGAATAATCAAAATCACTTCTATATAAAGTACCTAAACAATGCCAACTCATTGAATTTCTCATATTCATTTTTATTGCTTCTTTTGCATATTCATAAGCCTCTCTGTGCTTACTATCATTTATATCAGAATGCAGTGCCCCCAATATGAACGCTTTCATAGACAATAAATCGCTTTGCTTTGGGTACTTTTTTAACATCACGTCCGTTAATTTAAGTGCTCTTTTATATATTCTTTGATCATAAAGCTGCACAATGTTTTTAAATTGCTGCTGGTCTCTTTGCGTAAATTGAGAATTGTTCCCATTCTGAAACTCTTTTTTGTTCATTATTTTTGTATATTAATCAATAATTTAGGCTATTATCAGATATTATACGGAATCCAAACCTTTAAAATGAAATCTTTATCTTACCTTCTCAGTTAATAATTACTTGTTCTACTCCCTAATTATTTTGCTTTAGTGATGCTTATTTATTAACCAACTATTTGTCTATACAATCTTTGGTATCAGGTTAGGCGAAATTTGTGTCTTCAAAAGTTTAATATTCCTTTAACATCCACAACAAATCAAGAAAATAAATACAACTTTAGAGTATTATAGTTTAGTTAAAGCAAATTATATTTGAATATCTACGATGAAATATATATTAATTCAACTTTCTTTCCCGCTGGTCCTGATCGGACTAGTGCAACGTAAGATCCAGTGCCTAATTGTTTGAGGATATTTGATCCAAATGAAGAGGAAAAACCGAAAAAGGTGTGTTGATCTCTAAAAAAGAAAATGAGTACCACAGCCCTTACTCGGATCAATATTTGTAAAATGTCCTATTTCATGCTCAATCTCTCTCAGCTTTTGTTTCTTACCCTATTTCGCTTTCTAATTTCCTCTCTCACCACTACAGACCTTTTACTTAATATTCACCGTCAAAATCTTACAATACTATTAATTCTTGTATTTCGGTACCTCAACTAAATCTTGACATTTGCCGCCCAATGCCTTTTCCTGATCATTTTGAATTTTCAAATTTACCTTAGGAAGAGGCCTAATAGATTTGGCGGTAATTATAAATATTAAGATTATAAATTATACTTTAAAATCCTAGTAGAAAAGGAAGCAAAAAACTAGTAATGATAAAAGGAAAGAGAATACATAGCTAAAAGAATTGTTTGCCTTGTTTTGCGAGCATGCAACATTATTGATGAGTACACCTATTCTGGACTGAGGAAGGAAAATAAGCAAGTAATGTGCAGTATATAAAATACACGGAAGAGCGTCTCAGGACTAAATTAACGGATTAATGAGGTGTTAGAATAAAGAATAGAACAAAACTTTTTTGTGTGTACATGTGTATTTTCAAATCGTGATATACATGCATAGAATAATAAATACGACTCGCACTGCACTTAGTACACAAATATCTGTTTTTAAGCACATCTCACATTAATATTGTTTAAATATAATTTAAAGGTCCGAATAAATAAACAAGATATATATTTGTTGTTAATAACAATGATAGCTGTTTTACTAGATAAAATATACGATAAATATTCAAGAGTAATTGCCAGAATATTTGATACAGGCTCAAATTTTGCATATTGGTCATTTAAAATAAGTTGGTATTTAATACCGATATTAATATCTGTAATAATACTAGGCATAGTTATATTCTCACTAACATGGATATTGTACTTGTTATTTTATATTTATTACATACCACCTAAATCAATAACTTTTCCATTGAATTTTGAATATAAGAATAACTTTCTTTCCCAATTTTATATTAATGATGATAATAGAAGCAGTAAAGCAATATTTGGAAGTGGAAATATATACAATAATGTCATAAATAACGACGAATTAACAAACCAATTATTGTACGAACAGTCAGAAGCAGTAGCATCGGTTTCTTTTGATAATATAACATGGAAGCTTGGGAAAAAGGATAATGCTGTAATTTCATCCAACAACAAAACAATAACTGTAGAAGACAGCAGTAGTTTGAATAAATACAGTATTACATTGGATTATTTAATTTCTTTTAAAAATTACACATTAAGAAAAGTTTATAACTTATTTACATTTAATTGGTTTGGAAAAAGAAACAAAAGTAATAATAGTGAAATCAACAATATAATAAATAATGATATACTAGGTAACGAGATTGACATTTTTGTTGAATTATTTTATTATCCAAACAAATATAATATAAATATTACCCCATTTCAGGTAAATATTGAATTGATAAAGTGTATTGAATCAGATAATAGTGATAGTCTAAGTGTTCTTGCCGAGTTTAGGAAAACAGCAACTATTGAATACACTCCAGATATAACTATTAGATTTCGTGAATACTTTTCGCTAATTCCTTCTCTATTTGGAATAAAAATAAGCAGTTTTGGTTTAGGATTGGAAAGCAAAATTACCGTTAAGTTAGTTGAAAATTTCCCACTTTTAAAAAAATATTACCATTACCATAATGATACCAATACACATTTATCTAACTATTTAAATGGTCTAATAAAACTATGTGGTGCGAATATTAAAATGAAACCTGCCTTACATGCATATAAAGCTAATCTAATTTTTCAAACAAAACTCAAATTCTGGAAAGAAGTTATAAGAAATCATCCAATACTAATGGGTAATATTGTTTCAATAATGTTCACATTATTTTGTCTAATATTAATATTCCTAATTTCTATTTCAATTGGATTTTATTTGCTCTGGAAAAAACATTCAATTAACAGCTATTGTGATATGCATATTTCAAACAGTCATCTTCCTACTGGAACTTTAACCCATAACATCTGTACCCCAAGCTCCACTTACCATCATATAAATAGTAATGATATTGGAAAGGGTTTATCTTTGGGCACTTTTAGGGAAAACAAATTTTCTATTGACTACTCTTCTTCATCAACCTCGCCTGTTATATTTAATGGATTATTGCCATTGGAGACAAGGCAAGTAGTAACAAATAACTCTAAAAATCAATATCTTCTAGAAAGCACCTTTACTAATAGAAATGAGATCTTATCAAATTATCAAGGTAACGGAAGTGTTGTTCATAACACTAATTTAACTCAGAACGGAAATATTATCAACAATATCATCGATAGTACTAATCAAAATGATAATGGAGATGGAGATATAACTGAAGGTGTAAATGAAGTTGAAAGCACTTTAAAAATTGAAAAATATGACAATAATGCTGAAAATTAGATATTAATTCCCCTCCTATAAATTCACAAAATACCATTATTTCTGATAACGGCAATATTTTGGCTCCTAGTTGTGATAATACACTTTTATACAATTTATCGCCATATTTTACAACTTAAATAAAGAACACAAATACGGAATAATCCGCCCCACTTAAAAAATGCAAGTGTATTGAATTATATAAATAACAGATTAATATATTGCTTACATGTTTTCATACACTTGCTTGTGCATTTACATGTTTTCATACCACTTATATATCATATAGACATTAAATGCAATTTAAAGATTATATAGTCCAAGTTTCCTCTTAATTTATACATATTCTACTTTTATCCTCGTGTTTTTTCTTACTACTATAGGACTTTAGTTATATTTTAAATGCTTTCCATTATAAATAATTTTTTTCTAGACGAGCTCAATTCTACAAGTTTGTATATCTGTAAATGGGATTAATGACAAACAACTTGCTCCAATCACTACATTAAAATGTACTTTGACCTTCGTCTGATCCCGAACAAAGTATTTAGTTGAAATCGAACAGAGGTCAGCAAAAACTGAGAAAGAGAAACGAATAGGAAAACATACTAGTACTTAATTTATTTAAAAAAATATCGACATTATATTCTAATTGCTGCTTTAAAAATACGTATATATAAAATATCAATAGTTTTTCAAATGAGAAAATAACTAGGTTTAATTTGGATATGCAATGTGCAATTTAATTATTTAATTATAGGTACTCAAAATTATATTCTAAATGTCCTATAATATTAATATTGATTTCATTACTATTACTACAAATATCACTGCTATTATTAGTTACTGTCATGGTATATCATAACAGTAACTAATAATAGGCAATAGAACCATAACAGAAATGAATAATATTAATAGTAGTAAAATTAACATTAATAATTAGTGTAATACCTATTTTTATAAAGTATATGAAGTGATGTAACATTAACTTTTTTACTCATTCTTGCGGTTGAAAGTGCAATTATTTCTCTCAAGTACAAATAATTACTTTGGGGAATAATGATATAGATCGATAATATGACCGTTTTAAAGAATAATTTCGGTTCATAAACCTGAATAAATATACACTAAGTTGCATGGTTTCGTATGTATATATATATTCGACTAAAAGAAGTCTAAAAGCGTGTAAATTTATACTTGTTTTTTCACTAATACACATTTCTAAGTATTTTAATCAATCAAACAGTTAATAATACATATCATCTTTTCCCCAAATAAGCCAAACCCAACCACAATGCAGAAAGTAACGTTGTGTAAATGAAAAACGGCAAATACTACCATTTCAAATCACTCCAATAAACCTTATTTTAATTCAGTCAATTAATTAATTGTCTCCCCTCTTAGCATATCCCAATTACTTTCTTTTTTTTCTAATTCGTCTATCTTTTAAATTTGTTCCCCAATACAATCCACATTAATGTTCCATGTATTTACCTCTTCAAATAAAAGTACAGAATAACAAGAGATCAATTATTTTTTATTTTATACCTTAAAGCTTTGGTTCTAGTTAGTAACCCAGGACAAAATAAACGTATACCATATACATACATGTATATAAATAGGTAAATAGATGTCCAATTAATTTTACAAGAACATCATAATGATGATAATAATAGTAGCAACTTCAATGATATTACTTCGTATTTGTTCCAAATTGAATACAAAATATTTTTAATTGTAATCAAGTAAAAATATACAGTAAAAGTTGATTAATTAATGACTGACTCCTCAATGTTATCATTGTTTAAAATGAATGTTTATTCATCCAAGGAAGAATATTGATATCCTCCAAAACAACGAGAAATTACGGATAAAGTGTTTCGCGATGTGTGATTCTACTTTAAAATTGTTTATCTAACAGTGTCACCATTACTATTATTATTCAAATAATAGGTGAATATTATCTCTAATTTCGATATACAATTTATGTTGAAATAGTAATAATATCTAATATTCATGTTAACCGATTTGGAATAAACCATGATACAATAAATACATTTAGGTTGATATTACTTTCAATGATAACTAAGAATCCAGGAAAATTCAACGATATAGAACAGTAATAATAACCCTTATATAATACATTGTATGCAATAGCAATTATTCGTATGTATATTACCCGTGTATAAACACATATATACATTTATACATATATAGATATATATACGGGTATATACTCATTTTATATATACATATACCATATAAATGTATATATGAACCAAATCCCTAAAAACAAATTCAACAATAACGCCGCAGCTCTTTATCCATACACAGATGTAGGTATAAATTACATACGAATATAATCTATTGATAAAATATAAAATCACTTCTTCTCCTTTCCTTCTCTATGTCATCTACAAACCATAACATACTGAGTATATTTATCTTTATATACTATTATCCATCCAAAAAATACATAAATTACCAGTAAAAATGAACAAATTTATATCCTATAATAATAACAATAAACAAACATGATATAATCCAATCACCGTGATTATACTAATCATTTTAATCCAAATTGCTATTTCTCTCTTTTTCTCGTTTTCTCTTAAAATTGAAGTTAAATTAATACAATTCAAGTTGATACTTCAAATAACTCCAATAAACAATTACATTAGTCAAAAGGTAATATAATAATATAGCTCCTCTTTCAGATTATTGTATGTAATAATTTTCAAACACATTTTATAATAGTAATCTATTATACTCCAATATTAATATATCAGGATATAATAATTAACTCGATATTTCTTTTCTCACCATTTTATTTAATTGTATTAATCAAGACTAAATCAATATGCTAGTAGACTTATTATTACATGGTAATCTCCATTCTCTCTTTAATTGCAAGTTCAATATCCCTCCAATGCAAATAATCGCAAAATTACCATAATTTTAAACGTATATATACACATATATATCCTCACATGTATTTATATAGTATATATTTCTTCCCTCCCATCCTCCAAAGACATGAAGATTATCCAGGGTTACAACAAGGTATAAAGGGAAATAAAAGGAAATGTAATACATGATAGTTCCATTATTTCTATTCTATTTTTATTCTTATTTTTAATAATATTAGACCAAAAAGAATTCCATTATTTATCTAAATTAAATTACTCATTATTCCTTTTCCATTAAAATAAATAAAAATGAAATTACTCATTTTCTGTACCTTTTTCCTTGGTAAGATTCACGACCTGTTGAATGGTTGTCATCTCTACCAATACTTCCTCTAATAGGCGATCTACTTACACTCCTTCCTCTTGGAGAATGCAAACTTGGGCTTCTACTTGTATATGGTCTTTTGTGTCTATAACTTCTTTCATCATCTCTGTATCCTCCACTCATAAATCCACCTAGAGCACTACAACTACCTCCACCACCTCCGTGAGCATGTCGTCTAGAATTCCCACCATAATAATCATCTCTATACCTTCCACCTCTACTGTAACCATGATCGTGCGAATAACCGCCTCTGGAGCGGTGGTCGTATCTACTATAACCAGCAGATCCAACTCTTGGAATGCCCCTTCCAGAATCTCTTTGGATCCTTCTCATTGTTTCGGGACTTTTACGACGGTCGTGAGCAATAACAACTCTAATTGTACTTCCATCCAAAAGACTACCATCTAATTTACCAACAGCGTCTTGTGCGTCTCTTGGATCCATATATTCAACAAAACCAAACCCACGTGGTCTTTTAGAATAATAATCTAATGGTAAATATACATCTCTTACGGGCCCATATTTTTCAAAATGATGCCTTACACGACCTGGTGAAGTTTCAAATCTCAAATTTCTAACAAGCAAACTACAACCTTCAACATCAAATTCCGACTTCTCCCTTGAGTGAGATCTTCTTATATCGCCTCCTCGTAAATCGTTTCCTGTTCTTTCTGTTGATCCTCCCCTTGGAGTACGAATGTCATCTACTACACCATCTTTACTTCTATTTGTCTCATCATCGGATATCACTCCTCTTTCTCTAGATGGAGATTTTGAATCATCTATATGCTTTTCTATTAATTCTTCACCTTCCTCCTCACCATCATTATAGTCTATATAGACTTTACTTCCAGACTTATCAACTCCCACTGTCTCATCATCTTTGTCTTGCGAAAAACTCATTGGAACTTTCGTATATCCAATTCTAGTGTGAAGGTTGGCTGGCTAGCCTGGTTAAATTAAATAGTTAATTATCCGATATCTAATATTTTCTCTATTATTTTCTTTTGTCCCCTTCCTTTTCCTTGTTTCCTTTTTTATTGATATCTACGCTATTTGCCGTACATTAATAAATAAATAAGTATATATATATATATATATATACCTATTATTTATTAAATTTATTTAACCGGTCTATTATCTACTTTTGTTTATTATCACTTAACTTTTATACATATATTTCATAAATACCGTCAACCATATATTGACAAAATTTTTTCTATCTAATTTGTCCCTTATTATTTTTATTATCTAGTTATTACCTGATTGCTTTAAATATATATATATATATATATATATATACTATTGGTTATATTTATTATTGCTTCCAATTATACTTATATGTAGACTTGATGCATTTAACCATCAATATATATTTATATACATTTATATTTAAATATATAATCTTTTTTATATATTACTTAACTATTCAATTTACGTTTTAGTTTATGTAAACATTTACAATCAATTTATTGTTCCATTTCTTAAGTAACTGATATTTGACTATTTTGCCGCTACATCATCCAAATTTCTTTTTTATTAACTGCCTATGTTTTATTACATTATCTATAAAATATACACCTTGGCGCTCTATACGTATTTTGTCCTGGCTAATTTATTTGATAAATAAACTACAGAAATGATTTTCCATGTTAAATATTTCATTAAATTGCATTCTTTTTGCATCGTTTATTTTTATCTATTTTTTAAACGTAACTTGGAAAAATAGTTAAGATTGATATTATGTATTGTTTAAATATTGATGTGTTTCACATTAAACATGTGTTCTATTTTCGTTTGGTAAAATGTAATTTTGTGTTTTTAAAAGTAGAATATTCATTGAAATAATATCATTTTTTTGTTCAACTATTATTCTTTTACTTTAGACACCTTTTTTTTACCTCCAGAACTCCTTAACACTTTAAACAGCCACTTTAGGTTCCCTGTTTTGTGGTGAGTAATAAAAGAAATGCATGAATATGTTTATTTAAAGTGGGGAAATACATATGAAATGGTGATTGATAGATATTGGTAAATATAAAATTAAACAAACTAGTATAGAATTAGCGCTGTTGAACTCAAGTAAAAAAAGCAATTTACTAATACTAGATATTTCTGAGTTTAGCAAAACAATTATGATAATTTCTAGGAAAAAAGACAATTAAATATTGCGATATAAATACTTAATACTGAAAGTGAAACAATTAAATACCTATATATTATATATTAAATAAGGACTGCGCTGCCAATTTTAACCATTGTAGAGAAGTGGCAGGGACAACAGTGATTTCCCACGAACAGAATAAAAGGTCAGGTTTTTTTAATCTCAATTATCATATTAAGTACGTTATCCTCCTTACTTATTTAATTCATTTCCTCTTTTTGCGATGATATCAATAATAACTATAAAAGTAGCGAGAAAAAGAGATAATTGAACATTAAACAAAAAAAAGAACGATATATTATTAAAACTTATTCAGTATATATTACTTGATTTGGTTGAATTATTATCGATCTAAAGATAAACTCTTGTTAGAATACAATATTTCCGCTTTCTCTTTCTCTAGCAAACATTTCATAGTATTGGAATATGATAGTAACGGCTAAAAGAATACCAGTACCACTACCAATTGCTCCCAAGAAATCAGCGATAATAGTCAAAGCTCCAATGCACATTCCACCAAAAGCAGCAGCAGTTGGAATGTATCTGTTTAGTACTTGTACGAGTGAACTATCACGATACCCTTTCATAATCATCTGTTGATCTCTAAGTTGTTTAGCAACGTCTTTTGCGGATGACCCAGATACTTCGATCCATGTCTTGGAGAAAAGTGCGCATGAAACAAGAACAAATGTAATGTAGAAGAATGTATGAATGGGGTCAGAAATGACGTCAAATAGTGAGTTAGGTGGGGATATGTAATAAGCAATACCACCTACTGGAATAGATTGTCCTCCAACATCCAACTCTTGCCATTGACCAAGAATGTTAACTAACATATTTGATTTAAATCTACGATACAATAATTGTGAAAAGAAATAAAGATTAGATACCAATGCAGTTTGTAAAATAATTGGAATGTTTGATGTGTAGAACAACTTAATTGGGAATGATCCTTGCTGTCCTCTCACCTTTTGGTACTTAACTGCGAGATCTACACGAAATCCTTGGAAATAAATAACAATTAAAAATACCAATACGGTGGCGAGAAGATTTGTCATATTTGTCGCGTGTGAACGATAAAATGCTTCTCTTAATGCTGATATTTTGTCCTGTTTTGTGAACAATAAATGGAAAAGAGCTATAACTGCTCCCTCAAATTCCGTTCCTCTTCCTGTATTGATTGTTGTTGGGCTAAATG
Organism: Cryptosporidium bovis; assembly: GCF_009768925.1. Classification (NCBI taxonomy): domain Eukaryota; phylum Apicomplexa; class Conoidasida; order Eucoccidiorida; family Cryptosporidiidae; genus Cryptosporidium; species Cryptosporidium bovis. Next base: position 261,986 of record NW_027125032.1, read on the forward strand.
CCTTCCAAACTATTGTTTCGCAAATGTTTGTTGCAATAAAAAGTGAAATACCTGCTCCCAATCCATATCCTTTTTGCATCAATTCATCCAATAATATTACAACCACCCCTGCAAAAAATAGTTGCACTATTATTAAAATGGCATTCCAAGCACCAATTGTACGTATGTCACCATACATACCACTAATCACATATGCTACTGCCTCCCCCAATGTTATCAATAAACCAAATAACTTTTGAGCTCCTTGGAACAATGCTCTATCTTCCTTCAAACTTTGATCTACGTCTATTATCTTACTACCTGCCAAAAGTTGCATAACCATACTTGATGTTACTATTGGAGATATTCCAAGTTCCATTAAGGTACCCCTGTTTGATGCCAAAATAACTCTCACCCAATAAAACGGGTCAGAACTCTTGCTACTCAACACCCCATATAGGGGAATTTGACAACAAACCAAAAAAACAAATAATGATATAAGTGTCCACAAGGCACGTTCCTTAAATGGAATTCTACGGTCCGGGGAAGATACCTCTGGAATGATGCATAATGCTGGTTTTATCAAATTCAAAAATCTTATTCCCTTTGCCATCTTTGCTCCTATGTCAAGAAAAAATATATTTACTTGAACTATATATAAATAACTTTTTCTGTTATTGTCCTCTCTTTCTCACAACTTTAACTTTTTCCCTTCCTCTCAAAAGTCTTTTACAAAGGATAAAACTTTAACCACCCCTCACTTTCGTATTACTACAGGCGCCCTTTTTTCCCTTTTTGTTTCCATTTTTAGTCCAGATAAAAAATACCAACTAATTTTACGTCTCAAACATCTGCCGCCAGGCATTGCTTATATAAATATATGTAATTATTTCTCAATTATTTTATACCTTTTCCCACCCACGCCCCTCTAAACTTGATTCTGTCTTTGTATTTAAGGAAATTGAATTGAATAGAGTCCTTGTTTTTACAATTGCTTTACCTACCGTTTATTTTTAAATGTGGTTACGAACTAATGTATATATCCTTTTTTCAAGTTAAAATGTGCAAATCCTCGCGTACAGATCGTTCAAGTCACTGAATCCCCTGCGGCCCTTAACTTAGTTTACATATTCTCTTAATTATTATATATTTGCACTTGTATATTACATGTGGATGCACATACACATCTTGTGTATGAATACGTGTATGCATGCATGCATGCATTTCTGCTATCTTTATGTGTTTTTTCTTATTATTCTCTCAATATCACAATAAAATGCGTTTCTGTTTACTTTGATTCTATCTATTTTGTCATGACCACGCCCTTTTTCATTATTTAATTTGGTTTTACTTTCAACTGTAATTGTGTTTTTTCCTCCTATTTCTGCTTGTTCGTTTACTGTGTCTGTTAGTCTGTCATAATGGCGTATGTCATTATTCGACAGATATTTAATGCTCTTGAGAGGGCATTTTTTTCCTGCTCTGGAGCTTTTAAATTGTCCATATGATGAAATCGAAATAGGTATAGCATTATCATCATTGCAGCTACTATAATTAATATTATCTATTATTGGTTCCCACATAACTAGATATGGAACAGTACTATTTTCGTTATTTTGACTATCGATAATACCTTTTTTCTCATTTTTTAAAATAGAATTTTCATTACTTTCATCGACACACTTTATTACCAACTCATTTTGTTTAACCACTCTTAATTCGCTTTTTTTCACATTATTTTCGTCAAAGATTATCTCAAACCTGTTGAATTTCTGAGTATAGGTGTCGTCTTGATTGTTTGCATCTCTTCCATACAAAATATCAAAAAGTACTTCACTTTTGCTTTCTCTTATAACCTCATCACTCAGATTACAATATTCAGTTAATTCCTGTTTATATTTGAATATTTTATTGTTGCCATTGCTAATATTTGTCTGAGTAATAATGGCATTCAATCTCTCATTCTCTTCTCTAAGCATTAACAAATCCATTGTAAGTATCTGTATTTGATCTTTAAGTTCGATGATTTCACTATCTTGTTTAATTTTTCCAAAAATACACTCATTTACTGAATTTTCTTCAACATTCATGTTATTATTGTAAAACGTCAATTTCTCATCACCTTTTTCACTCAGTTTATTATCGTAATCATACTCGTATTTTAAGTTACATTTAGTAGGCAATAATCTGTTTTTTTCACTAATACTAAGCATCAATTGGTCATCTGCTTCTATCCTCGGTGACTGAAAGGCAGTTTCAACTATCACCTCATTTTCTGTCTCACAATTATTATCATTCATACAAGTATTACCATGTTTGTTACAATTTTTAATTCCGATTAATCCATCATAATCGTATATTTTCTCCTCGAAATTAATATAATCGATCTTCTTCTCATATTCATAACACTTTATCTCCCTTTCTTTGAGCTTTTTCTCGGTTTCAATAAGTTTGTTCTCTAATTCTCTGCACCTTTCTCTGCCTATTTTTTCCAACTCCTTGTTCACATTACTATCATATTTTTCAATTTCCAAACGGTGCTTAGTAAGTCTTAGTATGTTCCTACAAAGACTTATTAATACACTATTTTCATTTATTTCAGTTTTCCCGTATTTATTATTGTTTTTCTTTATTTTATCCTGAAAATTTGAATTCATATCCATCTTACCTACAAAGTTATTGACCATATTTGAATTGTCACAATGATCGCTAATTAGACTATTGGTCATTTTATGTTGTCTTTTTATTTTTCTAAAACTATTATTGCTATTCAATCTCTTTTTTAAAGCTAAACATTCTTTTTTTACACAATCCATATCCACATCTGTACTTTTTCTATTGTATTGGCAATCATCACTCTCTAAACTGTGTTCTCGTGTTTTCGAATCACTCTCGCTATTCTCATATGGATTTACACATTCTTTTTCCAATTTGACATTCTCCTCACTAGACTTCACATCATTTTCCTCATTGTCATCTCCAACTACAAATGAACAACCTGTGTAAAACCTTGCCCCTAAAACTGCCGAAGTCAGACTTTCTAAACTCATTACTGAATTATCCATTGCAATTAAAAAACTATCATCCTCACTGTACTCACTTCCAGATATCAGCCCTTCCTTAAGTAACTTTTTCATTCTTTCACCAAATTCTGATTTTATTTTACCGTTAAAATCATACCTTTTATCATATAAATAACTACTACTGCTATTATTGCTTAATGAATACAATTCCATCAACTCATGCTCCAATTTGAAGAATAAATCGGTTAATTTAATTGTAACATTGTCTATTCTTTTTACTAAATCAACGATTCCATTTTCAAAATCTAACATTTTCACTTTAATTTTCCAGTTTACCGTTTTTTGTCATGTGTTTTCAGTAATATTTTGTTTATTTATTGTCTTCCACTACTGAAGCTATTTCTTATTATTTGCCACTTATAAACACTGTTATTGGTTGTTTTTCCCCTTCACAAATGCACCTATTTAAAACAAAATATATATTGCATGCATATAAAAGCAATGAAAAACCAATAAGCAAATACTGGTATATTACTATCTATTTCAAATAACAAACTTTGTTTAGTTAATATTTACATAAGCAAATAAATGCGTTAATTTTATTGATATAAAAAACTAAAACTCTTTATATTTTGTATTACTTTAATTTCGTGTTATTTATTTCATACATGTGTGTGTGCTATTATATCTTATCAAATATTACAAATCTGAATAAATATTGCGAATAGCCATATTAATATTATTTAAAATGAGATAATTATTTTAAAAAAAATTACTAACAATGGCAGACAAAATATTAATATAAAACTAGAGTTTTAAAGTTCTAAGCAGTAAAAGTTACGTAGTATTCAAATATTGCTATTGATTTTAATTAACCATCATTTAATATTCTTCCATCTGTTTAAGTATTTTGAACTCCGTTCTTCCATCATTTTAAATCCCATAATCAACTGGACAATTATTTGCATGTTTTCTCTTTCCTTTAAGAATTACCTAACTAAATGTGAAAAAAAGGAATCAATAACTAAATTTACACCTATCTACATTCATACAAGAAAAAAAGACTAAATAATAAATAATAATTAAATGCCTTAAGTGTTAAAGTATTGGCTATTATTAACTCAAAGTTTATTCCCCATTCTTTCTTCTCATATTTTTTTGTCCCTATGTTTATCTTCTTTTACTCCCTTAAACTATATATTTTGATTTCTAATTGCAATTTGTCAGTATATATCATTCTTCTGTATATCCCACATATATCCCTAAAAAAACACCTATTTATCTACCTCTGTCCTAATTTCAGTCTTCCCTTTTACAATAATAAAGTATTTTCTCGCTTTCGGAGTCCTCATATTCTTTTCCTCAAAGCGTTTCTTATTTTGGCCTTATTCATCCTGCCATTTTTTCTCATATGGAAAAAATATAAATCTTATATTCCAATATACTTAACATGTATTATCTTTAATTAGTTTACCATACCTATATAATTTTATTTGATAGTTATGCATTGTAATTACAAAATATCTGAGTTTACATATGTATAAATGAAGGTGTATGTATGGGATGTATATCTATAAATTGGGAGAGTAAAGAAAAACCAAAATAATGTACCACCATTCAAGTAAACAAATAAAAGATTGTGGGAATTCGGAAGGCAAAAAAGAAGAAATTAAAGAAATGGTTCAAAATAGAAATAAAGAAATATACAAATCCATTTAACAGAACACTTTCGCAGCCATTATTTTATTCGAGAACACAAACTTCTAAATCTCCATTAATATAAACTTTTAGTATTTTGTGGCCACACAGTAATTATGCCTTTATTCTTTTAAATAATCTGTAATTAAGGTTACAATAATATTAGTTAATTCTACTAACATTATAACAAATATCCCTGAATATCTATATTTACCCTACCTTCCTTATATTATTATTTTAATAATAATATGTCAATATTTACATCATTCCAATCCGGATTAAAGGTTTTAATAATAAATCATCTACTATTATCATTGTTATTACTACTTATATTTGAATTCTCAACCAATAGACCAGAATTGTGATGGTTAGTCGCGCTACCATTAGAACCAGGAGTAAAATCGTGAAGAGCAGCATAAGCATTACGGTTGTTATTGTGAGAAGTTTGGAAGAAGTTAGTGTTAGGAATGCCAATGATGTTAGATTGTTGTAGATGAGCATTTTGATTATTGTTACTACAAGAAATATTACTGGAATTTGAGTTGTGATTTATATCCAAATTAATATTGGAACTAATGTTATCATTTAGATTTGAATTAGGAATTTGCCTATTATTATGAGTCCGTTCGTGAGAATGGTCATTATTGCCATTGTGACTGTTATTGTTATTATCGCCACTAATGTGGTTACTATTATCACTACTATTACCATTATTGTTACGAGTATCTGCCGATTCGCTTCCGCTATTCTCTCCTGAAGATAATGAAAGCAACAAATCGTCATCTGAATCAGTTTCTACAAATGTATTTGAGGCATCGTACTCTTGGTCTGAAACCTGTTCCTCGTCATCATCTTCGTATTGATAGTTTTTAAAATCTGTATCTTCCAAAATGCCAAAAGGTTCTCTACCAGCTCCCACTTCTAGCATTGTTCCCTCCTGTTCTTTTCTTACTCCATGAATCTTTCCTATTCCCATTTCTCTCGCATTTATTTTATCTTCTTTTTCAGTTCCACTTTGATTTTGACTTTCACCTATTCCGTCCTCTGTATCATCACCAATATTCTCTTTATTACAGTTGTATATTGTGCTTTTGGTAAAAACTGGTGAACTTCCTGCCAAAGAGGAATAATTCGAATTTGAATAAACTGAATGGCCAGAAACAAGAGGAACGTTCTTTTGAATACGAAGAAGATCCCTTAGAGTATCTTCATTTCCATATTCACATTCAAAGTAACTCCAACTAGTCCAAAATTTATTATAAAGTGAAAGTTGATTCTCTTGAAGATATATTTTAGGAACGAATTCACTGGCATACAGAAAAATTGACCTCACACGATTAATTTCACCCATATTAAGCTCGAAATTAACATACTTAATACAAATCTTAATGATAACATCAGCAGTTTTTAAACTCTCAATTGCTGAATCAAAAATACTCCTTGTGTATTCAACGTCGCTACATCTCAAAGTCAAATTAATCCAGCGAATGTATACAATGACCTTGTATTTATCTTGTTCATCCAATTGTCTAATTGCTCTCTCAAATACATCATATGCTCTCTTTTTTCTTCCCATATTAGTCTCACAAACGCTGTATATACTATACAAAATAAAAACATATTCATAGTAACTATCCAGTTCTTTAATGCGTAATTTTAGTTTCCATTCATTTAAAGCAGAAATAGAATACTCAAATATCTCCCTTATTCGTTCAATTCTTGCATTGTTGATGTTATTGATACTACATTCCGTTTCCTTATCTAAATCAAAAAGGTTTTGTATAGTTACGCCACAATAACGATACATGAAACTGTTAATTAGGTCTAAACAAATATTAAAGGAATAAGGCATTTCCAAGGCACCAATAGCTCTTTCATATAGTGTAAAAGCCTCATCGTAAAGGCCCTTTCTTTTAAAATAGTCACCAAATGAAATGATCAATGAAGAAGTTGACATCCCCGAATCAAATAACTCCTCAATAAGTGACCATACACTTTCAGGGGTTCCAAATGAGATCTCGATATCTGAAGACAGTTGCCATATTCTTGGATTGTTTATTGTCTTTTGTTTGTCCTTCTGCTTCTTTATAAATCCTAAGCATCTCCTCACCAACTCTAAAGCACATTCAGAATTTCCGAATCTCAATTCCATCTCAACCCACTCAGTCCAAAGGAGTGTATAGTCCTCAATGTACGGTTGTAACAATGCTCTTTCAAAGACCTCTCTTGACAATTCTAGTAATTCCTTCTCCTTTTTTCCCTTGCCACCTTTATTGTATTCCAATATTTCATTTCCATTATCTATGCTGCTGGTCATGTAATTAGCATAAAATACCCAAAAAATGCACCTACTCTTGTCCTTAATCTTATTAAAATCTATTGTATTTATAGCCTCCTCGAACAGTTTCACAACCTCTATAGATGGCTCAGGTCTGTTCTTCTTCCTTTCCTCTTTTATAAATGCATTTATATATTCTATCCATCTAGATACATTATTCTTTTCACACCTAACCAATGTCTTGTATAATAAACAATTGTGGTCATTAACTATTTTTTCTAGTCTCTCAAATTCCTTTCGCAAAGATTCATCAGATAATTCCTTTAAGGAAGATATAAAAGAAGGTGAATCTGACAATTGTGTACTACAATTTGCTGACTCCTCTCTGTTACACAAAAGTCTGTTCATATATATACTTGAAAACATCATCATCGAATCATATATTACTGTGAAATCATATACACTAGCACATTTTTCAATGCCAAAGTAGTAGATTTCGTAAACCTTCTTCCAATCTGCTAATTTCATGTATATCTGTGACACTCTGCATACAAGTTCACCGAAAGTTAATTTATATCCTCTATTATTCAAATCCATACTATCAATCTGAGATGCATTAGTGTCATTTTTAACATTATTATTTAGATCCGTCCCAACTGTATTTAATATTGGAGAAAATACCGTCTTTTTATCGTTCATACTCTCATTTAATTTCTCATCTATTAATTTGTTAGCATAATCTTCGATTATTTTTTTGTCAAGTACCAATACATTTTCCGATAGTATAACTAATGCCAAATTAAATAAATCGTCCATGCCTGACACTTTATGCCTTGAACCATTTACCTCTATACCATTTTTAAAAACAGAATAATCCAACTCAATTCTTTGCTTTATAAGCCCAAATAATTCATTTAAACATTCTGTTATTTGATCACCTTTGACTAATGCTTGTATATATGGTTCTATTCCATCTTTGAATGAAAACAACAAAAATCTCCTTAACACACTTATTGATAGTATTGGAATGTCCAAGCTTGTTATATATTCCAAATATTGATTCCATATTTTGTGGTGAGTCTTTAAAGGAAGTAATTTTAAACTTCTATCTAATACATGTCGCGATCTTGTAAATTCTACTTTGTTCTTGAATAAGTATCTACTGTAACTCAACCATAAACCTACTTCATTGCAGGACTTCAAACAAGATTCATATTCATCTGATATGTCCAAATTAACCAATTCCTTTCCCAACCTTTTCTCCAGAAACAATTCAAACTCCTCTAATAAACTCAGGTACTCTTTCCAAATAGAAACCTCGCGACGACTGCTCCAATTCAAAGCTCTTCGAACCAAAACCAAACAATAGTCGTATTTATATAGCAAATTTAAATCAAGATTTCCTAGGTTAAGCCTTTCAACTTCATCCAACTCAACATTCTCCAAACCTATTTCTCTATTCAAGTCATTCTCCTCAGAAATGTACTCCATATCATGATATGAACCCTCTTTTACCATTGATATATTGTTCTTCACTTTAGATATATATTCCAACCATAACCCTATTTTCTCTCCCCTTTTTCCCCTTTTTAACTCATCCTCATAAACTCTTAGTCCCTTACATTCCAAAAATACCTCTTTCTTCAAAATTTTATTCCTTATAGACTGCAGATACAACAAATTCTCTTCCACACCATTCATTGAAAATTCTATTTTAATCTATATACTTTTTGTATTCCTATTCTTCATAATTCTTTTTTTTTCACTACTTATGACTCATTTCCCACAATTTCATTCTACTTTGGCGCCAATTCTTGAATTATTTTGCCTCCCCTCTTACCAAATAACCCCCCTTTTTCTGCCCCTCAACCTTGAATAGAGCTCTTTAAAGAGAAAGAGTGTAAAGTCTGCCTTGGACTTTAAACTTTACATTTTATCGGATTAAAATTTAAATGTTTTGTTGTATATACAAATATATGCATCAACAATATCCGTTTAATCTATCTATTAATGCACTACTTGCACTATTCTTTCATTCTGTTTTAAATTAATTATTTGCTTCTAAATTCTGACGTTTTTTGCTATTCAAAATAAATAATTAATGAATGGGAGAAATTGAAATAAATAAACGGATATAAAAGAGAATGAGTGAAGAAAAATTATTAAACAAATCGTCTACTAATGTTTCAATAAGTCCTCTTATTTAAGACTTAATCTACTCGTGTCAATATATACTTTATTTTTTATTATTCGTATCTAATGACCCCATTCATAAACTATATTTAATTATTGCTTTTTTTCCTAATGCTCTTGTTTATCTCTAAATTTCATGTTCTATAGCACTAAATATAAAGCTCAACTTTTTTCCCCTTAATTGTTAGTTCATATCAAATCTTCGGTAATAACTTTGCCTTTACTGCTATTTTTGGTATGGATTTTGGTTGTACTAAACTGCTTGTTTTTATCTCTATCTTTTTTGGAGACAGTACTTTTAATTTGGACAAATCTACTTTTATATTTGCCGAGTCTATTCCACCTACACTTTTACCTTTAACCAATGGCTTTAATGATATCCCGATCTCGCTAGAAACTCCTGATGTTGGTTTTAACACTAATACTTTCTTTATAGGTTTATCATTGTTTTCAACTGTTTTCTGTTTAAGTACTAGTGTAGCCTTTTTTGCACTACTCTTTTCGACCAAGCTATTTAATTTGCTTGTATTGACACTTAATTCTCCTGTTTTATTTAATGTTTGTGATTTCGTATTTAATACTTGTGATTGAATCTTTTGTTTTGATGATAATTTGCTGTCTGTTGTTACTTTAGATGATAACTCTGATGAATTTAAAACACTTGGTTTTAATAATGTACTTGACTTTTTACCTATATTCTTACTTGTGGCAAATATTGATTTACTCTGTGACATTGGTAATTTATTTTTATTCTCGCCATCTAATTTATTTGAATTCAATAAAACGTCTGATCCCTTGGTATTACTACCCAAATTTAAATTTTTAAACATTGTACCTTTTTTATAACTATCAGAATAATCCTCCCTTCTTTTTGATAATACATCTTTTATTTCTTTTATATTTGAATCACTAATAATATTTTTTAATTCAAAGTTATTTATTGGATCTCCCATTTTTCTTGTTATTATTTGTTCATTATGTTTTTTTCGAACTAGATATTTATCATCATTATTGAATAATTTTGATTTTAATTTATTCATATTTTCATTATTTGTATTGTCTATACCCTTACATTCTTTTTTAGGTAATGGTAATTCTGATTCCGGATCATCTTCATTTATGTCATATATTAAATTATTTACCTTTAACATTTCTAACAATCTCTCTACTCTTTGCATAATGTGTGTCCAGAGTTCTTGTGTTGATATTTTATCTTCATCTGATAAAGATGAATACCATAAACCTTGATTTGATATTGATTCATTTCTTATCTTTAAAAAACTACTCCACATTGAGTCTAATAATTCATATGGATTAAAACCATTTAAATCTTTTTGTCTTAATAAAGAACTTATTTCATACATATTTATTAAATATGTTACTATTTCAAATGTATTATTTAATCTAATCAACATCTCCTTAGGTGATATGTATAACAATTCTGCTGTTGGTGTTTGTATTGGTAATGATAATATTTTTGTTGATATATTATTACCAAATCCCGTATGTGAAGTTCCCATTGAATATACATATGTATTTAAATCTTTATTGTTGTAGCCAGTATGTGACAAATATGGTAAATCATCCAATTTTGTTGGAAATCTATAACTCAAACTTGTATTTGAACATAAACCTGTTACTAACATATGTATTGAATTCATTTTTAATACGTCCGATACATGACCTAAATTTGCACCATTTTCCAATAACAGCTTCATTGTATCATATTTTAAACCGTATATAGACAATAATAATGATGTTATACCTTGATAATTCTCTTTATCTACATTACTACCATATTTTAGCAATGTTTTTACAGTATCTGTATGGCCATTTAATGATGCCAAATGCAATGGTATTGCTAATTCAATATTCTCAATATTTGGATCAGTTCCTCCATGTATTAGCTCTGAACACAAAGTTCTACGACCTCTATAAGCTGCTATATGTAATGGTGAATTCGATCCCAACCATCTTATTGTTTTACTATATAATAATTTATATCTATTTGTATTTTTTTTTGGAATATTTATTTCATTGTTTATAACAGTATTTGAATCATTACTTTTTTTATCATCTACTTTACCTTCATTTTTGTTTTTATTTATATTATTTAATTTATCATTATCCATTTTATATGTTTTTCTAATCATTTCTCTTGCTATTATGGCTGATTTTTTATCATTATTCTTATCAATATAATCATCCTCCAAATTTGGAAATAAACATAATGAATGTAACGGTGTTATTCCCAACTCATTTTCATACAATAAATCTGAACCCTCCTCAATTAATAATGAACAAACATCATCGCGTAAATTACCTGCTGCCATTCCTATCAAATTTAATCCTGTAGGTAGATATGTAATCTGATTCATTAATATATCTTTAACATCACCTACAAGTAGTTGAGCTATTGCTCTCAAGTGACCTTTTATAGAAGCTATAAATAATAATGCGCTATATTCTGATAGCGTGGATATATAATTGGCACTTTTAGATATTGTACTATTACCTAATATTTCTCTATTTAACTTTGAATATAAGTCAATTGACGTTATTCTTATTCTTAAATTGCTTGGAGGTGTAATTACGCCTAATATCGATGAATATAAGCGTATTCTTTCAAAACAGTATAAGTAAATTGGGCTTTTTGGGCCATAACAAACAAGGCTATTAAACAAAGATAACCATAGACATTCCATTATTAATTCTTTTGTATTATTGAATAAACCTCTTTGTGAAACTTTTTGCAACATCTCTTTCTTATATATAATATCAGCTAAACTTAAAAATAAGTGTACCTTCTCATGATAACATATTGGAAATACTTTACACGCAGATACCACAACTGATTTACAATATTTAAATGAAGATTTTGAGTCATTTGAATCAGTACAATTATACAAACCAATCAAATATGATCTTGAATTGTATATATAATAATGATTCTTATGTAATAGTAATGAATAATTTTCAATAAACTTTTCAAATAATTTTTTAGACAATATACTATCACTTTTTTGGAATGAATCAACTGCATATTTATAATGTTTATCCATTTCTTCTGATAATTGTGAACAGTAATCATTAAGCTCTCCTGAATACTCCCCACAGTTATTACATTTCCATTTAGTTTGTAATTCACCATATTTTCCACTAATCCTTGCTCTCTCGCACAATGTTTTCATTTCTGGAGTAAATTTATCCTCGTTTTTTTGAAACGAAACTAATTTTGAATTTTCTTTGGAAATTAACGAGCTTTTTATTAATGAGCCTTTACCTATCAATCCTTTATTATTTGATTGCAAATCATAATTATTATCATGTGTTTCCTCCTTCTTTAACATTGGAACGGGAACGAAGAAACCTGTAATGCAAAACGGGCATCTTACTCCTTCCAAAAACAAATTATTTTCAGTATCATCCGAACATCTTGAACACATACATAGAAATACTTTAAAACTATTAACCATTGATTTTCTTTTATATGTTGGTTGATATAAATCAGATATATATGATATTGTTAAATTTGAATTTTCTGGAATATTATATGCTGCTCTTAAGCATATCTTATTTTCTTCATTTAAATAATAAACACAAGACGGGATACACGAATGCTGAAATCTTGATACTTTTGGAAATAAACCAAGCCCTGTTGATATTGGAACAGGCGACGAATTAAATGTTGATGAAGCGGATGTAATAAATATAGGTAACTTATTTGAATACAAAGATAATAAAAATGTTTTGAGTTCTCTTTTACTCAAAAACAATCTTAAATGTGAAGGAATTGTATAAATTAATCTTTCCGTTGCTATTTCAATATTTGAGTATAAATCAGGGTATATCATCTCAATAGTATCATAATAAGAGGGCAAATCCAATAGTTTTAGTGAAATACCCTCATTTTTTCCAACAAATGAGTTATTATCTAAATATGTTTGAAATAGACATCTTATTGCCAATAAAAGAAACGAAATTGGAAGATTTGATTGATTTGATATCACGACAATATTACCAATAAAATCACATTCAAGTTCATGACGTCTACTATGTTTTATCATACATTCCCAACGGCAAAACACAAAAGGGCAAGTATTTGGATGTACCGAACAACTAAAGGCATGGTCATACACCTCTCTTTCTCTTAAACAATGAAAACAGGTTGTTTGTATCGTAAGATCGCTAGGTACTTCTGGTGCAAGAGCATATGGTTCCTCAACATGCACTAACTCACCAACATTGATTTGTTGTGTTGCTATTAGCGTCGTAAGTTTATCGTTTGCTCCTTGACCTAATCCATAACTTCCAGATATTGAACCCAATTTCTCTACTCTATATGGATATGTATATTCCAACGTTCTATCATCAAATGGAAGCTCATCTTCTAACTTATATCCAACTAACGACATTGATTTAAGCCCAAGTGGAAGTTTGCATGTTTGAAATATTATTGAATCCATTATTGAACCCGATGCTATTTTTGCATCATAATTACTATCATTTGTCATAAACCTTATTCCCATTATGTGATCATAGCCTTTTTGGTAATTACCCATTTTTATATATAACAATGCAATAAATGTGTGTGACTCCAAACTTGTTGGCTCTGTGAACAAAAATCGCTTTATTTGTTTTATAGCTAGCAAAGTGTCTCCCTGTCTCATCAGTGAACGGCACATACTCAACAATGACTCCACAGACTGTTTATATAATGTGCGGTCCACTTCCTCATTTGAATCATCATTTTCAACCATAGACCCAATGTTTCTAGTCACTCCTACTATATTCTTCAATTTATCCAGTTGACTCACTTCATTTTTTACACTTTTTGACCTTACAGGGAGGTCCAAAACTTTTACTAGCGTTGTTATCATTTTTCTTCCTTTTCTGCTTCATTCAATTTTGTAACACCTATTATTCAAAAATTATTTTAATTCATAAACTGTTATGGCTGTATCTTTTATTAAGGATACATAAATATTTTCACCTACATATACAGACGCTCAAAATACACTCATCACTCTGTTTAATTTACTCTTACTCAGACCACATATAATACCTGATAATGCATATATTCTCCAAGCCTTGAATAATTTTTAGACCTTTTTTCCCTTATATTAGGTTTAAAACTATTAAAATCGAACTCAAAACCCTTACACCACTCTACTCACTCCTCAATATTAAAAATAAGTAATTTAAATTTAGCTGCTACCACCTTTTTAGCATGTCAAAGGGTTACATTACATGCACTTTACTAGTCTTTTTTAGATCCACATAAATGGCGCCCACTTATTCATCGGTTGGCACCAAATGACAAGGTTGGAAAAGAAATTTAACATAAAAGGGGCAAATAAATAGACAAGTGAGTTAGCATTAAAACCTAGAATTGGTATGTGTATTTTTTAGTACTTAACCTGCTTATTGAGTGTGAAAATGAAATTTTTTTCGATTCTATATAATGCAATATTTGGTACAGGCATACACCATAAAATCATATCATTATTACCATTATCGAAAATAAATCACCAAATATAAAAATAGTTCATAATAAAATCCATTCGCAAGTATGAAAACTATCATCATAAAAGAAGTCAACTCTTACGTTTTGTTCGTCAGATTTTGACGAAGTGTCTTCTTTATTTTGAGTGTCAACATAAGCGTTAAAATTATCTCTCTGGTGCTCGTAGTTGTTTATAGGAGTGTGAATTTCGAAATCTTCACGCAAAAATTCGGACAAAGTTGTTATTTCGGAGTTCGATCTTTGTCTATTCCGATTGCAAGTATCGTCATTATCACTTTCCGAGATTGATATAGACACGGGAAAATCATTAATTTCGTGCTTATTATAATTCGCTTCACCAAATGAAGAAGAAATATTTATTTTGTCAATATTTACTCCTTGCGAAACACATGTAGTGAACGAATTAATTGAACTAATAATCGAAGTGTGATTATTAAAGCTAGAACTGTTATTTGTATAATTACTATTTTCATTACCTAACTTTGACATAACATTGGTTTTGTTTGGTGATATTAATATAGAATTTAAAATATCATTGTTTTCATTTAAGAATAACAATATTTTTTCAAAGGTTTCATTAACTGTTAACGATTTATTATTTCCATTATTGTTTGGTAAATAAGATGAGGCATCATCATCATCATCATTAGTATTGTGTTTGTCTTTACAATTTATTGTATTCTTGTTGAAACAAAAAGACGACTTATCGACATTAAGTTGATCTATGGATCCAGTAATAAAATTGGCTATAAATTGGTTAAATGAAGATATTATGTTAAAAATTAATTTTCTTCTTGGATTGTCAAAGTTAAATAAAAATGTATAGTCTTGCAAAAACTGTGTATTCATGTCTGAAATTCTATCTGACCAACACAAGTTGTTATTTTGGCTTAGAACTAGAAATCTTAAATTGCATCTATTAAATATTACACACCTTTCAAAACAAAAATATTTAGAAAGATTGATAAATTCAAGTCCTTCATTCATAAGACTAGAATTAGTTTCATTAAAATTACTTATGATTATCCCCTCCTCACTGTCTGTATTTTTGTTTTTAAATCTAACAAAGTGTATGTTATACGATGAACCCTTGAATTCCTGACGGTAATTTAAACCATCAGTATAACTCGCACCTCCTTTGCATAGCAATATTAATAAATCGTAAATTAACTTTTTCATTGATGTAGAATTATGTATTAAATTTAGTGAATTCAGTATATTAGAATAAAACAATTTAACAGTTTCATCAATATCTAATTCTTTTACAAAATCAACCAAACTTATATTGAGCTCAAATTTAGACTCGCCCAAGCATTCTTGTTTATTCCCTGCACCTTCATTCACGTGTTCATACTTATTTCTATTTCCCTCTTGATCCTTTTCTATATTTGTGTGTTTATGTCTTTCTTCTTTGCTAAATAATACTATTGGCGAGATCAAAACGGTCTCATAAGTGTTTTCTGTGATGTTCAAAAAGCTGTAAAGAGACTCAAACCAGGATAGTCTGCAGGAATTCACTAGTTTATTTATGTGTTCATTCTCTTTAAATGAATAATACTCGCCATCTTTAGATGTAATGCAAATCAAAACTTTGAGTAGGTTAATTATATTGTTTGTTTGAGACTTCAAATTGTTGTTATATTTCATCAACAGCCTGTTTGATGATGAATAAGCATCGTTTTGAAGAGTCAAATGTTCCAATAAACTCTGTATTTCATTATTACTATTGTTGCTCTCATCACCACCCAAACCTTTACCTTTTGTTATCATATTTAAATATAAAAGCAAGACTGATTATTGCCATTCCCACAGTGTTTGTATCTAAATCATAAACTTGTCCATAAATAATACTTTATTATTGTTGCTCTCTACTTTCTTTTTAATCACAAACATTAGAGTATTAATATAACTGAACTTGGCGCCAAAACAAAGGAACGAATATTTGACGAGAAAAAATAAAAACAGGATCACAGTGAGTTAATTAGAGGAATAAATAATGTAAACTACAACACTATACTTGTATCAGTAGAGGTCTCATAATATAGAGATAGTTATATTGAAATCGACAGAGAATATAGTAATGGACGAGAAATATAGGTATAAAAAATCAAAAATACCGACTGAGTGTTTATATGTAACAAATTTGGGAAAAAAATGCGTTGAAGATGAGAGTGTGATAAAAAAAATTCTTGAGGATAAAGGGAAAAAACTGGGTGTGAGGATAAAGGACTTTGCACTGGGAAAAAACTCTCATTCGTTTCTTTTGTTTCATAGTATCGAAGAGTGCGAGAAATTTTACAATAACTATATAAAAAATACTAATGGCTCGGATAAAAGCGAGTTTAAGTTAGGAGGAAGAAGTGTATACATTGAATATTCATCAAGAATTGAAAAAAACAGGTCGAAAATAAGTAACATTAGAACAATTTCTGATAATATCGAGAATGAAAGGTTTCTAGCCTCGAGAGGTTTTATGCTGTTTAAAAATTTTGTGTCTGATGAGGAAGGAAGGAAACTAGTTGATTGGTTTGACAACGAGGGAGAATGGGAATGTAAACTTAGAAGAAGAGTGCAACATTTTGGATACTCCTTTGACTACTCTAGAAAAGTAATAAGCTCAAACTGGAATAAAGATATTCCAGATATAATAAACAAATTAATACTTAGAATGTTAGATTATGGATTAACGAAAGAACCACCTGATCAGATAACAGTTAATGAATACCAAATAGGGCAAGGTATTGGGCCGCATATAGATTCACATCATACAATAGGTGAAAGTATAATAGTCGTTTCACTAGGTAGTTCAATACTTTTTGATTTTTATGACTTAAAAAGAGTGAAAAATGGATTTCAAAGAATTGAAAAAAGGAGTGTTTTTGTTCCAGAAAATAGTCTTTATATTATGAAAGAAGAAATAAGATACAAATGGGGACATGGAATTAAGTCTAGAAAGACTGAGTTAGTAGAGGGAAACAGATGTAAAAGAAATAGGAGAATATCAATAACTTTTAGAAAATTTATGAAGAGTCATCTATGTAATGATCCGTGTCTAAAATGCAATTGCAGTTACGACGAATACTGTGATAGCCGTTTTGAGTTCTTGAGAGCTCTTCCAGATAGAGTTTAGTTTCACAATATTCATGTTTTTATTAATAATTATTTAAATTCCAAAAAATCCTATGGAATTTTGATTTCTTTTGTTAAATGAAATGTTAGGTATTACATGATAATTGTGAATAATTACGGTATTTGCTTCTTTATTATTGTGGTTGTTATAATTAAATACAATGTCAGTAAATTGAAGGTCAAACCAAAATAGTCTTGAAAAAAGAATGTTTTTTTCGGACAAATTATCGTAGTTTAGATAATTTAAAGTTGTTTTCTCGTCTAAATCATTTAACGGAGTCATATTGATGTATTTATTTGCTTCTATAAATTCTTCTTTTTGTACAAAAGAGCCGGTTATAGCATTTTTTTTTGAACCAGGGCTCTGGTGATTCACAACTACTCCAAGTAACTGAAAAACGCTTGTTATACAAAAAGTTACTGGATTTATATTCGTTTTCCCGAAACCAGAAGCGTTTTTTCCACTAAAATTATCGCCTATTACAAAAGAAGAAGCTTCTTTTTTGAATATTGGTTTGTGACTTAAATGACCAATACAAGGCAAAGTTTTATAGTTTATAATTTTGCACCAACTTGCAGGAACGCATCTGACAGAACCCAAACTTGGTAAGTCATTTCCTTTTGTAATAACAACACCTATTGAAACAAATTGTTTTGTTGGAGGAATTGGTTTCCATATAGTAAATGATTCTGTTTCAGCATTTAGACCTTGTATGTAAAGTGAACCCTTAAATATTGGTTTATATTTTTTTGGGTTTGGAAAAACAATGTTGATGAATTTTTTTAGTTCCGTACTCTCAGAAATGCTTGAAGAACTGTTATCAGTAAGTTCTAAAACTTGAGCTTGAAATAAGTTTGTTACTTCTTGTACATTATTTACAGACGATCCAGATGAAGAGGAAAATGATAAATATCCACTATTCCTGTTTCCATAAATCAAAGATTCGCCTCCATAGTATCCAAATGATATTCTTTCCTTGTTTCTTTTCATTACCCCTCTATATTTTCCCTCAAGCTGTTCTGGAATCCAAACAGTGATTATACTTGGTATTTCAAGTGCTTTTTGAAAACTACTGTGATTAACCAATTTACACTTTACTTTAGATATAAAGCTTCTATCGAAATACTTTATTCCATTATTATCATTCAAGCTATAACCAAAGCCGTAACTTTCATAACAAACTGCTTGTGTAGTGCTGCTGCTACTAAGTTTTAATTTTGCCTGTGCCAGTTCAGATTCGTTCACGACTGGTATAAATTCTCTCAAGTCCTTTATTTTACTAGTTACATTGTTAACTTGATCCCTTTTTTTTGTCAACATCGATTCACTCCCACTACCTGTATTTAAAATTTCTTCTGTAAGTACTACTTTGCTAAATCCCTTTTCATCCTTTTCACTACCTAAATTTAGACTACATTCATTCATGTCCAAAGATCCAAACACCCTGATAAAGTTTTCTTGACTTATCGAAATGTTACAGAGTGGCTCCGAGAGGCCAACACCTAAACCAATACCCGTACCGTTTATAAACATTCCTCCAGATGAAAACTCCCTTTCATTGTTAAATATGAAACGAATAATCCTGGAGTAATCAAGCGGATTTGGAGCTATTTGCAGAGACTCCAGATAAGCATATAAACAAACCGAAGAAATATATCCCGTATGATTTTTATCCAAGTACTTGAAAAAGTCGTATATAGTCATATTGTACTTTTCCAAACGTGTCATAAGTCTGCTTGCCAGTCCTCTGCATTGTAACACTGCTGATTCGTTTGGAGTTGTAAACATAATCATCAAATTTCCATTTTCATTATTGTTTTTAACAATGCCCTCTTTATCAAAAGGCGTCTTTGTTCTTCTTCTACATCTTTTTAATCCATAATAATACTCCTTTCTCAATTTACAGCTTGAGCCTTGTAGAACTCTAACCGCAGTACTAACCTCTTGTTTAGTGAAGCTGTTTTCCGAATTCACAAATTTGTATATTGATTGAGCCTGCAACTCCAGTATGTTCATTCCACTTGAAACTAATGTTTTTTTATTATCTAAACTACTGCAATTATCGGAATTTATTTTTATATTATTGTTATAAATACTGTTATCCATAACGTTATATTGTTTATTTTTAATCATTCTTTTCAATCCGCTTCCATTTATCTCATCTAACAAAACCAAAGAACTACATAAATGAAATACCTTAATACTAAAATCATTATTAAAGCTCAAGTTCATTTGACCCCTAACCATCTCACCAAAATATGTATTAGATGACACCATATGCATGATCCATCTAATTGACTGCGCCTCCTCAAGCGTAACTGCCAAGTAGTTCTTATTCGATTTTGTATCCAAAGCTCTGTTCAAAGCCTCATAAAGTTCTTCAAAAGTTATAGCATTAGTCAAATTTGTTCTTATTCTGTCTCCTTTTCCTACTTCGTTTCTCACCAAAATATTAACATTAACCTTTTCATCATTCATATATTCGATATTATTCAAATTTCCAATGTCATCCATATTCCTTTCCTTGTGTTCTTCCATGACCTCTTCTTTCCCTCCAAACTTCATATCAAAAGAAACATTACCACTTGAATTTTCCCATGGGTGGTCATCTATAAACTCTAGTATATCATTATTTAATTTTGGTTCTTTTTTTTCACTACCATCGCCGTCCATTATAAGCAAATTATTTACTGTTGTTACTTTTTCCTTATCTTCGCACATAGAATGTTCTGTATTATCCTTCAACTCGCTAACATCTTTATTTAAATTCAAGTTAGAACTAAATTTTACGTCTTTTTCTACATTATTAACAGTGGAGAGCCTTTTAATAACCTCCCTTTCTAATTCAAGTGAATTCTCTACCCAATTTAAAGTCTTAAGTAGATCAGAAAGGTCATCCAAAGAAATATATCCTGTAGAACCTCCATCAAAAACAGAAAACGCCTCCTTTAATTGCAATAAATAATCCCCAGGAAGTCTGTTTTTAGACGAGTTATTTTCTTCATTCTTCCCATCTTCATTGCAACTGTGAGATTCCCACTCTATAATCACGTTGATGTTGTTTAATCTTTGCTTAAAATCAAAACTGCCAATACTAGCGCTGCTGCTATTTCCAGAGCCTCCTATAGACTTAATCATTGATGGATTGTACAGATTTGTTGTAAACATAAAGTTATTTGGGAAGTCCAAATACATACTAGAGTTCCCAGGTAATGAATAATTGCTCAACGGCAAAAACACTTTTTCTATTGAATCAAATGATTTAGTGTTTCTCCTGTTAATAGTTCCACTGCCATTATTATTTCCACCCAATTTTGAGGTTGAAAAGAATGCAAACGGTCCAAAGTCATCGACCCTCCTTTTATTACACGAATTTGAATCAGTATCTTTCAGCTCTAACCCATTTCCGTTTTTCTCCAAATCTAAACCTGCACCTAACTCACCTGTTTCATGATAAACTCCTGAATTAATTAGATACTCAAATGGCCAAAGACCTCTACTTATGTTCAAACTTGGTTTCACCCATTTGTTATTTTGAGTTCCTTGTTCATTTTCTTGTTGTTTTTCTTGCTGTTTCTCCTCTTGTTTTTCCTGCTCCTGTTCTCTTTCTTGATATATCTCCATTTCCATCTCCATTTCAAGTTCTTTCTCCATTTCCCTATCAAAATTCAACTCTCTTGTATGAGGAGCCCTATATAAACTCATTTCTTCTACTTGATTTAATATATCATTCACAGTATTTAACTCATTGAATCCTGAATATAAATTGTCATTACTACCTCTATACTCTTCGGAAAATTTAATTTTACTAGAATCTGATATCTCCATTATTTCCCGATTTTCAGAAATCTTACTTTTAAGATGATCTTTTAAAGACATTCCAAAAGGAGCAGTACTTGGTAAGTCGTATGTTAGTTTTTCTAAGAATACTTCCACAATTTTGTCTTTGTTGCCACTATAATTATCATCATCACCAGCATTAATATTGTTGCAATCCTCCCACTGAGTATATTCGTTAAGCATTTTACTGAATGACTTTTTTCTCCATATATTATTTAAAGATTGCATGCACAAAAGTTTGTTTTGTTCAAATTCTCTTGTTATGCTTTGAATTAATAACCAACCACACAAACATCTTAAAAACAATAGTGTATCTGGTATCTCAAAATTACTTTTTAAGTACAAAAGATCCGATTCGAATTTTTCAATTTTATGTTCACTTCTTACATCCGCACCACGTGAATCTCCTACATTCTTTGTAAATAATATTTCATCCCTAATCATATTGCAAGCTAATGCATTTTTTTCTATCAAATCAGCAACCTGGGCCTGCAATACCAATTTTATCGTTTGTCCCTGTCCCAATTGCCTCATACGATAAGCTCCTTGTGCAAAGTCCCTAAACACCATGTCTTTGCTTATAGTAAGTACTGCCTTTGCTAGTGGTGTATGTTTTATATCCTGACCTATTGAATGAACGTGATCATAAAAAGCAAATCTTCTTTCTAATGAAATCCCACATTGAGATATTTCTACTATTCTATACCCGTCTCTAAGCATTATCATTTGTTTGCCCCTCTCATCAATAAATACTATTGCATCTATATCTTTTAACCCATTTCTAAGCAAAAATTCTGCTACTTGCTCATTTGTATAACCTGTAATAAATGCACCAGTGTCTATTAATGCATGTATATCCTCCTCTATATCTCTATTTCTGCAAATACTCAACAAAAACTCCTCTACAGTCCAATCTATATCTAATAATTCTATAGAAGACACTATAGAACCGTTAGTTAGATAGTTAATCATCTCTCCGTCACTTCCTTTTTCATATTCACACTTTCCTAACTCAACTGGAAGAAGATCACTCGGGGTTCCTGAGAATCCTATTCTCACTGAAAATAACATATCACCTCCTATTTCCTGCCCAGATGCCGATATCTGTTTATTGCTGTACTCCATAAGTGCAGGAAACACCAAATTATCCAAATAACCTCTTATTGCAAGGGGTTGATACTTTAACAACGTATATACCCTCGTTAATTGTTCATCATCATTTATATTTAGGACGTCTAATGGCCATAATAAATTTGTTTGTTCTATCAAACTTTTTTCTTTGTTAATATCCCTAAAGTTAATGTTCTCTCTCTTGTTTTTATCAGGTAAAATAGCACTGCCAACTGTTCTCATATCAATATTATCATAGTCTAATAAATTAACGGCAACTCCCCTATCTTCTTCACATCCTATTTTAGAACTGTTATAAAGAGAAGTTATGATGTTTTTAAGTTCGTTCCTTTTTGTTCCTCTTACTCTTCCACCAGATAATTTAACCCATTTATTAAATTCTATTACGCTTGGACGATTTTTAAGTTGGCCAAATCCACTATCACAGGATCTCTTTAAACTGTCTAACAAATAGTAAACATCATTTTTCCTAAGTCCACTGTATCTATAAGACAAAATTGACAAACCTATAACTATATCCGGGTGACTAAATTCAGATGCCACAGAAGGGGTATCTTTTCCTATAAATGGTATCGAAAGAAGATGGCGACTTAGTGGAGGATTGTTTTCCGCATAGAATGTGTTATTATTATCCATACTAACTGGCCTGTAGCCAAACCAATTTTCTCTTTCAACTCCAGAGTTTCCTTCATCCAGTAAACCATATGAAACTCTGTGAACCAACTGAAATATGTGTGGAAGATAGTCATTCACCCAATACATTGTTATATTCAGCATTTTAATGCTGTAATCATCCAAATTATCAAAAGCAAAAATTAATCTGTCTCTTACTGAGCCACTACAGTTGCTATCATTTTCGCCTTCTGTGAAATTTGTTTCTGAAATGTTTCTCAAATTTCCCCTTAAATTTATGTAAATTTCGCAATATTCATCAGATAAACCAGAAAAATTGTATAATCTTAAAATGAAAAGTATCCACCTAACTAACAAGGGTTTTATCTCTCTCTCATAATAGCCTACATCAAGTATCACCAAATGAGGGTTGTTTTGTAATCTCCTGTTTAAAACCCCTGTCTCTATTTTCCTTTGTATCCTCAAAATCAAATTTATCATTGAGCCACTCTTCTTAACTTGGTCATTTGAAAGTAGATATAACTCATTTTTTTTTGTTAACAATGCTTCTATAAGGTACCAAGGTACCAACCAACGCACTCCATGTCTATTTTCACCACTACTTATGCTAAATCCATTTACATTATTAACATCAGTAATTGCTTCAGGAACGTCATAAGAATCATTATTAAATAACGAAAAGCTCGTTAAGTCTAAGGGATATTTATCACCAATTGGCCAGTGAAGCTCGGATTTAAGTGGATGCAAAATCATGTCTATCTCGTCAACTATAATTACAGATTCATTTTTAAATATGTGCAATATTCTTAAACACAAATCGAGCTCCTTTTTATACTGCAAATATACCTCCTCCTTTTCCTCATTATTCAGTAAACTATTTAGTTTTTTGCCTATTTCCTTCATTCTTCCCTTCCTGTTTCTTGTTTGTGAAATACCGTTGTTTACGTTTGTTCCTGACCACGAAAATAAGCTCTTAAGAGAGTTATTTTTGTCAAACAATCCCGACAACTTTGACTTATTTATTCCTGTTGTATTTTTAATATATCTCAGAGCCATTTTAAGTCCAGAAAAAGCCGTAATATCGTTATTCCAGTACCTAAGAATCCTAAAAAGGAAGATGGTTTTTAAAAATAAAGACTTTATTGATGTTGGTTGGCACAGTATAATTGCCTTTTGTTCTTTAGCATGGACGAATTTTTTATACAATTCTGGCGTACAAACAGAATTTCTGTTAAAATGAAATTTTAATATTCTCTTTTTAACAATACATGAAAACCTTGATCTCAAAACATTTCTAGTAAACTCTAATAGTGCATGAGGCACTATTTGTATTACTAATCTGTTCGAGTCTCCCAACAGTAAAGATAATAATGGCGATATTACTGTTGTTTTTCCTGCTCCCATAATCATTTGGTGACAAATGCTTTTTCCATTAACAGCAGAATCGTAAAGTTTGTGTATTAAATTCACTTGATCTTTTCTTAATAGTATGCTATAAGCAAACTCAAAAACTAAAAACCTTGGATCATAAACCGCTATCACATTTTTATCATCCAGTAACTCAAAGTTGTTGATGCCACCATTGCCATTTATCTCAATACCTGTTTCCCTATTTACTAATTTCATGTAATGCCTCTCAAATGAAAGAACTCTCGCTACATTTCTTAGTTTCATTTCTAATGACACTAAGCTTCTCTCAACCCATTTCGATCTCAAATTATTTTTTCCAACATCTTTCCTTCCGAAAAACATTAATCTATAATCATCTTGAATTTTTGAGATGTACGATATTATATCCCTAAACTGAATTAATGCCATGCTAACCTGAGATCTTCTGTTTACAGTCATGATAGAAGCCGCTGTTAGGGAATGTATTATCTCTATGTCCCTGTCATTTATAAACAAACTTAGTTTTTTAATGTCGTTATTTGAACTTGAATTCATTAATTGTGAAACTAAATAGTCAAAGTGTAGTATAGGTTCTTTTCCGAACAATTTACCAAAACTGTTCGACCAAAAAAGCAACTTGTCCTTATTATCCCTAAATAACTTATCATTATACTTGAAACTTTTATATTGATTATTTGCTATCTCATTTATTTTTCCAATTGCAATGTCTATAAACCTTCCATCCTTGTAAAATAATTGTAGCAGCATTGTTCTTAAATCTAACACTCCCTGCCTAATTTCCTCCCAAGTCAAATAACCAGATGCCTTTTTCTCGTCAACATTGTAATTCGTGTACTTCTCAAATGCAATCAACAATTTTTCATAATCAAGTCCAAGAATGCTGAATTCCTTCTTTTTCTTTACCTTGTCTACATACTCTTTTATATCGTTTCTGTATCTCTCCAAAGAAGACCTTCCTATTGTGGTCTTGCTTATTGGATGTGAAAACAATTTTCCGGGTAAATCGTATATGCGATCCTCCAAATCTACTCCGACTCTTGATTTCCCTCCTCTCACACTTATATTGTTTATGTTATCCACTTGAGTCAAATACTTGTCTATATTCTCAACAATAAAAATTGGCGAACTTGAGTAACAATATAAATCACGTTTGCTTATGTTACAATCTGGAAGAGAAATGCAACTTATATGTCTTTCATTGCAATTATAGTCTCCTCTATTTAACGAAACACACCATCTTGATATTCTACACAAAGGAGATATTGTAAAGGCTTTATTTACTCCATTATTGCCATCATTTTGCCTCAAAAAGCTAAACATTGAGAAAAAAGAAGATATTGAATTAGAACTGTCTTCTAAAGAACTTAATTTATTGTTCCTATATGAATCTTTTCTCGTATTGATTAATACATTCCCTCTGTAGTATTCCTCTGTAAGTATATCTGTTATCACTCTAATCGTACTCTGAAAACTGTCTTGGAACTTTAATACAGTTCCCATGTTTAATTTGCTTTGTTTCTTTAATTCGTCAAATCCCGGCATTCTTGTACTCAAAGAGATGTTTGGATTTAATATCAAAAGTCTTAATATTGAGACCAATATATTAGGTGACTTCCAGTCCCAAACGGGGAGAGATCTTGTAAATAAGACCCCCCATATATGACTGCTTTCTCCAGGTATTATTTGAAGTGGAAATTGTCCCGTTAAAAGCTCGTATATGAAAATCCAGTCGGAAAGATAAACTGGTGTGATCCCACTTCCTGCACCAACACCTCCGAACTCTCCAAATAAACCTCCACTTAAGTCCGCTCTCGCCTTCTGATCTCCGATGCTTGATATAAATCCAGAATCAGTGAAACCACCTCCAGATCCCTTTTTGTCAGAAACTCCGACGAGTCCACCACTAACTGACAAATTAGAAACAGTACTTGAAATGGCATTTGATATGTACTTTGTTATACTCGAACGATTTAAAAACTTTAAGATAAATTCAGTAGCATATTCGCCTGAAATCAAGGATTCGTATTCAATAACGTTTCCCTGTTGAATAAATGAATTCAATATAAACTCTGGACCTTTATTCAAAACATTCTTATCACCACTGTTGTTATATTTGTTTTTATTTGAATTCTTTTCTTGAATTATAGGAGGCATATTCAATGTGCCTAGAGTGTTAGACAAGTTTTCCCAGAGAGTGGAAATAGGACTGTTTATATTCTTCACATCCATACCAACAGACCCTCCTAAACAAGTAATGTCGGTCCAACTGTCAAAGTCATCTATTTGAGGTATCTGTGGATTAAATACTTGAAACTCAATCATTTCCACTTTATCATGTGTTTTGTTATCTTTACTGAACTGCTTTTGCTTCTCAAAAACAGCAGTTATAAGATTTAGACGGTTATTTAGATCGGGGTTATCCTTTATAAAATTGGGAAAAGACTGAAGAATCTCAAGTTCTTCTTCAACTGATAATCTACAATTTGCTGAAACTCTCGAAAACTTATTCACATAATTTTCTATATCAGATTTTATATTCCACTTGAAGTTTAAATCAATATCTTTATATTGGGACTTATATAAATCACTTGTATTTTTCTTTCCACCAGCTCTAATTCCACTGCCACCACCACATCCTCCAATAGAGGAAGACAAATGTCTTACGCAATAAAGCCACATTTTTAGTCTGCAAGCATGAGCATCTGGATGGCAGTCCCATGCATCCCCCAAAATTCCAAATACTTGCCAAAGTTGTCTTTCCTCACTATTCCATTCATTATACAATGGCGAACTTTTACCTTTATTGAAATATCCATTCAAATTTTCTTTACCAATATTATAGGCACCAGGATTTTCGATATCTGAACTAGTAGCTATATCTAAAATAGATAAAACCGACTCGAATTGCTGTTCTAAAAACCTCCAAAGCATCAAATAGAGACCAGAAACTACTGAATTTATAAATAAAAATGACTTTGATGTGTGTATTGGATAAAGATAATGCTTAGTCGGCCCTAGCTGTGAGTGCCATATTCTATCTCCTCTATCAAGCACATATGACCCCTTGTACAAAAGTGAATACAAACCAGAGCACTCCTTTTTTCTTTGCTCATCAACATTTGAGCTAGATCCATCTAAAAATACTGTAGATCCTCCACTAATTAATGCCTCGCCTGCTCTCTTTACAGTACTCTCTACAAAACTCTTAGTCGTGTTTCCAATAGATGATATGCTTGTGTAGAATAAATTTTTTGTCAGTGTAGATGCCATTGTAGATACAAATTGTCCCGGTGAAGTTGTTAAACTTTCAATATTATCACTAATCAGACTCGTATTTGAAACAATGGAAGATAATTGATCTATATTCAGTGAAGATAATTTATTTAAAAATCCTTGGTCTTTAGAACATGACCTAGAAAAATCACTTTCTTCATCATTTCCACTATTATCAATCATATTTTTGTTATAATTTGAAAACATTGGAAATATGATTATTGGTTTGACTGTTGCTGGAACAAGTATAAAAAAGTCTCCGTCATCATTTTCAAGTAATATTGAATGAGGAAGTCCTCTAAGTAACTCACAAGTTAAAGGATAGTCATAAATATTTCTCCAACTTATGTACAATCCACTATGTTGTTCACATACGTATCTTGTTGTTCCAGAGATAATCTTTGATGACGTTATATTGTTCGGGACAGTTAACATACTGTTGTTTTTGTCTTTCTCCTTTCTTGCAAAAGTTAAATGAAGCCTTGGAAACTCAATTAAATCCAATCTGAGATCTTTACACAAATTTCCCTCTCCCAGATCAAATTCATTCCCACAATTATCCCCTTGAATTTTGTTGTAACTATCATTTGACCATAATAATATATGAGACATATCCTCAAGTCTTTGTAAAGTTTCAAACAAAAGTCTCATTTCTTTAGATTCACCATATAGTGTTTGAGCATTTATTAACGTTTGGACGTTTGAGGGATTTCTAATATTTCTTCTTTGAATTATTGAAATTCCATCCGATATAAGTCCATACTTATCAATCGGTTCAGAGGTACCAAATATAAGTATATCTATTATATACAAATCATCGTCTCTTTCTGACTTTTTAATGTAACTAGTACTGTCATGAACTCCTATTTTTCTTTCATTTGCAAAATCACCACTATTGTTAATTTTAGTAGCTGCATTTTTATTATTTTTTGGGTAACCTCTTATATTTCCAGTAATCTGACTCTGCCAAAAAATATGTGTTTCCAAAAATACTTGTGGAATCAAACCAAGCAAAAATCTTGGTGGAACGTACATTTCTGTTCCAATTGGATCCTTGTAGTAATCTCTCACAATTACCAATGACTGGCTTGGCTTTCTTCCTCTTTTCAACGGAGAACCAGATGCTAACGTAAATCTTCCATTAGCATTTGAATCAAAATTTGAAATGCATATCCCATTTCCAGAACCGCTGTTTCCATGTAGTGAAGAAGATGGCATTTTATCTGAATTAAATTCCGTGTTCCTGAATCCAAAACTATCAGAAGTTAAATTTTCATCTTTGGTTTTCAGAAAAGGGATTATAAACTTGTTTTCAAAGGACCCCAAACTATAAGACACATTTGAGGTATGACAAAGTTGCTTGTAATAAATTCTTCCCTGTTCAACTATATCATAAACCATAATAACAGGAGGAAACCTGTGTACAACTATTTCCTTCAGCGAATGGGTAACTATTTCAACATTTTGTGATTCAAGTTGTACTTCGCCACCATCTTCCCCACTAAATCTTCTATCTGTTCTTGTTAAATTACCTTTAAAATTTGGGGATTCAGGGCCCTCTCCAGGTTCATATAAAGGATATAAAAACTGCATTCTAACTATGTTGGACAAATCTGGTGGATTGTATATTCTTCTTTTAAATGCTCCATCCAAGTTTTTGCCACCCATTCCTTTGTCAGAAAATGAATAATTGCATTTTCTATCCTCAATATAAATAGTAGAGACACTGTTTAAAAATAGGGCCCTCCAAGGTTCAAATAAATCCCTAATCCATTCAGCTTCTTTTGGCAAATTATCTTTATTGTAAATTGTTTTGAAAATTATTTTATTAGTTTTATGGAAAGGTTCCCATCTATATAAGTCTATTCTACTTCCTATTAATTTGCACCAATAAAGATTCTGTGTATTTGCAATATCGGCAGATTGATATCTATGATCAATCCTGCTCTCGTAAATTCCATTTTTTCTCGATATACTGCCTTCCTTATCTAAAAAATTGTCGGAATCACTAATTACTGCTTTAAAGTCCTCAAAATCATGTATCCAGTTTCCCAATACCCTCATATTGTTGTTTTTTAATGAAAACAATGAAAATTGAACATTTATCTCAGTTTCCGTATTTATAGAAAGTACCGTTTTAAACCATTCATTATATTCTATTCTTGAACTTTGATACTTTAAATGAGCAGGTATTTCCTGTAATGAATAATCCGCTTGCACCACTCCCGAAGATGAACAATTACCTACACTTGTTGATCCTTTACTTTGTTGAGTTTTAGAGAATCTCTTTAAACGCCACCAATTATAAAATTTGTAAGAATTTTTATTTGTCGTTCCTCTCCCAAAAAACGACCCTCCTCCCATTTTTCCATTGGTCTTTTCTACAGTGGATCTAAAATCCTTGCAATTCAACCAGTCATACAAATCAGGGGGTATTTCATTCAGTGGAACGAATCTTCCTCCACCACTTATGCTCGGCAATTGAATCCACTCTCTTGTTGTCGGTCTTAGATTCTCATTTTCACCATTTTCAAGTTTATGAGTGTCAATAATGCCTATAGATTTAATTGCGATTGCATCTACAACTGAATCTAAAACCATATTTGCCTCCTTTACATTATTAGACAACCACTCTATAATTAGTTGCCTTGTTCTTGCTTGAATTGAAAATATTTCTAAATCCGGTACCCCCAAGACGTTATTTACCGTATATCCCCATGGATTTGTTATATATAGCGTAGAATTAACATTAGTAAATCCCGTAGAATTGTTTGAATTTGAATTAACACCAATTCCATTACCTATATTAAAGCTACCATTGCCAGAAACTAGGCCAATACTGCTGCTACTATTGTTGTTATTGCTATTATTGGAATTATTGGTGTTGCTATTGTTACCAATAACATTGTTATTGTTATTAACACCGTTACCACTGCTGCTACTAACCATACTCCCCTGAGATAATCCTTGGCTCATGTTTGAACTTCTTTTATTGTGAACACTTCCAGATGCACAAGATACGTCATCAACAGAGTAGTGAGTGTTTAAAAATAAAAGTGATGATATTAGAAGACTTATTGAATAAGCATTTAATTCAGAAACAGTTTGCGCATATCCATATATGCAAGCAATATGAGCATACATTACACAAAGAGCTGATATATTTATTTCCTTTAACGCCTTGTACATCCAATCAATTATCATTTTTAAGTAAAAATTTTCAATAACATATCTCAAACGTTTATAAGATAATTTTAAAAACTCAATCTTATCAGAGTCAGTAAAAAGCGATTCAAATCCTCTGCAAAAACCGTTTACTCTTGAATCACCAAAAAGCATTTCACTATTTTTTTTAAGATCTTTATTAGTGCCATTAATACTAACATTTTCAGAAAAAACTTGATTCCAATGCTCATAGTAATCAATAAGGTACTTTGTGTAGTTTGAGATAATGACTGATATTCTCAAAACAAACAAAACTATTCTTGAATTTGCACCTGAAAATGAACCAGTATCTTTGTCTAAAGCAATGAGCATAATATCTTCTAGTGATTTAAATATGGTATTTGGGGAGTTTAATAATTCATTAAAAAGTAATCCAGTGGTGGTTGATATTTGATTCCTATCTTCAATTGGAACAAGAAGAGCCTTTTTAAACTCAGTAGAAATACCCAAGTTTTCGGTTTTATTGTTTTCTTTTGTAGGAGGGGACCAGACCCAGGGTTCAAAAAGAGATACCCAAATAATGTGTTGAACAGACACAGAAGAAAGAGAGTTTATTCTATTCTCGTCTGCGAAAAATTGTAATATAAGAGGAATTCTCAGATATGGTGTAGTTAAGTATTGAATTAAACATTCAACCTCACTTTGAAGCAGACTATCACTTAAATTTGGAAGATTTCTAATATATAAAACATCACTCTCATCTGTTATATTTGCCACAGAGTTGGCACTATTAGAGGAGAAGCCGTCGTTAAATGAGTTATCACTGTTTCCAGAACCAATACCAAGACCTGAATTATAGGCAAAAGTCGAAGATGAATGCGAGGAAGTAAAATCACTTGAAACTCCAAGCATGTCAAAAGAATTTACAATAGTATTTGGGTCAGTTAATTTATTAAAACTCTTAATGTAACTTTTCTCGTTCGAATTAGTAAGCCACCCAGTAAAAGATGACCAAAGACCCTTGTGTTGTTTGTTTTCATTCCCCTTTGAATTAAAAAAATTACACTCCAAATTTTTATCGAAGGCTTTAACTGTGACCAAGTCTTTGTTTTGGTTATATGTCCACGAAAGTGAGGCGTGATGAGGAGTCCAAGGGACAGATGAATCAGGACATGAATCTTGATTTAGAGTGACTAAAAACTTGAAATAAAAGAAAATATCTCTGATATAGTAAAATTCTGGAATAATGTCAACCAGATCTTTATTTTCACCAGTATAATAATATGGTATCGAATAGTTTTTGTTTTTTTTCACATGATCATCCTTCATATGTGTTGAGTAATTTGGAAACCCATAGTCTGTTAAAATATGCATTAGCAATTGAATAGTTCCTTCGTCAATAACTCCCGGTTTGTCTTCAAATGAGAAAATTGGCATCACACTTGAATCATCACTTAGTTTAAAATGTTTAATTGAATAAAAGTAGTCAAGTATCATTGATCTTGTTGAAACAGTTGCGGGATCTAAATATATACCTAAATCAGTTATTTCTTGAAAATTAAGAAAATCTGTGTAAAACCATATTTTTGGACCGAGATGGCTACCAGTTAAATGATTTGATAATGGTGATTTAAATTCAAAAGTTGAACATCTAGATATGTTATCGGAAATACAACATATTGAACCCATTGTAATAAGTCTATCATATTGCGGTATTTTATTGTTAAAATTAATCGAAAAAGAACATGCCATAAAATGTTTTGATACATTACACAAAAGGTCTAATAAACGAACTTGTTGAGATCTGTATATTTTTGGAATAGAAACTGACCAGAAACATAATTCATTTTTTCTAGGATGAGACCATGGAAATGGAATTGGTATAATATACTGAAATATATGTTGAATGAGTTTAAATCTAATTAAATAACTGTTTTTAGTTATGTTTGCTTGATTAGACAGCAAAATACAAGCCGATATGCATGTTTCCAAAACAATAATTACATCCTCTATGCTTTTTATTTCTCGGTATATTGAATCGAATTCAACAGGAATTTCAACATTCGGTTCAGTTGAATCGCCAGCCAGCAACATTACATTTGGACCATCCAACCTAAATTGACCGAAATTTGAAAAACTCGAATGAATGCCTAAAATTTTTATTGGACACGACACAAGAGTTTGTGACATAGTGCAAGATCCAAGTCCAAATCCAAAAATACTTGATGGAAAAGTTCTCTCAAAACTACATTTAAAGTTACTTAAATGTTCATACCACTCTTTAAAAGGTATTGAATTGACTATGTCCGAACTAATACGTTTATCTGAATTGTCACTTTCCATGCCACTTGATTCAATAAAAGATAGTTGAAAAGAGAAGCTTGAAATCTCATCTGAAAAGCTTTTTAAAAATGTTGAAATTACAGTAGAAGCATTAACAAATGAAATATAGTCAGAAGTCGTAATGCATGTGTTAAAATCGTCCTCTAATATTCTTAATAGAGACCAATTTAAAAATAATTTAAATTGGCTTGCCTTAAAGCCAGGACCCAGGTACTTGAATATATTACATGAATAACTCTGAAAAAGTAATTGAAGAACAGATTGAACAAGTTTGTTGCTAGATCCTGAATCCTTTCTCTTTGGATTTTGTATCCATATATTTCCCATTTTACAAATCGGGTTATTGCCACTGCTACCAACAGCAACACTGCTACTAAGATCTGAATTTAAAGTATAACTCTCTGAAAACTTGCTCTTTTCGCACCAATTATCATAAAGACCCTTTCCGTTCAAAAACGGAAGCAACACGGTATAAAGATAGTGAATATTTCCTGTCGAAGAAACAAATGCTAATCTATATAAACTTATCCAGAACGACGAGTGAAGAAGTCGTTCAGAAACAATATCAGATACAACAATAACAGAATCTCTTAAAATACAAGTTGGGTTGCTGTCCGTATTATTGTTATATATATGTGAATTTTTACATAAATGGTATTCAGTTCCAAAGCCAGAAACATTTACCAACGTAAATGTATAATATTTGGAAAATTCTGAATTACTTAAGTAATTTTTAACATTATCTCTAATTAGGGCATCACCTTTCATTCTACCATCATTAAATCCATATTCGTCATTCCTAGATACCACATACAAAACAAATACGGGTTTTTTTGAATCATCAATACTAATTAGTCCCGGAAGTACTATTGAATGTCCGTTTTCTAAACCTTTTATTTTCATCAATGTGTCTACTATAAATCTATGAAATTCTTTATAATCAAAACCTGATTTTCTCAACACTGCTTTTTCGTACATATACTTAATTCTAGACCATGGAAACTCTTCTGAAATATATGATAGCGAATTCTTTATCTTATTAAAACATAACCTCAAATTTTCTAATTCCACTGTATTTGAACCAAAGTAATTTTTTGAATTCGGTATCACAGATAAATATTCACTTTGGAGTCTTTCAAGTGTTTTTATGTAAAACTTTGCACTATTGCTTATTGTAAACCAAGATCCTCCATCACAACCTAAAATTTCTGATGGAACTCCCCAAGAATTTCCGATTGACAAATCCAAAAAATCTGATTTCAACCATATTGGATGCATTATTTAGTCTATGTAACAAGGTTTCAGTCTGCCAATGTATTCCCACCACTATTATTATTTAAAATATACACCTTTATACCTAAATCTGTTCGCTAAGCTCCTACCAAACGCTTTAACTATCAAATAAACCTAGCATATATATGTGCTTCCCTCTCAGTTTTTAAATTAGTGCGCATGCCATATAGCCTACTCTGAACTATAGATTAAGTTATTTATACAAACTGTTTTTAGAACAGCCACTAAATTTTTCTCTTATTGTTTGCTTCAATGTTAAACAAAATCTAACATTTGGAGGGGTGGCGCCCACATACGGCGCCTCTTTAAGTTACTAGTACAATTTTAGATTAGTGATAAAGATTGATTTGGAGAGTAAAATTGCTTTATTGCAGGTATCTGCGAATGAAAGTGAAATACCTTGACAATTTTGTTTGCATTGAGTCACAGAAGGAACAAATTTAAAGAAATCCATTGATTGTCTGGATACAATGAGTGAATAAAGAATGGATCGGCAAGCCTATTGCTTAGTCGTTTATTTTTTGCTTACAAGTTGAGGACAATAAGTGATCACTCATAACGATTTATTTAGATTACAGCCAAGTGCTTACTCCCCGTTGTTGAGTCATCATTAGTACTCAACTAGTTTGCACTAGGTATAAACAGAGAAATAACGTATGATAAATTTTACAAACTCAAAAAAAGGAAATAAAAAGTCAAACTTTCGGAATTACAAAGTTATATTAGAAGTATAATAAAGCAAAATAAACAAGGTGTGGTGATATTAAACTAAAAAAGAAGGATTAACTAGAACAGCCATTGCATCCACAATTAATGCATTCTATCTTTTCATCGTCCAACTGATCAATGGGAACTCTACATATACAAGTAGTTCCATAATTTGTGTTTGACGTTGATATACAATTAATGCAACAAAGATACTCATAACCTTGCTTTTTCCATTTTGCAATTAAATTTCTATCGCCGTATCCATGATCCAAACAATATTCATAAAGTTCCTTTGAAATCACTTTTTCATTGTAATACTTATCAAACAAAAACCGGCTTCTCAAATGATTAACGCGATATATTGGCCACATATATTCATTCTTCTTTTTACCCTTCATAGTCACATTTTCCGCATCTTTCATCATTTCGTTATACTTTTCTAGCTCATCCTTGACAATATCCCATCCATCAGGTATGGGCACATTCGAAAACAATCTCACCATTACCTCTTACCTATTCTATATTTCCACCCTAAATTAAGTCTTAAAGAAAAAACAATTGAATAACAAGGATCTGCTCTGTTCCCTTACTAATAATCCTCCTTCCTCGAAACGTATACAATCCTAAATATGGTGAACCCAACTCCTCATAATAAAACCAGAAAACGAGAGAAGTGGCAGTCCAAGCTATATATTATCCACCTTTATTTTGTACTTTTCATTTCACTTTAACTATATTTTGGCGGTAATTTAAAAATGATCATATTTCAATTTTATATAACATTTTAAAAGTAGCACTCCCGAGAATGGTAAGATAGCACATTTTTGGAGTCATCATATCAAAAAGTTGAATACTATACATGTGTTTCGAGTTCCTTAGCCCTTTTGAATCATTCATTTTATGCTTCATGTACACAATAAACTTTGAAAAAGATAAAACAATACTTTGACGTTTTGAGTGGAGCAACATTATCGCACATACTCCTACTAGTGCATTTCAGTATCACACATACATTAACCCACACTATCATTTTAAACCATTTTCATTAAAGACTCATATCAATTGATAACTACAAAAGTTGGTTTGGCGTCACTTTGAATTACACCCACATGTTTATGAGTTGCATACAAGAAGTAAATAATGTAAATGAATAAGAAACAAAAGGGACAATCTGGACGTGAATTACTCTTTTTCCAACAAAGTTTTATTAAATATATAACAGTCTACACTGCTTTTTTGAATTGCAGTTTTCGTCTTACCTAAAGAGAAAATAAAGCCACACATGATTTCTTTTGCTTTTTTATCTATTTCAGTTTAATATGTGTGAATGAATACCCACTTTGCGTTTATCTTTTCCATCCTTAATTCAATTTACAGTTGAAACACTGAATTTGTTTTTCTGTTCAGTCTTAAAAAGGTGTTTAATTTGTTAATTTTATTTCACTAAACAAATAAAAAGAAAATATTAAAAATTAAAGTGGCAAAAAACACTGTAAAAACAAAAATGGCTAGATTATAATTAATGCTTACATTTGAACATCAATTCCATTTGACTCGATATATTTAAAAAAATTCACTATATTGTCTACTTTAATTCAAGTGGTAGTTACAATTCTAAGCTTTGCTTGTTTAATAAGATCGTTTCTAACGTCTGCATTTTCAATTATATCTTTGTATTTTTCAATGTACTTGTTAACATTATATTTTGGAGTGATATAAGAATAGTCCGATGGAGTGGACAGTACAAGAGGTAATCCAGGAAAAAGATCTAAAACGACGATACCTTCTGACTCAAGTTTTTTTCTTTTATTATCACTTTCTAAATTAGCATCCATTATTGGATAACTATTATAAGAATTACCCATGTTGTTATTAATGTCATCGTAATCAAATCCTCTTTTTCTAAATAACTCATTTTCATAGCTTTTATCGATCGAAGGCAAAATACACTCTTTAATAAAATACTTTTGCTGCTCAACCAATCTTTTCTGTTTGACCGAATCTGAAGCTAATTCACTTACTTCACAATTCACAAAATCTCTTACTGACATTTCACCTGTTAGTATTCGTCGTCTTAAGTCTGGGTTATTTGGACGTTTAAGATTACTCATCAATTCAAAT
Organism: Cryptosporidium bovis; assembly: GCF_009768925.1. Lineage (NCBI taxonomy): Eukaryota > Apicomplexa > Conoidasida > Eucoccidiorida > Cryptosporidiidae > Cryptosporidium > Cryptosporidium bovis. The sequence continues at coordinate 299,731 of NW_027125032.1, forward strand.
CTTCTTTGTCTTATTATCCCACTATTCTTCCCGTCCATTGTGTATTCAAATTCCTCCTCTATTTTTGTACTCAGAGATTCAATATCAACGTCACCTAAATATCTATTTTCCATCAAGCCAAGTTCCAAAGCATTTTTTATCTCATTTCTCATCAAATCTTTTCCTGCTCTCGCTTTGTCTGGTGACTGTGATGATACCATCTCTGTTATTTGCACCGTACGGTGCAAATTCATTACTTTATTATTCCTTATTTTTGAAGATGACCTTAAAAGCTTTTGTATCTTATTAATAAATATGCAATACAAGTAACAATCCAGTATTAGCAGTGGAAGTTACCAGTATTATTACAATATAAAAGTCTAACACGAGATCGTATTTTTTCTCTTATTTATATATTCATATATCCTATCCAGCGATAACAAATATTAAGGAAACAGTTATTAAAATAAAAAAAAATGAAAACGAAAGAACAAAATCCCCTTTTCTCCTTTTGCTTACACTCTCTTTTTTATAACCCTATCTCTCACTACTTCTTATACTTATAATACGAAGTTTGCCGTTTTTAAACTCAGCAGTTAATTTGTATTAGTTCTAAACTACCAACAAAATTAGAGAATTGTGCAATAAATAGGAAAACAAAACGGAATTGGACTTTCTTTCTTCTAACCTTCCCACCTGCAGTTTTTATACTAAATAAACAAAGGGAATAATCTGAGCCTTATGTGATTTTGTTAATTCTTTGTGAAAATTTTAACTTCTCTAACATTTATTTTATAGCAATTGATTTTTCTATTTGTTCTGGCGCTAATTTATTTTTTACCATTTAAAGATTTGTTTTATTTTACATGAGTAAAATTAGGTAAATAATGTCGGCAAGCAATAAATAGATGGAGGGAATGGTTCCATAAATCTATAATTTAACTTATCTGGAAAAGAAACAAATACATTGATTTTTTTCATCACATTTAAAATATTACCGAGTTTTTTTAACATGTTGACAGAATTAATTAGAGTTCATCCTGGCTCAATGTTTTAGATATTGCCATTATTTCTATTAAGAAAATCATACTAATAACCTCCATCATGTACATATAATGTAAGGACCTTAAAAGTATATCCGAATAAATACGGCAAATAAAGTGGAGACAAAATTTAGATAATAGTGAAATAAAACATTCAATTTATATTTGAGCAAATAAAGAAAGTACCTAGATACTTCTGTTAACAGTCTCTGGTATTGTTTGTCACTAAGAGCAATAACAACACCTCTCAAATGATTGAACTCCGAAGGCTTGGTTGTTCATTCTGAGTTAAATTTGATTTAAGTAGAGCTACAATTTGCAGCTACAAGTATGCAACTCCAGGAACAACTCTGACTTTTTTCTTAAAAGAATTAATAACTAAAATACATAGAGTTTTAGTATCACATGGCAATAATAGTAATAGAATTCATAAATGCTTATTACTGTATCAGTTGTAGACAGATGAAACACTAGCCATCGTCTGATTTTAACTTTTTGTTAAATACATCGTTGCATCATAAATCTATTAATGCTAAACGTAATTTAAACTAAAATGGTGTAAAAACTTAATTCAATCAAGTTCTATTGAAAAGTCTGGTTTTTTTGACAACCCTGGATCGTTTTCTCTTTCTCTATTTAAAATGAATATAAACATTATACACAACATCGGAGATATTGCAAATGCCAATTTTAATATCGTAAAAATAACCCAAATCATATTTGTTGGCTTTTCCAAAGGTTTGCTTCTAAATTCTTTCTTATATATACTGTAAATAATAATATGTTGTCTGCGTTATATATTTAATGATCAAATTTAACAATGTATGTCCAACCTTGTCACTGAAATTGCTTTTCTTGTATTTACATTTGACTCCCTGTTATTAATCCTAATTGTTCTACTACCCCCTCTCTACATATACCCAAGATTTTTCGACAAAATAAACCCGACAACTTGACACTACCTAAATTTAGTGCCTCCTTTGTATTGCCTTCACCTAAAGTATATCCAACTATTTCTCTATCGCAGTCAATTTAGTACTGTATTCACTTCAAAATAAACAGGACTATATTCTATCTCCTAGTTTGTTTATTCGTATCATAACACACCTCAAGATGAACTTTCTTTACTGCCTCTTATATTAGCATATTAATAAACCACTCTTCCCGCCAAGTGGCGCCTTTCTCATTAAATAATTAGAACAAATTATTTAGCTGGGAATAGATTTTTGGATATATTTGCATATGCTCATATTTACATCAATATGTTTTCTCTCAGTTTCCATTCTATTTTCATATCTCATTTTCCGATGAATTTATCACTTTCTCTAGATGTTACAGTTTTTATTCCCATTAATTGCAAACATATTTGTTTTCTAATAGTTCCTAGAGTAAATCACCAAATAGTGCATATTCCCCCCGTGTGATTTCAATTAAGGAGAGTGATTGCACCTTCATGTATTTCAACTGAATTGTATGTATTCTCTTTTACGTGGGAAAGCGAATATTCACACTACTATGTATAAACAACTTCCTTTTTTGTAGGTGAGAAAAGAAGAATAAGAAAACACTACCTTTTTCATTTAAAATTAAAATTACATGTTGAGCTAAACACTACTACGCAAGATAATATATGCGAGAAAAAAGTGTGAATATTGTTAATCATGAAAGTTAGTCTACTTAAAAATAGAAATTACTTTTAAAATGATAAAATTTGGTAAATGTTGTAAATAGTGATATTCAAATACCAAATATATTTATCCAATATATTATTGCTTCTCAATTACTGCTTCTTCAGTGACCACAGAATTATTTACACAACAATTGTTGTCTTGAATAGCAATATTTTCATTAACGTTATCATCATGTTGGACATTTGTGTCAGTAACCTTATTATTAACATCCACTTGAATATTTAGTGGTTTCGACTTAGTAGGTGGTAAAGGAACGTCACTTGCCATTAATTCTTCGGCAGTAACTCCATATATCTTAAGATGCCTAGTAAGACTTCTCAAAATTTTCCTTTTATGATCCATTACAACCGGTGGATTTAAAATAAATTCGGCTAGTTTTCTTCTGAAACAATTATGTCTATGTTGTTTAATACAAAATGTTCTTATGAATCCATCTTCGTTTACATTGTCCAAAGAGGCAGTTGGTGAAATACCAGTATTGTTACCTATTGAAATAGTACCTTGAGTGTCAGCACCAACACTAGCATCGGCAGCAGTTGTGTTTGTTGAAACATTATAACCACTCTTGACACTATTCTGTTCAACAAAATTATTTAAAATATTCGAAGAATTTCCAAGTACTTTTAAACAGTTTAAAGCACATTCTTTGAGTTTTACTTCATCAAGTCTTGTAAATGGAATGCACGGTGTTCTGTTAGGAGGGGGTCTTTTTTTAATAATTACACCAGAAGCGACAAGCTCTTTTTTATGTAATTCCCTCTGTTTCCTCGCTTCTTTAATTGCTTCTTCTAATGATGGAACGGGAACGGCTTCACCTGAAGATCTTGTTCTCTTTAGATTTTGCGATGTTACAATACTAGAATTACTATTTCTATTAACTATTTGAGTATGTTCTATATTGTTCAAAAGTCCAGTTTGCGTATTATTTTTGGAAAGATTGCCTTCATTGGCCACCAAACGCTTCCCAGTGTTATTTAATTTAATGTAACCATCTTTAAATCTATGAATTGTTCCACACTTGATTTTAACTGAATCTTGCAATACTCCCTTTAAATAGCAGTCAAAGTATGTTCTTAAGGCATCTACGTTATTAATCATATTTGGCGAAAATACTGGACTTTCTCTGTTCATCAAGTCCAACTGGGAAGTAAACAGCTTCCTTTTAATTCTCTCACAAGAAACAAGGTTATCCATTATATTTTCTGCTATCTTAAGAGAAGATAATGTTGAGAGCAATAATTTACCTCCAGGATTGAGAACTGCCATTTGCTTTCCGTGTTCAGGACAATATGCTCTCTGTAAAAAGTAATTTTCGTTTATATTTGTATTGACCAGATTACTGTTTATATTCAAATGAGGAGGTTGACAATTTGGTGGTACATACAAAACACTAGATCCAGAATTATTCGTTGCATTAACAAATTTGTCGCCATTTCTAGAATTTAATCCTGCAATTCTTCGTGTTCTTGAAACATCTACTCCAATTCCGTAGGCCTCATCTAGACCCTTTCTTACGGCAGAAAAACCAGAAATACCTTCTGTGTTACTATTGTTAATGTTGTATTTATGCGTATCCTCAGACAACTCTGCCAATGTTTCTATGCAGCATCCAAACAATTTTAAACACGACGGATGAGCCGTTCTTAAGCAACCGGGATAACTACAAGCTATATTAACACCATAACAACTTTTGCATATGCAACAGTAAAATGGCGGAACATCAAGAATTTCTTGTTCATTAAACATAGCGGATGAACCATTGTTATTTGAATTAGCTCCTAATATCGATCTCGAGAAATGGTATTCAAATACAAATTGCTCCTCATTTTTTATATCTCTAAAAGGTACTTGTTGAACTGTTCCCTCCACTCCTGAAAACCTTCTGGCAAATGCTCCCTTATTTTTATGACCTGAAAAGTTAAAACAAATATTATTGCCAGTGTTGCCACTTAGTGCAGTATTACCTGCTTCAGTTTGAAGCTTAACAAGGGATGACATTCCTATATAATTTGATACACCATATGCCTCTCCTCCTGGAAGTAAATATATCCCAGGTGTATACAAACCACATATTACATGGACAAATAAAGGTTTATCTTTTAGTGCATGTGTTCCTACTGCCGATTTTTGCTTCAAAAAAGCTCCAGAATCTGATTTTGATTTCTCATTCGCAGTGCAGTCGACTTCATTACTACTTTTTGAACAAGATGTCGCTCCTCCTCCGCCCGGAATCGAGGAGTGTGACAGACTTTGAGCTCTGACTAACGCTCCTCCCATTCTTGGGCACAAAACACAAGAAACCCTTTCTGGTCTTAGACCAATTTGGCATGTTTGACAAAAAAAGTCTTCGAATCTTGTTAGTTCATCCGGAATTCCATAACAGCTCCAGTGAACGGTCAAACCACAACAACGACAACTTATAAGTCCTGATTTAGAGCTTTCAACTGTTACATTTTCGTCTTTCATCTCATTATTGACGTTAAACAATGTCGGTGGATAGTCGCTTGGATCACTCTTTAAACAAACGCTACAAATGTCCTTATCATATTTGTCAACAGTAAGCGAGTCACTGTAGTAGATGTGGTTTCGTCTACATATCTCTGAAAGATTCTTTTTTGTATTATTCCTTGTACCTGAATCCCATGATTTTGATCGTGAAATTGACCTCGTTCTAGATCTTTGAATTATTCCACCCATTTGGGAACCTCTGCAGGATTTTTGATTGTATTTACTATTAAATAAATCGGGAAACATGTCTCTATTTATGTACCTCCTGTTCCTGAGATTGATTTCCTCGTTCAAATCACTTTCACTTCTCATTCCGTCAACCACCTGTTCACGTAAAATTGTTGGTCTATCTCTATGATCCCTGCAATAACTCTTAATACTGACCATTCTAAGTGCCTCATCTTGTATACTTCTCCATCCCTGAATATATTCAACCAGTTTCTCGCCTTTCGATTGATTTGGCTCTTCATCAACCTGAACAGAAATTCCATTCAACCAACCGCATATGGGATGATAAACCTTTGGACAGTTGTTATAACAACATGATACAAGTCCAAGTGTATTATCGTTACTACAATATATGCATTTGTCATAAGGTTCCTCGCTTTCTTTTTCAGATTCTCGCTCGTTCTTCGCAATCAAACTGCCACTCTCTTCGCTTTCTTTCAATACTTTTTCATTCTCGAGTGTATTATTGCTGAAAGAGTCACTTTCACAGTTTTTTTGGCTCGTAAAAGAGTCTTGCACTTTTTGACGTAAACATACGTTTTTTGTTTTCTTCTCGTTTTCGTTCCTAATTTTACCATAACCACCACTGTTATTAGAATTAATGCAATGGCTGTTTTTAATAGTTCCGCCATTACTGGTAGTGCTGTCACAGTCATCTTCCTTCTTTTCTATATAACTGTTTCCTAAATAACTCAATACGAGCCTTTTTCTATTTTTCCTCAGCGTTTTCTTATTGGTCCAGCTTCTTCTTAAGCGTTCTAGATTCCAATTGCTCAAATTCTTCCAGTCCTCACACACAGCCAATGGAAGATGCCAAATGGCACAAACTAGATGAACCCACTCTCCATCAACATTGGTTCTTTTAAAGGCCCCACCGGGGTGTGAACATAGTAAGCATGTAACACTTCCTGGATTAAATGCCACCAAATACTGAGTTCCCAACTGTTTCTTCTCGTGTTCGCATCTATCACATAACCAACCGTAAAAATCCAACAATTCATTCAATGGAATGTTCACTCCATAACATCCCACATGAGAAACCATTCCACATCTAACGCATTCAACAAATGGCTTTAAGGTATCTGTTTCCCAGTTAAAACATATGGAACATACATTTGTCAAAACCAAGTGTGTGTTATTTGGCTTTGAAGAACCATTTTCCTTATTTTTGAAATTAGAATTTGCATTATTTACGTTTGCACTTGACTCAGAAACAGGGTTGGAATTAGAACTGGATTTTGAGTTAGAAACGGATTCTGTCGCCGTTTTTGAACTTTCAATTTGTTTCAAATAAGATGGGTACAAATCCCTGTATCCACTAAGAATAAAATACTTAAGCCTGTTCCAAGAGTTAACTATTTGGTATCTTTGAACAATATTCATCCAAATGAAAGGAATATCAGTCATTCTCGTTCTATTCTCATTCTCGTGAATTATTTTATTTTGAATATTTATTCTAATTTTTGAAATAGAATCAACAATATTGTTATATATGGGCAAAAATCTTTCTAAATTGGCTTCAACAAAGTTGAAATCGGAGTTCTCTTTAAATTGATTCATCATATAGGGATGAATCAAAATAGTTTCCACTTTTTCTTTATTGTTCACTACACTTTGGTTGTTTGATATGCCTATTTTATCATTACCGTTTTTAATATCATCAAGAATATCAGCATTATTAGTATCATCAACCAGACTAGATAGGTCACCATTTCTGTTACTTTGGATATCACACAAGTTGTCTATTTGTTTCAAAACTTTAATGGGTTTACAAGGATCGAGCCAATATAAATTACCCAAGTAAACACAATTCGGTGGTTCAATGTAATTGCCATTTAAACCATCATTCCGAAGATAAACTCTTCTTATATCATCAAATCTAATTGTATTACCACCTATTATACTGAACAAGTCTTCTTCTAATAGCGTCGGCAAAACAAAATCTATCCACCAGTATATTGGATCATAACTTCTATAAGACCCCCAAGATAACGAATTCCCACCACTAGATTCACCCAAAAACGAGTAAGATGAGCCCCCGCTAATCATCTGGTTTTGATTATTTATATTAATTAACTCCCTCTCCTTTTTCAAGGCAACGCTGTTAGCGTCTAAACCAATATTTAGAGACGATGCAATTGTGCTGTCACAATTAGCATCACTCTCATTGGCTTTATCAATATAGTCTTTTAGAATGTACTCAAACTCTATTTTATTGTCAAATAAACGGGATGAGGTGTTACCACCATCCTCTTCTGTACTGTTCCTACACTCATGTGGTAAATTTTTATTTATTATACTGTCTAATTCTTTCATTGATTCTTTCATTTTATCAATTACCTTAATTCTCAACAAATCTTGTTTATCATTTATCTTTGCAGGGGTGAAAAATACTTTTTTGTGATTATGATCATAGTTATAAAAAACATCATGTAAATATCTCTCTATATACCTAAATTGGTAATATGAAAGTTCCTGAATACCCAAAATATCCCATTTAACATTAAATTCGTCATCACTGTTTGCGTTAAAATCCATTTCCTCTTTCTTAATATCAGAAGAAAAACTATCTTTATTTTCACTTAAAATATAACCTGTTGTACTTGATTCATGTTTGTTTTCAAGTAAATTTTCGCTCAATACCTGATTGTCATTAACCTGGTTGTTTCTATCCTCAACTAGATCAAAATTTTTTGGTTCTAAAGATACCAAATAAAGATAGTCTTGAAGCTCAAATAATATAAAATAAGGTTTGTTTATTTCAATGCAAGGCTTTGAATTAGAATTGCCAGTGCGGCTTGATTTCAGGATTGACCTTGAAACAATATCAACAATTGAATCCAAGTTGCAACCCTTTAAGTAAATTGGAGGAAGGGAAAGTTTTATCTTATTTATGTACGGGTTGTTGCTTCTAGTTATTTTACCCCAAGGAGGATCAACGAATAGTGTTTTCTCTAAATTAGTCAATTCCTGCACTATAAATTTTCGTTGGATAAAGTTTATTGGTATCGTTTTTAATATTATGTCTTTCCTAGTACCCATTGGAATTCTTCTGAAATATGAATCGAATTTGCTCCAACTTAACTTCGCTAGTCTAGACGAGTTTCCACTACCCGATCCAAATACAGACCCGCTACCAACTGAACCATTGACTGAATTTGGGGTGCCAATAGGACCCTCGTTTATCATCGTTACAGATGTAATTGAATCAATATCAAACTCATGATTATATCCATTGTTAACATCGTTACTTTCATTTACCACATTAAACATTGAAGAGCCATTCTTCTTATTCACCTTTGATTGTTTCTTTTTGTTCCTTTTTGACTTTTTCATAACCTTTTTGGTCTTTTTCTTCTTATCAATTACATGTTTGTTGTTCACCTCCGTATTTCTAACGTTCAATATTGACTTTTCATCAGTGTTTGTGTTTAATTCAGTCAATGGTACCTGTTCTATGCCTATTTCACTGTCAACAGTAACTTTACTTTCGGATGCATTTAAATTCAATGATTTACTATTACTGTCATTATCCGTCGATACCTCTCTAAATGAAACATAGTCGTTTTTCGTGTTGTTATTGCCTACGCAGACATCACTTATCTCAGTATGCTTCGCCTTTTTCATATCCCTTTCATAACTATTGTCAAATACAGTTTTCGATTCTATGTTACTCGATGATAACAAATTACCCTCAATAGTCGCATTAGTATCCATACTCCTTTTCATCGATCTCGTGACTCTGCGTTCATCAGCACCTTCCGTTGCTTCGCCTGATGCAATCTTATTGTCACTGTGCATTAAATCCTTTTCTTTAAGTTCAAATTTGTCATTTGGTTCATAATTCTCATTCATAGATTTTATTCTACTACTTTTACCTTTGTTTTTGCCTTCATTGTTTTTCTCATTTAAAGAAGAGGAAGAAACACTTGTTGCTCTCGAGCTCTTTACAGGTTTCGCGTCCGTGAATCTCATTTTACTTGGAATAAGTTATTTAGGTAAACAAATCCAAACAAAATTCAACTCCTGAACCTATTTTTATTTAAAAAATAAAAATAGTAACCCTTTGTTGCTTGTTTTTACATATTCTTTATTACTACACTAAATATATTGTGATATTATATTTATAATTTTGTTAACACTTGCTTCTCTCTCACCCTAGTAGATTCCTGGTAACTTTATGCAAAATATAACGGACAAAATCTCGTCTGTTGTGCCATTAATGAAATAGTACTATACGATTATATTGAATCTTCTTTTTATTAAGTTGCTTTATGCTAGCTTCTTCGTTTTAAGTATATGTAAATGTAATAAATATATATACGATATTTATATTTACTTATTATATTTACATATATTTTTTATACTACCTGACATAATTATTTTTGGCGGTGACTGATACTTTTCAAATCATAATCTATTTCAACTTGGCGGCAATTGCTGAAAATGTCAGAACATACAATAGTAAACTGTACTTGTGTAAATAAGCGTTGGAATACATTTGGTAGTTTATGCAAATACAAGGTTGGATATGGTAGCAAGATCCTATTCATGTGTATTAGCAACTTGAATCTAAAATATTGTGTGTGATAGTCTGTGTTTATTGACATTCTAGCTTTCAAAAATTACAAGCCGAAAATATAGATATCTTATAATTTAAGGTGGCGTGAGCGCCATATATATTGGAAGCAGGGCAACAAAAATAGGTTTTACTACCTGTTTCTGCCTATGTCAATGAGTGACCCTGTACTAGTGATAGGAGGTACGTTTATAAATGTCGCTAGGTGACTTAAGGGTATCAATTGTTTCATAGTATTCAAAATGGTAGTCCCTTGTTCTTCTATTGCAACTTGATTGTAAAGGTGGCATTCAAGGGCGAACTAATTTATTTGCACTCTGGTTTTGATATAACCATGAAACAATTGCCTTTCTTTAATTCATGGTATAAAATAACTTCATCTCTTTTGTATTTTAATGTGATAACTCTGTAAATAGGCACCTATGACGGTGGTATACTAGGCTTTGAAATTAATGTTAAATCAGATGAAGAGTCGACTAAACTTTGGATTGAAGATGGAGATAATATAACTTTTAACCCAGTTTTTGGATTTAAGGCACACATGGTAAGTTTCTTTAGTAATACGAGGGTGAACGAGAACGAAGCATAATGTAAACCTAAAAGTAATAAAGAACGGTTTTATAACAAGAGGTTTACATTAACAGTAAATTGTTCATATATTCACCTCGTTGACACACAAATGTAAAATATAACTCCTCCACCTGAAAGTCTAGTGTAAAAGATATGGATTCAAACAAACAACTATTAGTAACGGCAAGCGGAGACGAGACCATTAAAATATACAATTTAAAAACTAGATGTGACAATGGAGTTTTATCTAAACACAAAGGTAGTGTAACATCTGTAGTCATTTCAACTAATGGGAAATACATGATTTCGTGTGGTGAGGACAAGCTTGTTTGTTTATGGCGATGTTCAGATTGGGAACCACTACTATCTATAGATGATTGTCACAAGTACACTCCAGTTTCTGCGGACTTTCATCCCTCTATGAGGTTGGCTCTAACTTTAGATGTTAAGGGAAACATATGCTTGATCAATCTCTTGGAGGGAAAAATAACGGGTAAATATAATTTAACTGCAATCAACGATAAAAATAATAAATTGGTTACAAAGTACAACACTTTCTATAAGATTAAATTTAATAACGATGGAAAGTATTATGCAGTTATATCTCAGAAAAATTTCATTATATCAAGCATTTTAAATGAAAAGTTATATGTTACACTTTCAAATGACGTTTATAATATAGAGTTGTCTGGATCTAAGCAAATCACATGTTTTACTTGGATCACCAACAATCACTTTATTACTGGATTTTCTGATGGAAATTTAAAATTGTTTATGATATATGACGATAAACTCACTCCAATTGACATTGAGTTTAAAGTTAATTTGGAATCCTTTTCTGTCGACAATCCAAACCCTCATGAGAAAAATAGAATTAAGGGCATCAAAATAATTAGAAGTACTGAAAATAATAATGACATAAAGGGTATATTGGTATCATGTGATTCATCTGGTATTTTTGCATTGTTTAAATTTCATATTTTAATTGAGAATGAACTAGACAAGGTTTGTCCGGGCAAGTGTATATTTGACATTCTAGATATCTACACTAGTGAAAACAGAATAATATGTATGACTATACAAAATAAACCACATTTGATTTCGAATCAAAACAGTACTTTATCCAATAATGCGATGTCAAAGGGTGAAAATATAAAACTAATAGAAAATACCAATAAAAAAACAAAAAAGTCAAAAAAAGTGAATAAAATTACTAAGTAAACTTTATTTTACTCGCAAAATATCATGAAACTACTTTTTTTGCTACTCTATATATTCAAAACAAGTATGATTTATTTGATAGTAAATCACATGCGAAAAGGTATATTGGTATATTAATTCCACTTTTCAACCCACTGATTAAACTGCAATTTTGCTTCTAAACCACGTGTAATTCTAAATAAAGTGAATATAGTTTCTCTTCTTACCCTGCAATACAACACGTCACGTGTTAATTCTCCATTCCTGAACGTATTCAAGCTTTTCCCATGTTAGTTATAACTACTTGGTGTTACATTTGTAGAACCTAAGAATACAATTCGCTTACATGTTAGTAAATAAAAGCAACTTTCACTCGCCCCATTTTCTAAATATATAAACCCCTTATTTCATGATCAATTCAATAAATCACCTTATTTTTATCTTAAAGAGAATGTCCGCGGCGGTGCAATTTCCATTATACCTAACATTATTTATTTCATTACGTTTACTCCTTTTTGCCATATTCTATTGTTTCTTCTCTTCACTCAATCCCACGGACGCCTTACATAGACTGATAATAAATACAAAATTATTCACCAATCCGGAACAGATAGATATTGTTCAACAGTGAAGTATTGAGGTTGTTATGATAAAAAGAATTCAGAAAAATTACAGACTCTGAAATTGAGACAGTCAAAACAAATTGTATGTTCACGTGCATGCTTGCATGCATACATTATCGGATTATGTATATACATGTAGAGACAATACATACACAAAATTAGAGTAATTATATATGGTATGACGGATGGTGCCACGACGTAGGATTATAGTGACAGCAATCATGCTTAATTCAATTATACCCAAATGCATACAAGTGAAATAGACATATTACTGCTCCTGTTTTATTAGTTTGCTAAGTATTCTTGGTGTCTTAAAAAGCCTAAATCCATTGGAAACAGGCATTAGCGGGTATATATCTTCAAAAAAGTAATATGTGTGTCCAACAATTATTCCCATGAGATTGTCCCACGGTCTCCAGCCAATAACAAGACCCATACCCATTAATACCCAAGGGAGATAAGGTGCCCTAACAGTAAATATAAAGACAGACATTCTTGCTGATGGATTTCTTCTCCCCCATATATATGTCATTACATTTATTACAGCTCCGCTAAATAAATAACCTGCTCCGAAAAAGTAAGATAATAATAACAACATGCAAGAGCACGTAAATAACATCCAGATGAAATCGGCAGGTCTTCTGTGAAATACCACATCCTCTAGAGATGCACAATAATATAGCAATACGTATGCATTCCAAAAAAAATGAAGGCTAAATGTACCAAAGAAAAAGAAACAAGTTGCCAATCTCCATATTTGAAAGTCATTTATAACTAATAGCCAATTCAAATACAAATTGAACGGAGATATTATATCTAGCGAACATAATATCATCAATAAAGTCGATATAGCAAAGTATACCTTTGTTACCGGTGGAACGTTGTTTACAACAAGCATTTTTATTAAATATGTTTCCCTTCAACAACTAACTCAAACAAATAATAAACGTCACAAGTCGATTATTGCTATATCGAAATAAATGTGTGTACGAACTTATATTTTCATATGTTCGTCTTTGATTCAAAAACAACACTGTCTAAAAAAGGAATGAAAAACGCTTTATTCTTTAATAATTCAATCAGTAGCGCTAAAATAAAATCACTGGCGGGGCTCAACCCCTAAATAGATATTTCTGTTTAAAGATGTACTTTGGAAATGAGATTATTACCATTTGTAGTGAACTCAAATGGTATATATACGTGTGTTCAGACTTTCGTGCGCACAATCCTACCATATTGTCTGAAACAGAGGATGGGACAAGGAAACTCGGTATAACTGCGGAAGACGGGTGAATGGAAATTGATCAAAAAGAAACGAAAACAACCTGAGACTTCGTCCTAAAATAAATATATGTTACGTAAAGAGAATAAGATAAGTGCAAATAATAGCTATTATTATTCTCTAACTTAAGCAGTGCGACAGTATTGCCATTTAGTGTGAAAAAATAATAAATATAAAGAATTATCTTCTATAATAAGATCAATCTTCCATTTCAATTCTAAATCTTACCTTCAATCCGTAAGTTCGTTTACTTTCATGACTCATCTTGAACGTGGTGCAAATATAGGTACGATAGCATCAACCTGGTCCTTTCTATTCATTAGAATCATCTCGGCTATCCATGTCAAATTTCGAATCTCTTGCTCTTTAAGTCTGGCCCAAGCATAAAACACACCATAATTCATTTGTTGATCGAAAACAAGTTCACACATTGAAACGATCTCGGCATAAAGCAAATCTTCCAAACTTTTGAATTGTCTATCGGCCAAACTTTTGTGAACACTCTTTTTTTCCTTTTGACCATTGTTATTTGAGCCATCAGGGATGTCAAAGTCATTAGTTGTTTCATTGACATAAAATGTCTTGCATTCATCATAGAGTGCGCTGTATCTAGGATAAGGTTCAAGGGCAGCCCTGACTCTAGTGTCATTCCAGGCCTTTCTAATTTGCTCTGTACCCTCTGGGTATAAGTAACCAAAGTTTGGATATAACGAAGAGGCACTTGAGAAGTTAAAATTAAGTGAGTTGAGAGTAATAGTAAGAAGTCTAAAATCAGCCTCACATTTAAGTACATGACTCATAACCTCTGCTGATGTTGGATTCAATGTTTGACAAAACCTATAAAAGTCTTCCAACCATGATTTTTTTAGTGAGCTTCTTAATATCTCCAAATCCATCTCTTTCAATATTGAAGCGAAATCGTCCTGTTCTCCATTTACCGAAAGAAACTCATCAAAATAAGGACCTATTGGTGTTTCTATCAAGATAGATTTATATAATTCATCCAATGAGGAAGAGAGATCCAGGGCAACAAAGGCTCTTATTTCCGGAAAATATCCTATTGGATCTAAACGTGATAATAATTCTTCTGCAGGCTTCTTATTCATTGCTCCTTGAATCAGATTCACTACATTATCTATCATCTTCTCATATGTTATGTAATCTAAAAAGCGACCTAGTGGCTCATATGCCTGGGATTGCAACATCCTGAACTCTAATGCAAACTTTTCTCTACATTTCTGTGTTATGACATTTACTGAAAGTGGTAATGGCTCGTCTTGCATAAATGTACCATAATCGGTCTCCTCTAATGCTGTTCTCATATCTTCTAGTGTCTCTGCCTGCCCTATTAAATGATATTCATCCATTGTTATAAAGCCTGATCTATATCCTCTCACCATAGCCTCAAGGTAACCATCTTTTAAGTTAAATGTTAATAGCTCCATTTTTACCTTAAATAATAGGACAGCTTTTA
Organism: Cryptosporidium bovis; assembly: GCF_009768925.1. NCBI lineage: Eukaryota > Apicomplexa > Conoidasida > Eucoccidiorida > Cryptosporidiidae > Cryptosporidium > Cryptosporidium bovis. The sequence goes on from NW_027125032.1 coordinate 314,908, forward strand.
TCACTACCCTCGTTTATACACAGATTAACGGCAATACTCCACAGTCAGTTCCCGATAGTGCAAATATATATTCCTTTTTTTTTAGTGTTTATTTAATAATGCTCTGTGCGTCTGCTATTCTATAGTATATCCTTGTAATACCCAAAACAGTCTGAAAAAGAAATATATACTCAGAGCCAATGGTAATACCTTTATTTTCGTAAATTATATTTGTTATTTTTACTATTATTTATGTTCTGTTTATTATACACAAGTGTATATTCATTTATCAATATGTTAGTATTTTTCCTTATTTTTTCCCATCATTTATTTTATCAGGCCACTATTAATTTTAAAATATCCCTATTTAATTTTGGCAGAAACCCGCTTAACCGCTCAGAGCGCGAGGTTGAAATGGCGGTATATGTCCTAACATGCGCCAGCTGTTGGTCTTGTATCAAATTGACAATAAACGAATTTATAAAGTTTTTTTTGTTTAGTTAACCATTGAATAAGAATTTCCCTCACCACACACATAGCATAATAACATTTAAGTACTGTATTGAAACCATGGTTTGAACAATCAGTTAGTATGTTACCTGTTACAGTTCTTCATAAGAATTGAATTATTAATTCATAAATAGTGACGGAGAAGGCAGTTCTTTCGTTTTTAATAAAGTGCCCTTAAATAAGGTTGACAGCAAAATTAGTTATGTTTTATCAATTACATGAAACTTTTAGTATATTTCATCTCATAATTTTCGATTACCATCACTCCATAAAAACCATTAGGCGGCAAATCCATAAATAAAACAGACAATCTACTTCAAATATATAGAATAATGCAATGAAATAGATATTATGGAGCAAACTGGACTTAGGACATCGAACAACTTTTCCCCTGGATCAGATGATGGGAATTCAGATTTAATTAAATTCAAAGTCAAGAAAAATACGCAAGTATTTTTTGATATTGCAATAGGTGGAACTCCAACAGGGAGAGTAGTATTTGAATTGTTTTCTGATGTTGTTCCCATTACATCGGAAAACTTTAGAGCATTATGTACAGGAGAAAAAGGAATAAGCAAAAATGGCGTAAATTTGCACTATAAAGGTTCCAGATTTCATAGAATTATACCAGAATTTATGTGCCAAGGGGGTGATATTTCTTATTCCGATATGGATTTTAATGGAGGTGAATCAATATATGGCCCTTACTTCGATGATGAAAACTTTATTCTTAAGCACAATTCTGCTGGTCTTCTATCTATGGCGAATTCTGGTTCAAATACTAATTCTTCTCAGTTTTTCATTACTACCATACCATGTCCTTGGCTAGATGGAAGACATGTTGTATTTGGTAAGGTAAGTACATAAATATTTGTTTAATGTATGAGAGTATATGAGAATAAAATTAGGCTTTTCTTATCATATTTGTCTTTGCCAAACAATTAGTCAAATGACAGATTTGTAATTCAATATTGTCATAGTAATGTGTGTTACATACCCAGACGTGTTCCGAAAATAATTAACTGTACACCATATTTTCGGGTCTAAGATGGGTTATAGCAACATTATTGTTCAAAGTTATTGTCTGGCACTAATACGTTTTTCTTTACAAAGAAAATTTGCCGTATTGGAGTCCTAATTCTTTGAAACAATGTTCTTTGGCGGATAATTATCAACATAAATTCTCTCATTGAGACGATAGCTTTGTCTCATATCTAACTTTTCTCATATTCTCTCAGAATTTATATGAATTTGTGGAAATTTGACTAAATTTCCATTAATAATTGTATATTTTCGATATTCTAATTTAATTAACACTTTTTTAGATAGTTTCTGGAGCGGATGTAATAGCCAGCATGGAGAGATTCGGATCAAGTAATGGAAAAACGAGCGTATCTGTTGTAATAGCAGATTGTGGTGAACTGTAATTTATAACGAAATATATAAAATATTGCTTTCGATTATACTTGTAACTAGCTTTTCAACATTAATTTACTGCTTTAAGCTATTTTTAATGATTTGTAATCTTTTTTAACAACACTTGACTTATTCATTTGCCTTTTTATCTTGTTAGTTTTACAAAAAATTTGATTATTTGCATTTATAAACGTACCGGCTTCTATTTATGCAGATCAAAAAAATGCATGTAAACTAGAAAAAAAGTTGCATGTGGACATTTGAAAATAACTAAATATTTATGAGTTTTAACAATAGCATTATTATTAATAGACTGAGATATAGCAACTAAAATGAACACAAATAATTAAATTGTTTATATTTTTTAAATTTAATAAGGTATATAAATAAAGCATATATATTGTAAATATAAAGAGGAAAAATAAAAAATAAATGAAAATATTCAGTTTGACATAGCACATTGTAAATGAGACTAATAATAATTGATAATAGAAGATAATCAAAATATACATATAGGTTTATATCATAATTAAAATAAAGTTACCAAAATGTTTGCAACACAAGACTTGGGTTTATTACCAGGGATTCCCGATTTCATAAAAGAAGCGAGCGCAAAAAAGACGTTTAAAACTCAAGTAGGAGATTCTTTTGGAGGTCATACATTTTCAAGAGCAGCATGTAGTTTAAATCACTATTTTGTAGTTGCGAAATATAAAAATAGAGGCCAACTTTATGGTTGGGGAATAAATGCAAATAATGTTTTGGGGTTCGGAATAAATAATGAATCAATTGAATTACCAACCAGAGTCAATTTTTTTTCAACTTTAGACGTTTTTCAGGTTAGTTGCGGTTATTCACATACTGCTGTATTAGTCAAAGGAATCTCAGAGGCATCCGGCAGGGTATACACGATGGGCCTGGGAGATAGAGGTAGAGTTGGATACACAAAGGGAAATATGGAATTTGGTAATGAGAATAAGACAATAACAAGGGAATCATGGTTTACTCCAATACCATGCATTGTCCATTTCCCAAATAGTGCAAAAATAAGTAGGATAGCATGTGGTGCAAATCATACACTTGCATTATCAGATTCAGGGCATGTATATTCGTGGGGTATAGGGCAATACGGTTGTTTGGGAACAGGAGACTTAAATGACGTTTATTTTCCAGTAAAAATAGATGCTGGTCCAGATAATAAGAGAGTATTACATATAGCAGCAGGTACGAGACATTCATTGTGTTGCAACGAAGAAGGAAGAGTTTTCGCATGGGGAACAAATTCAAATGGAAGGCTTGGTGTAGGTGGTTCACATGGAATGAAAGTTACTCCAACGCAGGTAAAGTCTTTGTTGCCATACCATATAACAATAGTTGCTGCAGGTGAATCGCATAGTGGTTGTATAGATAGTTTTGGCTATATTTATACATGGGGAAATGGAGGTAGTGGAAAACTTGGGCATGGATCTCAAAATGATTGCAATATACCAAGAAGAATAGAGGGATTAAGCTCTTTACCATTTGTACAATTAACTCTAGGTGCATTTAATTCTATGGCACTGAGCCAGTCAGGGGATTTATATATTTGGGGTGCAAGACAACACGAAGTAATATTATTGCCTACGAAATACGATGCATTTCAATCATCAATTTGTCATATTTACTCAGGACCATATATTTCTTTTGCAATGGATGTTAGATATAACGTATATATGTGGAATAACAGATTATTAGTCAATTCAAAAAAAAGTGAATCTAAAACACTAACTGAGGATCAAATATACAAGAGAATGAGTAGCAAGAGTCCTGTAATTCTTCCATTTTTCCAAAGCAATGCTTTTGTTGACGATTGTATTTTTTATATGGGATTTAACTTAGTTGATTATAAAGGTAATAAATTGTCATTTGAGTCAAAATCAGTAGGTGGAGTTTTTTCTTTAGATAAAGTATTTGGTATGCAGAAAAACGGTGAAATGGGGTTAGGCTCATTAGTTAAATCTCCTTTACCTCCCTGGTCAGTTAGACAAATATCTTGTGGTATGTCACATACATTATTGTTAATATATGGTGGTTCAATATTTGCATGGGGTGATAATAAATATGGACAATTAGGAATTGGAACAAAAAAAAAGAAATCAATAGAATCTTCTTCAAAGAATGAGAATAACTATGTAGATGAACCAATCGAAATAAAGTTTTCAGAACCAATAAGACGCATAGCATGTGGATATTGGCACAGTTTATGTTGTGACGTAAAGGGTAACTGTTATACATGGGGAAGAGGTGATAGAGGGCAATTAGGTAATGGCACTATTAGGAATATGTATGAACCTGCTGGAATAGTTACATTAAACAATGTAATAGATGTAGCAGGAGGGGAACTTTATAGTGCCTGTATAGTAACGTGTATTACAACAAAGAACAAAGATTTTGATAGAATTAATTCAGGTGAACTTTGGATATGGGGTGATGGTGACTTTGGGAAGTTGGGATTTGGAGATAGCTCATTAAAATCCTGCATAGCAGCACCAAGACATTTAAACTTGGGTGTCCCTATAATTAAAGTAGCGTTAGGGACCTCTCACACACTAGTATTGACAGCAACAAAGGAACTTATTGCATGGGGAGCAGGCTACTATGGCAGATTGGGAGTGAACAGTACAAAAAGTCATTCAAATCCAATAAAAGTAAAATTTCCAATAAAAGGTGTAGAAATAGTCGATATAGCAGTAGGTACTTATCATTCAATGGCAGTATCTAGTATAGGTGACATATGGGTATGGGGTAAAGGTGAAAATATATTATCGGATAAAGACATATTAATACCAAATGTATTTGCAAAATTAGAATCACCAACAGGAGTTCCAAGAGTTTATTCAGTACATGCATTCGGAGATGTATCTTATGCTATAACACAAACAGGACATTTATGGATATGGGGTCCTGAGAAAAATGAACAAGAAATTATAGGACAGCTAAAATTGGAGAATGGCACAAAGATAATTTCGCATACTGGTAAACCAGAATTGGTTGTGTTACCGGGTAATGCAATAGGAGTATCTGGAAGTTCAATGCATCATGTATGCTTATTATCAACAGGAGAAGTTTTATCATGGGGCGATCCTTCCAATGGAAAATTGGGGCAGAATTTAAATAAATATAATAAGTATATAAAAGATCCATGCATGGTTATACCAAAATGGAGTGAGGCTAAAGTAATTTTAGATAATTCAATAAGTAATAATGGTGATGCGAAAAACATATTATTTTCTGAAAAAGAAAAATCATATAGTAGAGATGAAGAAGTAACAACAATTGAAGAGTTGGATAGTTTTATAAATGTATTAACAAGTAATTCGGTGCAATTTTCGAAAGAGGCAAAATCATTCGAATATGTTCAAAGTTTGTTATACAGAGAAGATCCAAGAACAAGAAAAGATTACATATCATTATTGGAAGAAGATTTAATATTATTATTTTCAAGGCATATTGATTACTTCAACAATATGAAACAAAAAGAGGAGAGGTTAACATATCTAACATTTTTAGCAGAAGTACAGATGAGAAGACTAGTTGATCTAATAAATAAAAAAATAATTGGGTATAATATAATGATAGAAGATAATAATTATTACACTGTTGAAAATGGAGGTTATTATAATAACATTATATTGAAATATATGGGATTAATAGATTATGTATTTTCATTGGTAAGAATGCAACCATTGTATATAATAAATTTAATGTTAGAATGTGAATTTGGACATGAAACTATTACGGTATTGAATTGTATAAATGGTTTATTTCCATCAAATATAGAATTTTTGTCACCACTATCGACAATAAATTATCACGGTTTAAGCGATTCAATGTTAATATTAGAAGTAATAGGAGAATTATTATGTAAAAGAGAATTACAAATGGCACTTAGTACTAATAATATATTTTGGCCAGGTTATTCGAAATTCTTATATTACTTAACATGTATAACACTAAGAGGGTCAGAATTAACAAGTTTAATAAGATCAATATTAGATATATATAATCCGAATTCACTAGTATCCATAATATCAAAATTTCCAAATAATATATTATTGGTACTAGATACAATAAATTTATCACGATATTTAGGAATGGATCCAAAAGATGAATCAATATCAAATAAATATCTAGAAATGTTGAAATATGCAGAAGTAGCGTTAATAACAGGTTTGGCTGAAAATATAAACAATGTAGTTTTTCCGAAAATATTTGAGAAATTATTGTATAAAGCATGGAAATTAACAACATTAATGGAAGTACCGTCATTTAATCCATTATATGATTATAAACAACAAAAGGATCAATCAATACAACAACCATTATTAAGGTTATTATTATATGGTACTATATTACCAATATTAGAACAGGCTAATGCATATTGTACATATTATTATTTGCCACTAATAACTGATACAAGAATATTATCATCCTTGCAAGTAATATCACACTCAATAAAAATATTTTTAAGTGGTAAAATGTATGAATTATCAAGTTCACAAGGTTATTTATGGATAAATATATTGTCAAATTTTACTAACAGTATAACATCAAAGTTATCAGAATTAATAAATAGTCAAAAAGATATCAGTGATTTATCATTAACATACGTGTCATATAATTCACAATACTCATTAAATTCAGATAATTATCATGTAATATTAAATTTGGTAGATGTAATGACGTTTATAAATTTAATACAAAAATATAAGAATTTTTTAAGATTAAATATAATGGATCCGTTGATAAATTCAATAGAGTATTTTGTGAGAAGAGATAGATTAACTATACCATTCTTTCCACAAAATTATATAGAAATAATAAGAAGTCAAAATTTATTACCAAACTCCAATGGAGGTGGTATATTTATTTCATTAAGATTAAGTCCTAGGTGGATGGTAGAAAACAATGTAAGACAAAGCAAGATATCAAATTTTCTAAAGATAGATAGTATAACAAACAAAGTGTATAATAATAAAAATAATACAAATAAAAATTTTGAATATAGCTTAGATAAAGTAAATTACGATGAAATGATTGAAGAAGAAAAATTATCCTTGCCACCATTAGATACATCATTAATGTTTTGTCCAATAACAAAAATAGGTATGTCTCAATCATTGATACCGAGGTTTGAAGCTAATGTAAGAAGGTCAAATGGTTTATCAGAATTTGGTTTATTTATTCGTTATTTTGAAACACCTGACAAAAGAAGAGTAATAGAGAAAGGTCTTTCTATATTACCAATAGTAACAGCAAGATCAATGTATGAGTTATTGGAGGCAGTGGACGAATATATTGAACAATTTAAGAGAAAAGAAAATGATAGAAATCAATATAGTCAATTGTCAAATATACTAGAATTTAAAAAAGTAGTCGAAGAATTACAATATAAATATCAAAGTAGTATAGTGCCATTATTGTTATGGATAACTAATGATATAAAAGATAGATTAAGACATAGAGCGTATTTGGAACATTTGGTTGAAATAGAAGAGAAATTAAATGATAAAAAAACATGGTATAAGGAAAAATTGAGTGAATGGGAAAATAATATTGAGAAATCAATGATAAATATGACATATTGGGGTTATAAAGATAATGAATTAAAAAAATTATTAAATTTATTTTATGAAAACAAAAGAGTAGAGACAGTGATGAATGATATGGAGGCAATATTGTATAATTTAATGATAAATGGCTATTTGTCAACTGATGATGACTTAACAATGATGGGAAATAACAATTACACAACGACTGATATGGTAAAAAAGAGTATAACATTGCCACTATTAACATTACCACTAAATATATTTATATTAAATAATATAATAAGCATAAGAAGCGATGAAAGAATAATTAATTTATTTGAGACAGAAAGAAAAAAAATAACTAATTATCTAAGAAGACAATCACAAATGAATAATTGGAGTATAATAATAATGTGTACACCAACGTTAGGTATAGACTGTACAATAACAACAAGTAAGTTAAGTTACAAAGCAAATATAGAGCAAAGAGTAATATGCAAGTTTTATATAACTCCAGAACAAGTGAAAAAAGCAAAGTTAGTTAATTACAATTATACAAGGTTATACTCAAATGGTTTAGTTGAAGTAAATTTGCCTAGAATGATAAATTACGTGTATTCACAAATATAAGAATATATTATTTATTTATTATAGTCAAAGAAATAAATATTAGAATAAAACAATGGAAATATTTGAAGGTGATATTTGTGGTATTTTCCAATTAAAAATATAATATCTTAGTCTTCCAGTACCGATAATAAATTTATGATCATTAATTACTTGGGAATTATTCTGTATATCAATCATATTGAAAACATCGCAATTTTGTTCATTAGCAACAATAAGCATTTGATTAAATAATTCGTACAAAGTGCACGAATTAGCAATATTAAAGAATGAATAAGCAATCTTAATTTCTGAATTCGCCTTATTATTAATAACAGATGAATTGATTATAAAAAAACTAAACATGTCAGTAATTTCATTATTGTTTTCATCAACCCGTACATATGTTGTAATAACATTATCTATATTAGTGAAATAATGTTTAACATCTTCTGGATCAAAGCAATGGTTAACTATTAATTTATCTCTAAAATCACTCAAGTTATCAACTTTATTATAAGCTTTCTTACTAAGCTCTTTTGAATGATTAATTTCATCATAATATATCATATTGTTATTCATTGTATCATCATCAATGTCCTTATGTTTAAAAAAATGGTCCATAATTAAATTGTAAATGTTCATATAATCACAATCATTCGCTGGTCTAAATCCAGTTAATTTATTATTATTATTGATACGATAATATTTAATCATTGTACTTAGAGTCATATTTCTAGGTATATTAACAAAACCAGTATTTACAAGTTTTTTTGTGTTAATAATGCGATGCCAGTAAGTACCAACAGTGAATGGCTTTGTAATATTTTTGCCACAGGTATATATAGATTGAAATATTTTTTCACATCTAATACGTCTTGTTATTTCCTTAATAAGTACAGGTGCAAGTCTTTTAGACCTTAATTTTTTATGGACACATAAGAAATTAACAATAGCAACCTTCATAATACAATTATGGATTCTAACTTTAACAGGGACTGCTGATATAAAACCAACCATTTTTTGTGTTTTGTCGACACGAACACCAACAAGCCAATTATCGTACTGTCCAGGTACGGACAAAGCCCATTTAAGAAATTCTTTTGAGTAATTAAATCTGAATTGACAGTCATCATCTTCAACATAATTATGTTTTAATAATTGATGCGTATCTTCAAAATCTTTTGTATTAACATCTGAAAGATCACAGTTAAACCAAGAAAAGCCATCAGGAAGTTTGTAAATTTCTTTCCTAAATGAGTCAGGTTCAATTTCAATTGGTCCGAATGAATAGTCGTTATCGTATTCACTATCATTATTTTGAATAACTGGTTGTGTATTCCAAAATTTATGTACTTTTAGCGAACTTTCATCATTCCTCATTAAACCACATAAACTCATCTCTCTAAGTAAATCAGTTATCTTTTTACTATCGTTGTTATTGTCATTTTTATTAGCCATTTTGTTTAAACAATTTACAATATAAATGACTCAATATGAAAAAAGACTAATTTGTTTATTGTTGAGTGAAATTAATAAGTTGGAGGGGCAATGGCAGTAATGGTGTTCGTGATTGTTAAAAACGAAAATATCTAATGTATTAAAAAAGCACTCGTTTAGTTGCCTTTATTAGTCGTAAAAAAGCAAATAAAAAACTTCTTAATTTTAAATCTGAATGACAAGCCATTTTAGTTTAATGTAATTACTTTCGAGGGGGGAAAAACATAAATTGGCGGTAAAACATGCATATTTTTACAGTTACTGGCGGTTAAATAGTGTTAAATAATGATATATAAACTGAAAATGTAAAGAATGTGTAAAATAGAAAAAAAGATATAAAGATAAATAGATATTTGTTTAATGACAGAAAAAAATTAAGAGTAGTTACATGTATTGAAATATATAAATTAGCTAAATAAAAAGAGCATTGTGAGTATTTTTTTGAAGTACTAAGTAAAATGCGAATAGAGAATAGTGTAGTAGTAGTAACGGGGGGATTGAGTGGATTAGGAAATTCAGTAGTGAATAAAATGTTGGAAGAGAATCCAAAAAGAGTCTGTTTAATGGATTATCAGGTGGTAGAAGAGGATGTTAATGGTGAAAATTGTGTCGTTGGTGCATATGATAAGTATTTTGTGGATGTAGCAAAGTATGAGTCAATAAATAATGCAGTAAAAAAGATAATAAAAAAGTATGGCAGAATAGATATAGTAGTACATTGTGCAGGAATAACACATTGCCAAACACCAATAATACAAAAAGATGATAATGGCGAAATATTGGACAATAATGAGGATATACCAGAAATATGGGAAAGGGTGATAAATATAAATCTGGTGGGTACATTAAATTTGGTACATTGTTTGTCACCGCATTTGGCTAGAAACAAAAACAAATTGTGTAATTCAGGTGTAGTACAACAATGTCATGAAAAAGGCGTATTTGTATTGGTATCAAGCAGTACAGCAAGAGATGGTTCGTCACAAAATCAGGGATACATATCTTCGAAGGGAGGTATAAATTCAATTACATTGCCATTAGCTAGAGAGTTAGGACCATATGGAATAAGGGTAGTAACAATAGCACCAGGTATATTTGAGACCCCAATGTCAAAACAAGTAATGGATGAAAAGTTATCATCAACACTACTAAAATCGATACCATTGGGTAGATTTGGTTTACCGGATGAATTTGCTCAGGTTGTGATAGATGTTTGTGTTAAGTGTGAATATATTTCAGGTGAGATAATATATCTAGATGGTGGTTGGAGGTCACAATTTATAAAACATTCTAATATAAAAAGATTATCAATACAAAAATCATCAAGTAATGACGAGTATGCATAGTGTGTTTCTAACAATAATGAATATTATTACTTAAAATAGTAATAATGATAAAACAACTATACTAGTTTGTAGTAACCGTTCAGTAGAAAAAGATTCTTATGTAGATTTGCTTATCTGAAGTATGAGTGAGTAGGATATACAAAATATAGGATAAAACATAGTTGAAATAAAATGAGTATAATACAAAATAACGAAAAAGTTGTAAAATATATCTATGTGTCTGTGTACTAAATTTAGTGGCTAAATGATTTCTTTTAATATAGTTTTCACTTTAATAGATGAATCGGGCCTTAATAGGTAATATTTGGCACGGGGGTTGTATAAGTAGGGAGAGAAAGATTGCAAAGAAAAATGGTTTAATAGAAAAGTGTGTATTATTATGCGTAATTTGTTCTAGTCAATATTGTTATGGTGTTTTAGGTTTAGAAGATTTAAATGTATAACAGATGGTGTTTCATTATGATTTATTAGTTCATTTCAAATACTACTTGTTGTTATTTGAAAAAATAAACTTAAACCGGACATACCTGTAATAATATCTCTTCTTTTATTATTAAAGTGAAGAGCTGTACACCTGTGTGGACCTGGTAGCTCCAACGGTAGAGCGTCTGACTCCAGATCAGACGGTTCAGGGTTCAAATCCCTGTCGGGTCACGTTTTTTGGCTGTATGGGGGCAAAAACGAGAAATTTGTTGGCGGTAAAACATGGAAATAACAATTAAGAGATGGCTTATCAATAAAATGTACGAATTGTAATTTGGGTGTAATGAAAAGGAAAGGACAAAAAGTTTGAAGGTAGGACAAGAAGGATTTTGAGATCTAACTCCTTGATAGATTTACGAGGCAGTGCCACTGTATAATGTATAGTGTAGTCAGTACGTAGTTTGAATGTAGTTTATGGAATAACAGTACAAAATCGGACTTTAACAAGGGATTTTTTTCTTCTTTTCCAGAAAAAAATAAAAAAGTAATTAGTGAATTAAATAAGATAGTGGGTGTTTTAACCTAAGATTGGGTGAAAATAATAGGTGCGAGGATTTGTAAAAGTAAATGAGTACATTGCATGCTTTTGAAGAGCAAATGAAGAATCCAAACGGGAAATAACAAATATTAAGATTGAAAGTGTATGCATTTATATCAGTAAAGCGGTTTAACAATATAATAACACAAAGTTAATAGGAATAAAGTCGTAAAATATATTTAGATGGGTTTAATACGCTCAATTAAGAAAAAAAGGGATGATTTTTTATTTAATTGGAACAGAAGAAGATATAGCTATAGGATGGGCTGGTACTATGCAAGATTGAGTATGGTGTCAAGTATAATAATAGTAACAAGCTTTATATTATTCTTCTTGTTGAAATTTGATAATTGCAATGGAAGGAAGTGTGGTATATTTAGAACATATGTATGCTCGCCTGCAAATTATGGATTAATAAGTTCAGCATTTATATCACTAGGAAGCATATATTCAGTAAAGTCGGCATTAAGTTATTTGTTATCTAGATTACTCTACAGTTTTGCAAACTATAGAACAACGGATTTTATGGCGTTAGGCAAACTAGCATCTATACTAGGAGCAATGGTTAAACACATACCATTTGTGATATCATTATGTACAATATGTAATGGGGTAATATGCTTAACAAGTCTTATATATATGTTAATAGGATTATGCGATAAATCTTATTTACCACAAGCACAAATAATTGTAGATAATTGTAGACTATACTTTAAGAATTGTGAGAATCCAACTGTAAAATCGATATTAGATTGTAATGATCCTTCTCAAATTATATCTTCTCCATTTTTGCAACTAAGGTGCCTCCCGGGTTCTTCTGAGATATGCAAATATTCGCAGGAATTGCAATCAGGTTCAAATCCATGTACTAGGGAAAAGCTCCGTAATTATCTTATTTCAACAGGCGACCAGGAGATAATTGATAAAATTGTGGAGAATGAAAATAGGATGACATTTGCTTATACCGATGAAAACAACAGTGTTAATAACAAGATTCGTAATTTGGATGTAAGTGATCCTTCTTCTACGTATATAACGACTTTACAGGGGAAAACAAACAGGGAATTGCTTGATTTATATTTGATTCCAGCTACGTTATTAAATCAAGATGAATTAGTCAGTAATCATGGTTATAGTGATTTATATGCAGCATTAAGAATTTGGATTGCCATTACGTGCTATATTTTCGTCTCTACCACAATTTTATTTTTCTTTATTAAATACTTTAGTCCACAAGATTCGTGTTTTTCTTTTGTAAGAAAACCTGATGAATTATTTATATTAAAAATACTGAATATTTTCACGCCATGGCAGTAGAATAAGAAAAAGTTCTACTTCTTTGCTAAGATTTTGGTGTTTACATATTACAGTTTCGGTAGAGTATTTGGGTTCCCTTATATATTGCCTCTTTTTAATTCCAACTTACTGGCAATTAGTATTAGCAACATTGATGACAGATGTAAACATAGACGAGTAATTGTGCCACTGAGTTGTATACATACTCTTGTTTTATTTACTAGCTGAATATATATGAAGTTAAAAAAAGAAAAAGGATAAAAGATAAAAAGTATTAATTATTAACAAGAACAATACTGTATTAAAAAAGAATAGTGAAGAGTAGTACTATTTCGATTGTTTATTTTAAACTCTCTAACATTACTTTATCATGACCGGGGAATATTGCTATTACGTATACAAATGGGTAAATTATACATAATTAAATATATTTCAAAACAAATATATATAAATATGCGTTTGTATTTTTAACAATTATTAAAGAAACAACCAAATAATCAACCTTCAGCAAATTACCTTTTTCATCTTGATTTTGAAAATAAAAAAGGACCAACAATTCGTAGTGTTTATTTTCCAGTTTTAAGTCACCAGCTCCTTTTCTCTTATTCACTTTAATCCAAAATTATTTGAAATATATGTTTGTGACAAAAAAGGACATTAATGAATGAATAAATAACAAGAGTGAATAAAAGGCAATAACGAAGTGTGAAATAATATAGTAGAAAAAGGTAAATTCCGAAGCATTAACTTCTCAAATATACAAACATGTATCTTCCCTCTTATTTCTTCCTTTCTGTCTTTCAATATGTGAATGTATATGTAAATGTAATTCATAAATATAAAAGAAATAAACGAAACAATATATATAGTATGCAACATGTATAACAATATAATTGTATACGTTACCGATAAATTAGGTTTGAATTTCTTTCCTTTTCTCAATAGAGTTGTGCACTATTCCATTTACACTAATAATCTCACTTGGAAATACTTACAGAGTTTCCAAATCCATATATTTGACCATTGAAAAGATTATCATCGATACAAGAATCGAGATAATTTCTAATTAATTTAAAAAAAGTACAACAAGTAACGAGAGCATCGGAACCAGCCTGATGAGCGATTCCAATTCTTTGTATCTCTAAGTGTTCAGAAAGCTTTTGCAAAGAATTGAGGTGATTCAAGTTTTGTATTTGTTTAAGAATAAATTTGATATCATACAATGTGGGGAATAACATTTTAACGGTCTCAAAAAAATTAGACTCCGATTCAGGTAGTGGCTTTGAGCTTAGGATTTTGACCAAGTAAGCAAAGTCATAACAACCGTGAAAACTTATCCACTTTACTTTTGGGTTTAGGATCAAACCACTTCCATACATATATTCACCAAAACACATAAAATCTATACCATTATTGTGGTGTTTATCAAATTCTATGCCAGAATGGCGCAAAAACTGTATAGACTCTTGTGAATATATGTCATTCTCCATGTCAAATTTAAAGTTAAACTGAAATGTTGAGTAAGTATTTATGGGAGCCTTCCCGTATTTGTTGCGGAAGCTTAGACCTATCTGTATTACCTTCAATAAGTCAACATTAAATCTCACTGTTTGATAGTAATATTCGTGAAAATTACTTGTTGGACGAACTACCACACCTGGAAATTCAGTATCTATTGCAACAAATGAATATTCATCTACTATTTCAGATATTTTGTCAAATGCATCTTTTATATTGTTCTGCCACACTTCGAATATGACACCACAGTTGTTTCTGTCAGAATTATCAGCAACAATAGTGCCATTATTCACAATATTACATGAATCTGTATTAATATCGTCATTGGCACTTACAAAGCTGGGATTGCAAATGTCATTATTAGCAATGCCAATGTTACCAGCATTTCCGGCATTAATTGTATTACTGCCATTATTTGCGTCACTAGGCATAGTATCACTGGAGCTTATATTGTTGTCCGCCTTAGACTCACTCTCATTCGCCTCGACCTCATTGTTGTTGTTGCAAATGTTACTATCATTGAGTGTGGCGGATGAATTTGATTCTGTCGCTGATGCCATCTGCTCTCCTAACTCGTTTGTTTCGTCTCCTGTTGTTGAGTTGGATGTGGGGGTCACCGTTTCATCATTGTAGAATACCATTATATGACAAATTAATTATTATATTCAGTATTTGTTTGAGGCGTTATAAGTACTTACAATTAAGCCAACCACGTATATATATGTATACAACAGACCTTTCTTTAACTCGTATTTAATATATTGTATTTATCTTCATATATGTATTCATATGTACATATATACTTTGTAGTTGCTATTATAATAATAAAAAACATTAACTATACTATTTGCAACGAGCTCGGTATTTCTCCTATTGTCACAATAGTATCTTTAGTTTTAATTATGTTTTATTCTTGCATTTTGCGTAAATAAATAACTGTATAAAGAAAAAAGAACTACCCTTCCTATTATTACCTTAAAAAATTGATCTTCAAGTTTATTTTTGCCTCTCAATTCTGTATTTCAAACCCAATACCAGTTTTTTCATTCCTTATTCGTTACTATTTATTATTTAAAGAGAAGGCGCGCCTCTTCTATTTATTTATTCCAAAACTATTATTCTAGATGGGCTTTTTTGGGGCCTAGTCTAACAAATATATTAATAATGGCAAATAATTATGCTTTACCCGCCTATTTCGCTTTTTGTATATAAATTATTAAATAGTACAAATACAGGATAAGTTATTTGAAAATGAGAGCAGGTTGCAGTGCAAATTTACAATAAAATGTGAGCATATTTAAATATGAGTCGTTGAGGATGGGTAACTGGACACTGGAGGAGAGCTTAAGGGCAGATATATAAGATCTGACAATACTGGAGTTTGACGGTTATTTGGATATGCACAAATTACACAAAAAGGGCAACACTTGTAGGCAGTGACTTGTTTCCATGAGGTCGCATACGTTGGTACTGGGACTGGGTAGTTTTGTTGTTCCTTACTTCTCTTTAGCTAGAGTAAGTTGGCGCAATTACGAATATAAATTTTAAATATTAAAATTTACATGTTTCCTTTTATATTCGTTCTTGTTTGTCATGCTCCTAAAGAGGCGGTAGGCGGTTTTTATTGGTGGCAAAACCCGAATAATTGAACAAGTGTATATTTGACTTTTAAAAGAGAAATATTCGTGATTTCATTCATATTCACTGGACGCATTGTTACTTTTACTGTTAGTATTTTTAATAATTCGACTAGTAATTTGTATAGTAGTGGTCGTGGTTATTGCAAGGGAGTAATGTTGCTATGGAGTTTTTATTATTATTTTAGCATCGGTAATTCGTGATCAAATAGACATAACTGACTGGTAAATATATTGACTTTAATTACCAATATCTCTATAATGGTAGCAGTTTATTTTTCTCAATTAAACATATATCAACTAATATGAAAATAAAATGTTAAAGGAACCATTGGTTTAGATAAATAATGAGTACGGGCAATAACGATGACATATATGACTTTGGCGTTTATTTTGCCGATAATGACTGTTTTGGATGTCAAAGCAGTGTGAATATTGATGACGAAATTTTTAATTTTGGAGATAAGGACAAAAGTGACGAAGTAATGAATGAGTTCTATGAAGATAGTGATAATTTAATGCTTTTAGAAAAAATGAACAAAACAAACATGAATGAGGATATAACAAATTATAGCAGTGACATTGCTTCTTATTTGTCATTTTACTCCACATACTCATCTGTCTTTCCCATCAACTCTTCTTTCAATAAGTGTAGTTCTAAACCCGATGACAAAGACGAACAAGTGAAACAAAAGGATAAAGTTTATTTTAAATATAAGTTCGACGATTTAAATAAGCAATTATTCGATGAGAATTTCACAAATAATACGAAAGACAAAAGTATTAGTGATAGTGGTAATGCTTTTGACTGCGAAGATAATACTACAAAAAGTGTTTGTGATGGTCAAATAAACGAAGATTTGATGAATGAACCCCGTCATTATGAGGACAAGTACTACGAATTCATACTTGGGGAAAACAATATTATGAATGACAGTCAAGACCCTGAACTCAAAGAAATTTCATTTAATCTCTTAAATTCTTCGAATAACATTGACGATGAATTTTTAGTTAATATCCTCAATGAACTTAAAAACACAATTGATACTAACAATGTTAATCAAATTAATGTTTTTGATGAAATGAAAGTGAATGACAACAATACATAAATAATGTATGAATAAGTTGTTAAATTTGTTATTATTTCTTCCACACTTTTTTTAGAATTAATTAGGTTTTTCGGAACAGATCTATTTCATTGTTTCGTTTGAATATTTATGTATTGCTATCATCGATTTATCTAGTTTCTATTCCCTCACAGCGAATATTGCTGTTGACTCGTTTTTTTATTGTACACTAAACAAGAGATATATTTTGTCGTGTCTATGCATGAGACACAAAAAACAACAATTGCGATTAGTATCTAATGAAAAGTAGAACAATCAAGTTAAAAAAGTGATAATATTGCGGGTAAGTATCACTTCTATTGGAAAAAACTAATAATCGAATCAAGTTAGGGAGCATATGATTAATTGGTGGATATCAATATACTGCATAAACTACATAAAGGTATAAGAAACAGTGGGGTAAAAAAGGCTTGTAGATAACTGCATCTGAAATAATTTTAGACAGCAAACGTACCAACAGATAGGTTTGGAAAAGAATATCATTGTTTTTTACAGATAATTTTAGTTACGCCTTTAATTCCTAGCCAACTTGCAAATTCTTATCACAACTTGGTTCTAGCGCGGAACAATACCGCCAATTCGCCTCGCCCCATGCCCACCCCCGCACACAATCATGGTGGCCATGCCGGTTGTTCTAGTGGTCCTACAAATATGTAACTATGAAAAACAAGAGGAAAGATAATAATAAAGGTACATTACTTTGCAGTGTGTGTAATAAGAATGTATATATGTAAAGTACATTCTAATGAGTGCAAAACGCACATACATGCATGTATTCAGTGGTTTTTTAATATTTAGGTTTGGGTTGAATATTGAAAACCAAACGATTTAATCACTTAATTTTTAGTTAGATCCTCCCTTCCCTCCGTTGTTCTTTACTTAAATTTTTTTTTACCACAGATTTCTCATTCTGGTTTACCTTTGTGAAGGGGGAGGGGCTATGCTCGCAATGAAGCAAAGTCGGAATCAAGATTAGATAATAAAAATAAAGCACTTTGAAATGTAGGAGAATCATGTATAGTTGAATGAAATAATTACTTTAAAACGAAGCAATAATAATAATAATAGTGAAGTCATAATACGAGGAAATAAAAGCAGTGCAGTTGTGTCCATTTAAAAAATTACTGTTATGGGGAATGGGGG